>NC_058378.1:18170892-18475446 GCF_018350175.1 Felis catus
GAACTTCAGTCTGTGACGGGAGACCCCGGATGAGACTTTCCCCAGCGACTTCAGTCAAAAGTGCTGCTTCACGTCCCCTCCAGGCATCCAGACTGAGGATGCTGGCTGCAGGGAGAAGCCGTGGCTCTCCGTGGCCACCTGGCCCACTAAGTGGGGCAGGCCAGAGGGTGGGGAGGGCCAGGAAAGGCCTTGAGCCCAGGACAGAATTTAGCAAAGCCTCCTTGTCCACGTTGACCTCCGTTCACAATCCCTCCTGCCTCCGTGGGACCGTCTGTGCATTAGTGGCCACCCAGTAGCTGCTCCTTCCTCAGAGTGCAGAAGTTTCTAGAAGCACATGAGCAGATGGGAGGACAGGTGCACATGCTCAGCCCTGAGCCTGGCACATAGCCAGCGCTCTGAAGAGACTCGCTGATTCACTGCGATGGTCTCATGTAACATCTTAAATGCTTATTATTTTATTTTTTGAGGGAGGGGGAGGCATAGAGAGAGGACGGGACAGAGGATCTGAAGCAGGCTCCAGGCTCTGAGCTCTCAGCACGGAGCCCAGTGCAGGGCTCGAACTCATGAACCGCGAGATCATGACCTGAGCCAAAGTCAGACGCTTAACCAGTGGAGCCACCCAGGCACCCGGTCTCACATGTAATCTTGAACGTTCTTATAGAAGTACTGGGACAGAGCACCTCTGGGATAGAAGTCCCCAGACTTCAGGGGTCTCCCCTGCAGGGACGTCTAGAGGGCCCATCCCCCAAGCATCAGCCCCAGAACAGGGCAGGCCCGTCCTTTCCACCGGCGTGCGCGGGGCCTCCCTGACCGTGTGGACGCGGTTTTGTGTCCGTCTCCCCCGCAGAGATCTACTGCTGTGGCCTGCTCAGCCCCAGGAAGAGTGACTGCACCGGCCTGCCCCCGTCCATGCTGAGCAACCCGGCCACCCCCCCGGCCCGGGGCCAGCACCGCATCAAGATGAAGGGGAACATGTCTCTGATCTGCTGGTACAACAAAGGGCCCTTCCGCTTCCTGACCAATGCCTACTCGCCCGTGCAGCAAGGTGGGCCCTCAGGGGGGGCTGGGGGGGAGGGGGGGGTTGTGCAGCTCAGGTGTCAGGTGACCCCATCACTGTGAGCTTCTGGGCCGGGGACTCGGTACCACTGCACCTGACTGGTGGTGGTGGGGGGGGGGGGGCGACACCAGCTCCCCGTTGCTTGTCGGCGGCCAAGAGAAGCAGGAAGGGACCAGGGTGGGGTCCGCAGGCCGCCAGGGTTGTCTGTGGTCGCTCTGAGTGCTGTACGTGGCCAGCACTCACGTGGTCACCTCGGCATCGAGGATCTGTTCTGATGGGAGGGGAACACATCAGCTGTTTTTTTATTGGTTCGGCGTCTTCCTCCGAGATGATCCACTAGGATTTGGGGGTGGTCAGGTGATTCTGTCATCAATTTTCCTCGGGGTCTAAAATCCATAAGGCGTCTGCAGTTAAAGTAACTACAGCCCCCGCCTCTTTAAGCCACTGACAGGGGAACTCAGATGACAGAGGGCGCCTCACCGAAATTGTCCCGTCATGTCGTGTACTTGCAAATCCCCTATAGTTGTCTGTATCAAGACATGTTTCCCCTTTCCTGCTGCAGGAACGCTGCGGGGCGCTCGGTTGTGTTGGAGGGGTGTCTGTGTGTGTGATCGGTGTGCACGTGTGGTGTATGTGAATGTGTGTCTCGTGTGTGTGTGTGTGTGTGCTTAATTAATGTCTGTTCATTTATTCCCACCCCTCACCCCGCACACACACCTAGGCTCTGTTACATTTCAGTGGAGATGACAGTCTAGGGACCCAAACCCACGGGACTCGGGGTTGAGGAAGTATGGAACGCCGCCCGTCACTGTATCACTGTGTCAAGGGCACTCGGGGGAGATGTTTGAAATTGACCTTGCAAGCCAAAGGGCGAGTTTGAATTGGACTTCCACACTCTGGTGATTGGACAAGGGCTCTCACAGGGAGAATGTTCGAGAATAGGGCGTAGGAGCCACCTCCCTCCAAATTATGCGTGACAAGTTGCAAAGTTTGCGATAGGATTTAAGAGGACAGGGCCTTAAAAACCCCAATCTCAAAGGTTGGGAGGCTTAAATCCATCATCAAGGGAACCAGCAAGGAGGATATTTGATGGGGAAAAAGAGAAAATTGGTAGGGTTGATTTTTAAGTATGCTAAAACTTACTGTTTGTGTTTCCTTCAGTTACAGTTTCCGTTTCTAAAGTACTTGGTTATAAATCACAAAGTCCCCGTTCTGAGACACCCTTAAAAAGCCCAGGTTGTATGCCTTTGGCATGGCCTGGCCCCTCCCGCAGCGCCTCTGGAAGCTTCCCAGGGTGGATGGCATGGGCACCTGTGAGCCAGGCCCGCCCTGGAGCAGACAGAGCCCCACGGGTGAGCTCCCAGCCTGGGTGCCACAGGCAGGAGACGCCAGGAGGCAGGGAGGCGGCGTGGAGAGTGGCAGCTGGGTGGCCACAGGAAATCTTTTTATTAGTTCACATCTTAGAGTATTTGTTTTTGTGTTTGTTTATTTAGAAGAGAAGGAGGACTCAAGCGGGGAAGGGGCAGAGGGGTAGAGAGAGAGAGAGAGACAGAGCGCAAGCAGGGGAGGGGCAGAGAGAGCGAGAGAGGGAGACACAGAATCCGAAACAGGCTCCAGGCTCTGAGCGGTCAGCACAGAGCCCGATGCGGGGCTCGAACTTGTGAACCACAAGATCATGACCGGAGCCGAAGTCGGATGCTCAACCGACTGGGCCACCCAGGCACCCCCTCCGCTCCCTGTTTTATGTCAGGATAGCCAGGCAGGGTGGGGAGACGCACATTTATCCGACGGGGGGGTTATCGTCTCTGTTCTCCGCAGGAGTGATCATCAAGAGGAAGACTGGGGAGATCCCCTGCCCCTTGGCCGTGGAGGCGTTCGCTGCTCACCTTAGCTACATCTGCAAATACGACGACAAGTACAGCAAGTAAGTGGAGGCAGCCGCGGGGCTCACTGGCACGGCATGGAGATTGGTGGGTGGTCAGCAGTGCCCCGGTGTCCGAGTGGACAGATGTAGCCCCTGTGAGACAAAATCCTGAGCCCCGTCCTGGTCTTCCAGGCTCACCCGCACAGCCCCCTCACTTCTGGGCACCCTGCCTCCTTCCCTGTCACCCTTGCCCCTGGGAGCCCTTCCCTCTGCTCACCCGGGGCTTGCCATCTCTCAGCACTCAGCGCAGAGCCTGCTCCCTCTGTCCCCTGTCCAGACCGCTCTCCTCCCCCACCCCGGCACCCACGGACCACGCAGCATCAGCCCCCGGTGTCCACACGCTGGGCCCCGTGTTCTCCAGCCCAGGTTACTGAGCTGTTTCACCTCTGGGCACCTGCTCCGGGGGTGGCCTCGTCTGAAGCACACACGTAGCATAGACGGGATGCATCACCCACGGCGCGGTGACAGGAGCTCGGGAGTGATGGCTGGTGAACCTGAGCGGGACTCTGAAATTGGTAGGGTTGAGCCTCCCAGCCTAGAATGAGGCTGGAGGAACCCCCAAAAGGCAGGTGGGCACTTACTCCGCCCACTTGGAGGGTAACGTGCTGGGCTTCTCCGTGGCAGAGAAAACGGAGGACCCGGTTCCCCCTGGAAAACTCAGCCCAGGTTCGAAAGGCAGCCCCACGCCACCGGGAGTCATTGAACAAATGTTTACCGCGTGCTCTGCTCAGCACCTGCTGAGTCCGTGAGGTTATTACAGAGAAATCTGCATTTGCATCGCAGACGCGTTGGGTCCGCTCTGCGCCGGCCGTGGCGGGGATGCTGACCCTCAGGCACGTCTCGTGGGGCAGGGGGGGGCAGAGACAAACGTGCAGATGGGAGGACACGGCGCGGGCCTGAGTCGTAAGCCGGCTCTTGGCCCTGGAGGGACACCATCCTCCGTCTCGGGGCAGAGGCCTCCCTGACGTGACATCCATCCTGGATCCAAAGGGAAGGCGGGGGTGGCCAGGAGACGTGCCCTCGGGAGGAAGGGGACGCATCGCAGGGGCCTGCAGCTGAGGGTGTACTTGACCTTGGGGAACGGAAGCAGTTCAGGATGCGCGGGACGCGGCAGCCGAGAGGGTCCCTTAGCAAAGAGGGAAGCCCCCCAGGTCCTCTTCCCTTGGAGCTTCTGAGCCATCGGAGGCCGGGCTCCCGGGTTCGGCATCTCTTCTGGTGGCTTCCTCCCGCCGCACCTAATCCTCTGCTAGGAATCGTCTTCATCTTCTTTGTCTTAAGTGAAGCTGACTGTGACTAAGCTGCAGTGAGAACTGACCCCCCGGCCCGGTTCCTACCCCCGCGGCCCCCCTGCGGCGGCCCTGACCGTGATGGAGCCTTTTGGGGAACATCTCCCCGGACCCGGGCGCCCACGAACCATCCGGCTGAGCCTTTCTTACTCCTCCGCCCCTGCAGGTATTTCATTTCTCATAAACCAAACAAGACCTGGCAACAGGTGTTCTGGTTCGCCATCAGCATCGCGATCAATAACGCCTACATCCTGTACAAGATGTCAGACGCCTACCACGTGAAGAGGTACAGCCGGGCGCAGTTCGGCGAGAGCCTGGTGAGGGAGCTGCTGGGTCTGGAGGAAGCCTCCCCAGCCCACTGATGCCAGGCGGCCAGGCCTAAGTGAGGACCAGGTCCGGGAGGCCGGAGGAGGGAGGGAGCGGGCCATTCTGACCTGCCCAGCCAGAGCCCTGCGGGTGCCCCCCCCCACCCCCCTCCCCGGGGGTGGCCCCAGCCCGGAGGGGTGCCCATGGCTTCCACGGGGACCAGGGTGGGCCTGGTCAGAGGACGGCTGCCCGTCCCGGTTCCCATTCGAAGAAGAGCATGTCCTCCCTCCAGAAGCGGCCACCCACCCGGTGCCGGGGCGGGCGCCGCACCCAGACTCCACGTGCCGGCGGGCGCGCTGTCCGTGGCATTGGCCCAGCAGGGCACTGCCTCCTCGTGACACCCGTGGAGCTCAGCTCGGTACAGGGGCCCTGGGAAGGCTGTTGCCGCCGGAGGCGCCAGGGATGGGATGAGCCGTAGCACGTCCTGCTAGAAATGCCTGCTCTGTAAAGACGTAAAGACGTTTGTGACGCGGTTCAGTTTCCTGCCGTGTCTGACGGCGACCAAGGCAAGCAGAGGTGGGGCTGTGCACCGCTAAGGCCGTGCCGGTGTGGGCAGGAGACCCGAGCGTCGCCCCGCACCTGCCTCACGCAGGCGGCTTGGAACGGGCCTCCTGGAACAAGGAACGCAAACTGGGTGCCATTGACACGTAGGGATGAAATGGGGCAGCGATTGCCCGTTCTGAGTCAAGGATGAGGCGTTCCTAACTCATTTCATATCCCTGGCTGGTGGACGGGGGAGTGAGGGAAAATGCCAACGGAATCGCAGCGACGTGTGATGCTGTTTTTTATTTTTCAATATACCTTCAGGTTATTTTCTTACCGTTGCTTAAGATCTTCTGTAAAAGGAAAATGTCCCCCTTCTTTTCCGCCCCCTCCCTTCGCCCCAGCCGTGGCTGTTTGCGTGGTCACAGTTTGGTATTCTGGGCCCCGTGACCGTGCCAGGACCGGAAAGGGCAGCTTGCTCCCAGAACGGACGTGCTTCCACTCCATCAAGGAGCACGGGGGGCCCTGTGGGCCTTAAGTGTTGCCATAGACCTGATCATCGGCAGAATTACTTGTTTGGGAAAACACGAGGCATTGCTGCAACGCACGCCAACACGTCTGGGGGTGACACTGGCCAATTCTCACGCCCCGCGTGTGGTCACCTGGCTGGGTGTGCCCTCTGACCCCATTGCCCCAGAACCCCGCGGCTGGCACGGGCAAACCCGGGAAGGTGACCGGGTGACCAGCTTTGTTGGGGGTGATCTCCCCGTAGGACCGCGAGAAGTACATGCCAAGGCCGCTGGCATCTGGGGCTCCTGTGCCCAGGTCCGCGTGTCTCCAGGGGAGACCTGGGCCAGGGTGATCCCCTGGTCTGACCGTCCCCCGCAGACAAGAAACGAGCGATTCCTGGAGTTACACGATCCCCCTCCAGCCTGGTTTACATAGCCCCCTCATTTTTTTTTTTTTTTTTTTTTTTTTTTTTTTTACCAAATGCAAAATCTATTCTACTCAGGCTTTGGGACGTTTTTCCTTGTTCACACTCAGTTAATTAAACGTGTTGCTGGCCGCATGCTCCTGAACTCCACGCCATTCCTGCAGCCTGCGTTCGTGATGATCCCCCTCGCCCTGTGGTTTGAATTCGACGCCACGGATTGTAGGCCAAATTTTAAATTGTGTTTCCAAACACCTTCGCCGTGTCCTTTAATTGGATTGAAAGCACTTTTACCACATGGAGAAATATATTTTTAATTTGTGATGCTTTTCTACAAGGTCCACTATTTCTGAGTTTAATGTGTTTCCAACACTTAGGGAGACTCTAATGAAAGCTGATGAAGTTTCTTTTCTGTCCAAATAAGTAAAAGAAAAAATAAAAGTCTATTTAGATGCTGATCCTTTGCGAATATGCGAGTTTGTTTAAATGGTCAGGGACAAGGAGCGCCTGGCTGGCTTCGTGGGTAGAGCACGCGGCTCTTGATCGTGGGGTCGTGAGTTTGAGCCCCACGCTGGGTGTCGCGTATGCTTACTAAAAAAAAGAAAAGATCAGGGACAAAACCACGGGCTACTCTTTTAAGACTTCTTGGTGTGTGAGCTAGTGTGCATGATCTTAAACTGTTTTTAGTATCCTACGCCCCTGAGCAGTTTAAAAAAGAAATTCAGTTAAGTCTTGACTTAGAGAAACAGATATTGATACCCTGGTCCTGTGAGTCAAGCTGTATCTTGGGTGCCTGTGCCATTGACGAAAACTCCCACCTGCCTTCCAGATGGGGGATGCCTCCTCCCTTCTCCCGGTTTCTGGGGTCGTCCGCATTGACCCAGAGAGACGCTCTTGCGACAGACCGGTGGGTGGCTTTGCGTTACCGAGTAACTAGAGGGGACTTAACACCAGTTTAGCGCTCTCCTTTTTAAACGGTAACCACCTGTTTTCAGATACGTGCTTGAAGCAGACGGCAGTTCCGCCGGGGGTCTCTTGGAGCCCCTGCAACGCTGGGACGAGTTTCTGTTCTTCCGGAAGGAGGACAGAGGGACCTAGAGTACTGATTAGGAAAGCCTGTAGGACCTCGTCCTGCAGATGTGAGTCTGAGCACCTTGGAGAATTGCTCCAGTTCAAATCCACCTGGCTCCAGTATTTCCAAGGGTTGGAGAGACTGGTTGCCCCTGGATTGGCTCAGTTAGTAGCTGGCCACTGCTGGGGTCTGGGGAGGGCCCAATAAGTGCTTCTCACCACGGCGGGGGGGGGGGGGCGGCCAGCAGGTGGCATCCCGAGGCCAGCCACCGCTGTGGGATGTCTTTGCTACAGAGTCTGAAAAAGAAAATCAGAACAAGGAGCATCCCGACCCTCACGGAGAGTAAAACAACAAATACCTGGAAGCTTCTCCAGAGCAAAGCTCTGTTAGGCCAAATGCACTGAGCTTCATGTGGTTTGGGCCGCAGTCCCAGGGCTGCGGCTGTAGTTAGAATCGGGTAAGGTAATCCTTCAGGGAACTGAACGTGGGTGAGTTTCTGTATTTCTCAAGTTTGAACAAGGTCTGACTGTAGTCAATGGAACATTATAATACTAAGGTCGTATTTCAAAACTCAAGTGGGTTATTGGGATGGCTCAGTCGGTTAAGCATCCGACTCCTGGTTTTGCCTCGGGTCGTGATCTCACGGTTCTTGGGTTCAAGCCCCATGTCGGGCTCCACGCTGACAGCACATAGCCTGTTTGGGATTTTCGCTTTCTCTCTCTCTCTCTCTCTCCTTCTGGCCCGCCCCCACTTAGTCTCTGTTGGTCTCTCAAAATAAATTAAAAAAAAAACAACCTCAAATGAGTTACATAGGAAAACTTTGCTGTCTGGATCATTCTGGACAAGGACATTCAGTTTACTGACTCCATTAGACAAGGCCCGGCCACCAGAATCGAATAAACTCTACAGCTGTGCCAGAGAAGTTCACAGTCGCCAGGAGCCTGGAAGGCCCTGGCTCATCGTGTGTGGCCGTGCACCGCCATTGTCCTGGGTTCTGGGTTCCTCAGGGAACCCAGCCTCAGCACCAGGCAGTGAGGGAGGCAGGCAGACCCACCCATGCCCCCTCTGAAATGTGGGGCACTTGACCCCGGCAGGCACCAGATGCACCTGGCTTGGCAGATTCTAGAAAAGACAGAATCGCATCCTCCGAAGAGGCTGAAGCCAGACCATATCTGACCAAAAATTGCCTATTTGCCACGCAGCCAATTATGCGTAAGCTTCTCTGGAAAACACTGGCCCTGAGAGCCAATTCGACCTCAGTGTTTCTGGAACGTGCTGCACCACACGTGAGCAACTAGTCAAAAGGGGTCCTACAAGAAGTCCTAGCCAAGCGAAAAGAAAGTTTCTCATCTCCTAAGTACCAATCTGCAGCTACAAAATTTTTATTCCTTCCATTTCCCCTGTGGCTTATACTTGGTTCTAATTTTCTCCAAGGAAATAGGGTACTGACCTCTTTCTCCAACCTGACAGCTGGTGTGAGGGTTTGCTTGCCCCCAGTTAACTTCTAATGTCCCACACTCCTCCACTAGGAAGGAGCCACAACTTTAGCAAAAGCAGCGCTAGAAAAAAACATTCACTGGGAAGATGAGATTTTAGCTACTTTAATTAGCTTTTTCACTAGCCCTGGCCGTTTTTTTAAAAATGCGTCTATTCCTCAAAAAATTAAAAATAATACTACCAGGTGTGCCTGGCTGGTTCAATCAGTAGAGCATGTGACTCTTGATCTCAGGGTCATGAGTTCAAGCCCCGCCTTGGGCTTAGAGATTAGTTAAGAAAAAAAAAAAAAAAAAGAATTACCAGATGATCTAGCAATCCTTTTTTTAATTTAATTCTTTTTTAATGTTTATTTTTGAAAGAGAGAGAGAGAGATACAGAGTGTGAGTGGGGGAGGGGCAGAGAGAGAGAGGGAGACAAAGAATCCGAAGCAGGCTCCAGGCTCTGAGCTATCAGCACAGAGCCCGATGTGGGGCTTGAACTCCCAAACCGCGAGATCACGACCCGAGTCGAAGTTGGACGCTTAACCGACTGAGCCACCCAGGCGCCCCTGGCAATTCTACTTCCGGGTGTTTATCCAAAGAAAATGAAAACGCTAATTTGAAAAGGTATGTGCAGCCTCATGTTCATTGCAGCATTATTTATGATAGCCAAGACGTAGAAGCAACCTAAGTGTCCATCAGTGAATGAATGGATAAAGATGTGGTGTGTATGTGTGTGTGTGTGTGTGTATACATATGTATGTGTGTGTATATATACATATATATGTGTGTGTATATATATACGTATATATACACATATATATACATACATATATACATGTATACTTATAAATAATATTTCATTGCACATACATATATATTCACATATACATATATACGTATATGCAATGGAATATTACATTATTTAACGTTTAAGAAGAATGAAACCCTTCCATTTGTGACAACATGGATGGACCTCGAGGAAATTAATGCTAAGTGAACTGAGTCAGAGAAAAACAGATATTGTACGATCTCTCCTACATGTGGAATCCAGAAAAAAATATATATACAGCATATAGAAAACTAAGTTCGTAGAGAACAGATTGGTAGTTGCCAGAGGTAGGGGAAGGGGGTTGGGAGAAATGAGTTGAACTGCTTGTTTTTTTTTAGTTAAATTGATACAAAAAAAAAAAAAAGGCATCTAGTTTCATACTTGAGAGCTGCCTCCCCGCGATAGAATATAGAAGGAGTGAACAAAAGAAGGAAGAAGGAGATGTGGTTTCTATTATTTCAATAGACTAGAAAGAACAGAACAGTTGTATTCATTTTTTAGGTATAAATTTAAGATCTGGAGTGGTGGGATTGTGGGATTTTTTTTTTTATTATTAGTGAGGCATTTTGGAGTCATTAATGCCATACATAGTCTATTGTGGCTTTTTAAAGTGTGTCCCCTCATCAATGCTTATCAGTGCTTATCAATAGAAGTACAGTGTCCAAAGTGGGACAAATGCTGTTTTAGTTCCTGTCCCCGTCAAGCCGTGAGTCTAGTCCTGCCCACCATCCTACAAGAAGAGACTTTGACCAGTGAGGGGGTCCCAGAGGCTAGGACAGTGGGTCCACATAGAAACCAAATGGTAAGAGGGGCGGTTGGGAAAACAGGGCGATTAGCTTGGTTGGTGAAGCACTGACTCAGGAGGGAATGTGACATTTGTCTCTGGACTGCCTAGTCCCCTTCTCCATGTGGTGCACGTCACCAGGCTTCCGCTCAGTGGGGAAAGCGATTTCCAATGCGTAGAGCTGCCCAACATTGGGACAGGACACCCCAGAAAGCAGGGAACGCTCTGTCAGTTCCCGGATGTCTCCAGCCAGGGGCAGCTCGCAACACAGGAAGGTCCCGGAGGGCATCCTGTGGGCAGGAGGTGGCCTTAACTCCGGGCTGTGGGCTGGAGTGGGACACCCCTGCTGGCAGCTGTCATCTTAACTGAGGAGGAGCGGAAAATAGCCATGAATCGAAGCCCTGACTCCTGGGCTCCTGGGGAGAGGTGATTTGGGATGAAGAAGGAACAAAATTACAAAGACGACTGCCTGTCTCCAGAGGATGCCGGCAGCCAGCTCCCAGCCGCTCACCTTCTTCCTCTTCCTCAGATGGGGGTCCCCACTGACCCCAAGTTCAAGGGCACCAGCCATCAGCAACAGGGAAACCCCTGCCAAAGAATCTGGGAAGATTGCCATTTTATTTGAAAATGCCTTTGCACCATTCCATTATTTTGCTTTTCCTTACAGTTTTCAGTTAAGAATCTTTAGGAGGGGGGCGCCTGGGTGGCTCCGTCAGCTAAGCAGCAGACTTCGGCTCAGGTCATAATCTCGCTGTCTGTGGGTTCGAGCCCCGTGCCCTGCTCTTTTGCTAACAGCTCAGAGCCCAGAGCCTGCTTCGGATTCTGGGTCTCCCTCTCTCTCTGCCCCTCCCCCACTCATGCTCCGTCTCTCAAATAATAAACATTAAAGTTTTAAAAAAGGAATCTTTAGGAGGAAATTTGTAATCTCGTGAACGGCACATATGTAGCCCTCAGGGGACGTCACACAACTACGTCCCCATCCCTTTTGTGAAGATAAAGCCTACCCTTTTGTCAAGACTTTGATTTCACACTAAGACATGCTTGCAATACATTTTTACAAATTTTGTATGCCATGAGCTAATTTCTGAGTTCTAAAATGTGAAGTATGGCATATACATACATACATACATGTGCATATATATATATATACAGTGTAATTCAGACTTCTCATGTGATTTTTCTTCAGTTTGTCTACAGTCAGCAACTTTGAAATACAATCAAATATATTGCATTTGCGGGGCGCCTGGGTGGCTCAGTGGGTGGAGCGTCCGACTTGCGCTCAGGTCCGTAAGTTCGAGCCCCACGTCAGGCTCTGTGCTGACAGCTCGGAGCCTGGAGCCTGCTTCGGATTCTGCGCCTCCCTCTCTCTCCGCCCCTCCCCTGCTCATGCTCTGTCTCTGTCTCGAAAATAAATAAAAACATTCAAAAAAGTTTTTTAAAAATACATTGCATTTGCTTCTCTCTGGTGGTTTCTTCTGGGGGAGGGAGGGTATGATGAAGGAAATTCGTGAAAAGCATCATGGGATCTGTTGCCAGACTGAGTAATAGAAGAGGTTGGGCAAAGCCTGGCGAGCCCACCCTAGGGACGCTTCCAAAGGAAAAGAGTGTTGGCAGATAAGGGGGCCCCGGGAGCCTCAGGCATGTCTGGACACCTGAGCCTTCTCAACTCTGCTGCTAATCCTGGGGAAAGTCAGAGGGGTTCCCGTGGGGGCCTCCTCAGTCTCCCCCTCCCATTGTTCATGTTGGGGGGTGGGGGGCAAGTGGGAACAAAGGGTCTCTACCCATCAGAGGCCGGATTGTGCGGCCTGCCACTTGTCAGCTGCTGCCATCACCACAGCCTGTCATTCTCCTCCTCCTTTCCAGAAGGTTCTAGAATTGGACACATGAAACGGGGGTGAAGTTTCTCAGAAGTTAGGTCCTTGTGAACGAGGGAAAATGGGAGGTGGTAGGCGTGGGGGCATCAACAAAACACAGGGGCCGTGACTTTGGCTTTGGTGGCGATATCCTACAAGGCCACAAGATGGGGCTCGTCGTGAACACAGAAAATATTTACGAGGGACGAAATGTCAGATCCCAGTTTCCAGTCTTCTTTTGACACTTCATCACAGAAGAATGGAAAGATTTGGAGAAGCGTGTGCTTGTCAACTTAAAATCCGAATGAAAACATCCTCACCGCACATACTTGGCAATGTCTTAATTTTTGAGAGAGAGGGAGAGAGAGAGAGCAGGAGCGGGAGAGGGGCAGAGAGAAGGGGGGACAGAGGATCTGAAGCAGGTTCGTGCCGACGGCAGAGAGCCCAGTGTGGGGCTCAAACTCAAACCTTGAGATCATGACCTGAGCCAAAGTCAGACACTTAACTGAGCCACCCAGGCGTCCTGCTCGCCAAACGTTTTTGTAAGTGATGAATTTGTCTTTATTTCATGATGTCTTGTTGACCCCTGATGTGATTATTTTCTAACCTCCACCGTCTTTGTATCCCTCCCTCCATTTTTCCTTTCTACATCTCTCTGCCTCTGACTCCTCCCTCTTCCCCTCTCCATTTTCTCCACCCTCTTCTACCCTCCCCTTCTCCCCTCTCCCTGCCCCTTCCTTCCCTCCTCCCTTTTCCTCACATAACTTTGGTGAGCCCTGAAGTTCCCTGATTGTCCTCTCTGAGCACAGGGGACATTGTGAGATATTCCTGCTCTATCTGGGTTCTTCCTTTCTGTTCTCTCGTATCCTGGTTTTCAAGTCTCACTGCCCCACAGGGACTCTTACCTCCTCTCAAGTAGGGGTGGGGGGCGTGACCCTCTGTACCAAAGACATGAGGGCAAGACACCCCAGAAAGAAGACATCCAACAAGGTGGGGCGCCTGGGTGGCTCAGTAGTTGAGCATCCGACTTCAGCTCCGGTCATGATCTCACGGCTCATGAGTTCGAGCCCTGTGTCGGGCTCTGTGCTGACCGCTCGGAGCCTGAAGCCTGCTTCAGATTCTGTGTCTCCCTCTCTCTCTTCCCCTCCCCCACTCACACTCTGTCTCTCTCAAGGATAAATAAACATTAAAAAAAAAAAGACTTCAACAAGGAGACAGAAGACCCTTTATAGCCGGGAATGGATGACAAAATTTATTTTACTGATACTAGGGTCCCAGCCTTCCCTGCCGTCTCTTGGGGCTCATGGGACTACTCAGAAAGGCTAACAGCTGCTTTCTGGTTTGAGAGAGAGGAAAGCTGAAGGAAAGTGGAATAAAAGCCATTCATTGAAGAAACTTTTATTGAACTCTTCTAATCTACTAGATACCGGGGACGAACAAGAACGCTCTCTTCCGTCATGGGTTGTCAAACAGTGGGAGACGCGCACACACACACACACACACACACACACACAAATACCTCATGACCAGAATAATAATAGCATGTTAAAAAAATAATCAAGGAATGGGGTACCTGGGTGGTTCCGTTGGTTAGGCATCTGATTCTTTTTTCTTTTTAAGTTTATTCATTTTGAGAGAGAGAGAGAGAGGGAGAGGGAGGGGCAGAGAGAGCGAGAGAATCCCAAGCAGGCTCCAAGCTGTCAGCACAGAGCCCAAGGCAGGGCTCAGACTCATGAAATGTGAGACCTTTGGCTCATGACCTGAGCCAAAGCCAGACACTTGACCGACTGAGCCACCCAGGCGCCCCAAGCATCTGACTCTTGATTTCACCTCAGGTCGTGATCTCATGGTTCGTGGGTTCGAGCTCCATATCGGGCTCCATGCTGATATAGTGCAGTGCCTGCTTAGAATTGTCTCTCTCCCTCCCTCTGCCCCTCCCCACCCTCAAACTATATTAGCACTTTTTTTTTTAAGAAACAATGACTATAGGGGCGCCTGGGTGGCGCAGTCGGTTAAGCGTCCGACTTCAGCCAGGTCATGATCTCGCGGTCCGTGAGTTCGAGCCCCACGTCGGGCTCTGGGCTGATGGCTCAGAGCCTGGAGCCTGTTTCCGATTCTGTGTCTCCCTCTCTCTCTGCCCCTCGCCTGTTCATGCTCTGTCTCTCTCTCTGTCCCAAAAATAAATAAACGTTGAAAAAAAATTAAAAAAAAAAAGAAACAATGACTATATTTTCTCACCCACAAATGGGGATACATTGGCTGAACTGTGTTCTGTCACTGGGGTAGCATATTTTTACAGGAACTGTTATAGGAGATCTATACGGGCCAGAGAGATGTCAGGTGTGAATATGACTTCACAAAACGAATCGTGCTTGTTTCATGGAGTAAAACTGGGTGACACTGGTTCATCTTGGGCCGAAGGCTCTGGGATTTGCCATGGGGAGAGTCTTGGACTAATAGGTACAAGCCCAACAACTGTGCCCCAGTTTAATCACCCTGACGCCACAGGGCAAGAGAACGTGAGATCCGTCCATGTTAAAACTTATGCTTAGAGAAGAAATATTCAATCTGGAGGGAGAAACCTGCTCCTGAAGGAGTCAAAGTCGATTGAACACGGACGCTCTGCACCAGGCACACCCTGATTAGGGGACAGTGGTCGACTCACCCTCCCTGTCCCCCTCCCCACCCTCTCCCCAGTCCCAGGAACTAGAAAAACATGGGGTAAGACTTGTCATCAGGGACTCCCTCACCCGGTTGCCCCCGCCCTTAGCCACCTGACCTTGGACACCTTGTGGTAGGACTTTTTAGTCACGTTCACCATCCAACAGGGGAAAAAGTCTTGAGACCATGAGCAATTAAACCCCCCAGTCGACACCCATGACCTGCATGTATATTCATGGAGATAACGGGATGGAATATTTAAAAATCCAGAAGGATTGTTGCCTACGATTGGAGTTCTGGAAGAATGAAATGGAGGCGGCTTTGATTTCAACAGTGTTAGAATGAGAAAAAGAGGAATATTTAACAACCTGGTCTGACCTTGATTCAATCACCTTCCAGACCCAATTTTTGGTCTGCCGCCCCTCCCCCGCCCCGCGCTCCCCCCACCGCCCTCCCGAAATTTGTCCTCCTTTGAGATGATGCCTTTCCCATATCTGTCCAGCAGAGGGCAGCAAAGTACACCTTATGAGCCTCAACGAAGGTGAACCGTACAGGGCCTTCCTTCAACAAGTATGTTCCGAGTTTGGGGTCCAAGGGTTATTCTAGGCACTGTGGATACACAGTAAATAGGACACACAAAGTCTCCACTGGTCCAGAGAAAGGAGGGAGACAATAGAGATGCCTGACAAATCTCTGCCCTCCTGGGGCTTATGTTCTAGCAGTTGGGAGAGGACGCAGGAGCCTTTTTAAAAGATGTCGGGTATGTGGAAGAAGAAGAAATAGGTTTTGCAGGATGCTGGGGTATGAGGCAGAGGGAGGGTCAGGTTAGGTTCAGAGGCTCAGATCAGAGAATGTTCCAAGGAGGTAGTCAGTCGAGCAGCATCAGGGACCCACTGCGGCTTATGTTCAGGCTTGCTGTGCTGGGATCATGTGGGGATGCCCGGCCCACCCCAGGCCAAGTGGGGGACCACTGGTCTAGAGCAAGCAGTGCCTGGGGCAGAGCAGGGCTGCAGGGCTGTGCAGGGCTGTCGTGGGGCGAGGAGGCGGCTATGGTTAGAGAGGCCCCAAGAGGCCCAGCGGGACAAAGAAGGTTGACTCCAGTGCTGCGGGGAAAACCAAGAACATGAGCACAGACAAGCAAGGAGCAGTGAGGGGGGAGGAGGGGGGGAGGGGGGGGGTTACCTGGCCTCAGGGGTAAGGACAGGAAGTGGTTACTAGACTAGGGGAGGGACGGGGAGGAGAGACGTGGAGGGAGAGGAAAGGGTGGGGTGGGAGCAGCCTAAAGCCCATCATGCAGTGGGGCCAGGGGAATAAGTAGCCCCACATCTTTCTTCCTGCCCCTCAGGTCCTGCCATGCCCCCCGGGGGGCCAAATCTGGGCAGAGGACTGAGAGGCTCCCCCAACCAGGGGGAGGGTGGGGAGCAGCTCCGCAGAGGGGTGTGCAGCCCCCGGGACCGCGCCGGGGGTGAGGGTGGGGGGAAGGTGGAAGCAAAGCAGGGCTGCAGTGTGTATGGAGCCCAGCTCTGGAGGGGCTGGGCTTCCAGGACCTCCCCGGAGTACTGCCCGTAGGAGGCGGAAGGGCCCTGGCTTCTGATGTGAAAATGGGACCCTATCTACTTCCGTTTGGGGGGGGCCGTCCCGAACAGCCAAGGGGAACGCAGAGTTGGTGGGTTGGACACGGGGCTCGGACGCGCCCGGAGGTTGCCAGAGGGCCGCACAGGGTTTGCGGCGGGTCCCCTGGAGTCCCTGCCGCTCGGCCACGCAGTACCTGCGCTTCACGGGAGAGGGCAGCCTGGAGCAGCAGGAAGGTCCTCCCGGGCCAGCCGTGCTCAGAGCCCAGGAGGCCCAGAGTCCAAGTGACCAGAAAGGCGGGGACGACCCTGGTGCAGCGGAGGTGTGCGGGACGGGGCGGTCTCCCTAGGCCCCACTCCTCCCCCCAGAGCAGGGAGCCAGGCAGACCCAAGGAATCCCTGCTGGTCCTGTTCCGCCAACATGGCCTTGCCCACTCCGTGGGGGTCCCAGATGTGTCACACGGTCAGCCTCTCCAGGGACAGGCTCTGCTCCTGTGGCTTCTGGGGTAAGAGCACCTGCCTGGCTTCCTTCCCAAGGACCCGGTGATGACACTGGGGATGTGAACATCCGGGCACTGCTGTCCTCATTACGAGCACCACGGGCTCAGCCCGCTGAGTGACAAACCCAGGGCACACGGGAAGTCAGCACTGTCCCAGGCCACCTGTTCTCTGACACCCAGTTCCTTGTACACAGGTGGGAGGTGGGTGCTGGTCCAAGGACAGTCCTGCAGCCCAGCCAGATGAGCCCTGCTTCTCACCTCACCAGGCCACCCGTGTCCGTGGGGGCTCCAGCTCTGTCTGGTGCACCTGTCCCCCCGCTGGCCAAGGAAAGCCTAGCAAATAAGACATTAAATCCCTAATAAACTTGCTATAATTGCATATGCAGATGGATGACGATAGATAGATGATCGATAGATAGAAAGCTGTTTTGGGGGGGCGCCTGGGGGGGGCTCAGTCGGTTAAGCGCCCAACTTCGGCTCCGGGCCTGATCTCGCGATTTGCGTGTTCGGCCCCGCGTCAGGCTCTGTGCTGACAGCTCAGAGCCTGGAGCCTGCTTCGGATTCTGTGTCTCCCTCTCTCTCTGCTCCTCCCCTGCTCATGATCTCTCAAAAATAAATAAATGTTAATAAATAAATAAATAAGCAAGCAAGCCAGCTGTCTTTTTGCGAACATAAACTGTGCCTGAAGCTGGCCTGGGCGTCCCATTCTGGATCTTTTCTATTTCTGAGATCTCATCCTTAGCTTTCCGGGATGTTGTGGATCCAAAGCAACCAGGGTCCAGGCGGGGAGGGCCACCTGCGCAGGGAAGGCCTCCGGCGTCCACATGATGCCCTCTACTCCTGCTGCCCGTTGGCGGTCTTGATGCCCTGGGGGATGCCCTGTGATGCCGCGTTGGCCGTAGGTGCCAGGAGGCCCAGCAGACCTCCCTGCCCCTACAAGGCAGGTGGCCTTGCAGAGAGCTCCCCCTATCTAGATCTGAGGAGGCGGGAGGGGCAAACAGCTCTAAGACCTCCCCCACCTCCTCCTCCCCCTCTCCCTACCCAGCACACCCCTCGAACCCTAAGAAGTCACCTGCTTCTGAAGTCTGCGTGTTTTAGCAGCCGCCCCTGTCTGTGGAGGGTGTTATCCCCGAGCTTTAGAAGAGGGGCTGCCTCCAGGTCAAAGCAAAACGTGTTCACAGAAGTGAGGATTCCAGCTATGCTGACCCGCAAAAAGTAGAGCCTCCAGGCTGTCTCCACGGCAGCTGCGCCATTTTGCATTCTCAAGGAAGGTGCACGGGGCTCCAGTGGAAGGTGCACGGGGCTCCAGTGGAAGGCGCACGGGGCTCCAATTTCTGCACGTGCCCCGCCTCCCTTGCTGTCTTCTTTCTTTGATAACAGCCATCCCAGCAGGTGTGAAAGGGCCTCCCATCGTGGTCTCAGGTCGCATTGCCCCGACGGTTAGTGATGCTGGCCTTTGTTTTTCGTACACCTGTTGGTTGCCTGTGCGTCTTCTTTGGAGACATTAAAAACAGAACGACCACAGGACCCAGCGATCGCTTCCGGGCATTTATTCAAAAGAACCGAATCCGGGCCTTCAAGGATTCGTGCTCACGTGTTCACGGCAGTGTTTTCCACAGCAGCCCAAGAGGTGGGGACAACCCAAATGTCCACCAACAGGCGAAGGAATAAAGCAAACGGGGAATACACACAAGACGGAAGACGATCCAACCTTTAAAATAAGAAAAGTCCGCAATACGTGACAACATGGATGAACCTCGAGGACATTATGCTGAGTGAAATAAGCCAGACGCAGAAAAGGCAAGTAATTCAGGACCCCGCTTCTAAAGGCATGCTTCGGAGATATGGAGGGGTCTCTTCCAGGACCACTGCAATCAAGCAAATGTCATAATTGAGTCAAATAAACGTTTTGGTGTCCCAGGGCATAGAAAAGTTATGTTTACACTTTACAGTATATTTATTACAGATTGTGGTCTATACTACAGATAGTATATACTATAGTATATACTATATATATATACTACATATATACTACAGATAGTATATACTATAGTATATACTATATATATATACTACATATATACTACAGATAGTATATACTACATATAATGTATAATATATACTATATATTATATATATAGTATATATATACTATACTATATATTATAGTATATAATATATACTACAGATAGTATATACTATACTACAGATACGTGGTCTAGACATAATAGGATTATGTCTAAAAAAACTGGGTGGCTCAGTCGGTTAAGTGGCCGGCTTTGCTTCAGATCATGATCTCACGGATTTGTGAGTTCAAGCCCCGCGTCGGGCTCTGTGCTGACAGCTCAGAGCCTGGAGCCTGGTTTGGATTCTGTGTCTCCCTCTCTCTCTCTCTCTGCCCCTCCTCACCACCACCCCCCCGTCCCATCTCCCTCTCCCCACTCCCCTCTCTCTCAAAAATACATAAACATTAAAAAAAAACGTACAGACCTTAATTTAAAAATACTTTATTGCTAAAAGGGCCATCATCATCCGAGCTTTCGGCGAGTCGTAATCTTTTTTGCGGGGGGAGGGTCCCGCCTCGATGTTGTTGGCTGCTGACTGATCAGGGTGGTGGCTGTTGAAGGCCGGGTGGCTGTGGCCATTTCTTAAGGCAACAATGAAGTTTGTCGCACCAATTGCCTCTTCTGTTCAAGGATGATTCCTCTGTGGCCCGCGATGCTGTTCGATGGGATTTTACCCCCAGTAGAACTTCTTGGAAAATCGGAGTGGATCCTCTCAAAACCTGCCACTGCCTTCTCAACTAAGCTTATGTGATATTCTAAATCCCTTGTTGTCATTTCAACAGACTTCACAGCATCTTCACCGGGAGTGGACTCCAGCTCCAGAAGCCACTTTGCTCGTCCCTAAGGAGCAACGCCTCATCCATTCAAGTCTGATCATGAGAGGCAGCCCTTCAGTCCCGTCTTCGGGCTCCGCTTCTGAGTCCGGCTCTCTTGCTGTTTCCACATCTGTAGTGACTTCCTCCGCGGAAGTCTTGAACCTTCAGCCCGAAAAAAAACAAACAAACCCCCAAAAACAACAACACCCAATATCTGCAAAGCGCAACAAGGCTAGATATCATGAAACGAGGCATGCCTGTAGAAGGTGCATACGGCGGTCACGTTCACAGAATCAGAGGGGGCTGGTGGTCGCCGGGGGCCGGGGGAGCGGAATGGGAAGTTACTAATCACTGAGCATAGTCTCAGTTACGCAGAATGAGCACGTGCTAGAGATATCCTGTATAACTTGGTGCCTAACGTACTGCATTGACCTTTAAAAACCGGTTCGGGGGGTAGATCTTTTGTTCTGTCCTTACCACAAATAAAATAAAATTGAAAAAAAAGAAAAAGAGTCATGAACCACGAGGGGTGTAGCCTGAGCGGCTGGAGGGGACCGTGGCCGGCAGCGAACGCCCCTTCCCGGCCATCAAGCCTGCGGGGGCCCGGCGCAGGCTGGCGGGAGAGATCCTCAAGCGTTTTGAGCGAAACAGATCCTGTCTCCATCGCCCTGAAATGGATCCAGGCTTCTGGGGACCTTCCCAGGGAACCCTACACTGACCTGGAGGGCCGTCCGTTCCGTGGCGACCTGGCGGCCCGCGTGTCATCGGGGCCTGGGGTTGTCGTGGTCTGGGAGCGGCTGGATGCGGTGAAGCCCGAGTGACGCTTGGGGAGACCATCCCTGCGGACTCCAAGCCTGGGGCCGTCCGTGGGGCCTTTTGCATCCAAGGTGGCAGAAGCATCATCCACGGTGGCAATTCCGTGGAGAGTGCGGAGAAGGAGACCGGCTTGTGGTTTCAGGCTGAGAAGCTGGGGGAGGAGGAGAGCCAGATCTCCGAGTGAACTAGATCTCCGAGGGGCAAGAGGGCAGACCCCAATGCTTCGCCCACTCTGGTCCCTCTTCCTGGCATGGGCAGGGGCCAGGCTGTAGCAATCCATTCATTTTTGAGAACTGCCTTAAATTTTTTTGTTTTGTTTTGTTTTTTTAACATTTAGTGTTGAGAGACAGAGACAGACAGAGCATGAGCAGGGGAGGGGCAGAGAGAGAGAGAGAGAGAGGGAGACACAGAATCTGAAGCAGGCTCCAGGCTCTGAGCTGTCAGTGCAGAGCCCGACGCGGGGCTCGAACCCACAAACCGTGAGAGCATGACCTGAGCCAAAGTCGGACGTTTAAACGACTGAGCCACCCGGGGGGGCCCCAAACTATTTTTAATTCGTTGACGAACCTGGTCCACGTTAATCTTGCCAAGGACTGGCGGCAGAGACGGAGGGACCCCTCGGGGTCTCTCTCCCTGATCTGATGATTGGCACCGAGTGCGTCGGAGTATCCTTTCTCTGCTCCTGCTGGCAGGGACCCCGGGGGTGGGGGCTGCCGGCCCCATGTGATCTGGAAGCCTCGGCAAGTCCTCCCTTCCCACATCACTCACACCTCAGAAAATGCCTGCTTTGGTCTTCTGAGCACCTCCGATGTAAGATACAAAGCCCCCACCACTCTGAGGGTGATAGCTAAACCGTCTTCCGTTAATGGTTTAATGTGAATTAGTTAATTGCTATCATTCATTTTAATTCCTCTCAGCCGGTCTTTCCAGAAGAATCTTCCATAAATCAAGGAGGCGGGTTTTACCTATTGCCCGGATGCCAGCTTGCAAAGACCGGTGAGACCCAGGTCCCGGCCTCCCCAGCAGTCAGGAGGAGGGGGGGTGGAGACACAGTGAACCACCGCAGACCCAGGGGACAGTTCCGCGCAAAGCACTGTGGAAACCTGAAAGAACATTCCAGAGAGCTGGAGCAGTTGAAAGCTAGGACTTCGGGGAAGCTGAGCAGAGCCCTGAAAATAGAGCACATTCCAGGGACGGGCCCAGCAATGAATGGGCCGGAAGTGGTTGGGAAAGGGTCCAGGAGGTTGATTGAGACCTGGTGATGACAAGTCAGGGCAGGAACACCTTTTCCTTTGTTTTGTTTTGTTTGTTTTGCTACAACAGGCGTAGAGGCTCCAACTGTAAAGAAATCATTGCTCTGCGAACGTATATGCGGTTTTTCTTTTTCTGGGAGGAAGGTCCACAGAATTCCTCAGATTTATAAAGCATATATAGAGGCGCCTGGGTGGCTCAGTCCGTTGAGCGTCCGACTTCAGCTCAGGTCGTGATCTCACGGTTTGTGGGTTTGAGCCCCGCGTCGGGCTCCGTGCTGACCGCTGTTTCAGGTTCTGTGCCTCCCTCTCTCTCTCTGCTCCCCCCCCTCACTCGCACTCTTTCTCTCTCTCTCAAAAATAAACAAACATTAAAAAAAATTATAAAGCATATATAGTCTGAATAGTTGGGCCCCCTGCCTTCCTCAATGGCAAGACTTGGAGAGCTTTTTTAATTTTATTTCTTTTTAGGGAGAGAGAGAGAGAGTGAGCTGGGGTGGGGGCAAAGAGAGAGGGAGACACAGAATCGGAAGCGGGCTCCAGGCTCCGAGCTGTCAGCATAGAGCCCGACGCGGGGCTCGAACTCATGAACTGGGGGATCACGACCTGAGCTGAAGTCGGAGGCTCAACCGACTGAGCCACCCAGGTGCCCCAAGACTTTGAGAGCTTTTTTTTTTGTTTTTTTTTTGTTTTTTTTTTTTGTTTTTGTTTTTTTTTTTAAAGATGACCAGATTTCTGTACGATCCTTCACCATCTTCTTTTTTTCAACGTTTTTATTTATTTTTGGGACAGAGACAGAGCATGAACGGGGGAGGGGCAGAGAGAGAGGGAGACACAGAATCGGAAACAGGCTCCAGGCTCCGAGCCATCAGCCCAGAGCCTGACACGGGGCTCGAACTCACAGACCGCGAGATCGCGAGATCGTGACCTGGCTGAAGTCGGACGCTTAACCGACTGCGCCACCCAGGCGCCCCGAGAGCTTTTAAGCTGGGTGTCTCTCCACGGGAACACAGCTGTGCTTCGGCCCTTCCTCCTTCGGCCACGGGACCACTGGGCACCTACTTTCTCCACTTGAGAGGAGCCAACATTGAAATGGATTTTTTATAAAGTTGCTGCCAGCGTCTTCCTAAAGGGAAACATTCAGCAGAGCGCCTGGCTGGTTCGGTCACTACAGCATGCGACTCTTGATCTCAGGGTTGTGGGTTCAAGCCCCACATTAGGGGTAGAGCTTACTTTAAAAAAAAAAAAGAGAGAGAGAGAGAGAAACATTCATTCTTCATGTAGTTCCTTACGCCTCTTCGATAGACTTGACACTGTTCTGGGCATCGGATGTCCCTGTTCTGAAGGATCTCATGTGCCAGGGGAGAGACATACAGTGGACATCACACGGAAACAAGAACATTTCAGAAAATGTCATGGAAATAGGAGAGGAGGGGCAGGGGCATGAGAGCCATCACAAGAGGCATCTCTGAGGAGGGGACATTTGAAGCTTTTCTGCCAGTGAGGAGGAGGCGGGTCCTTCAGATTGGGGGGCAGAACATTCTAAGCAGCGGAAATGACCAGAGCAGTGGAAGTCAACTTTGTAGCTAAAACGGGCAAAAAAAAAAAAAAAAAAAAAAAAAAAAAAAGACGGGGCTGGAGGGGCCAGAGTGACTGGGGGGAGCTGGCAAGTGGCAGGGCTGAAGGCAGGGGGCACAGGGACAAAGCCCGGACTGAGCGGGCCCCAGGCGGGAGGGACTAACACTAACAGTATTTCGAAGCCTTTGCAGTGTTTTCGTTTTGTTTTTTAAAATGTGAAAGCTGGGGCGCCTCGGCGGTTCAGTCGGTTGAGCGTCTGACTCTTGATTTTGGCTCAGGTCATGATCCCAGAGTCGTAGGATCGAGCCCGGCATCAGCGAGGAGCCCGCTTAAGATTCTCTTTCTCTCCCTCTGCCCCTCTCCCCCGGCTCATCCTCTCATCTCTCTAAGAAAAACAATACTAAAAAAAATACAATGTGGAAGTAACCTCATCTGAGGTCTTTTTTTAAAATTATTTTTTATTTTGGGGCACCTGGGTGGCTCAGTCGGTTACGCGTCTTACTCCCGATCTCGCGGTTCATGAGTGTGAGCCCCGCGTCGGGATTCTCTGTCTCCCTCTCTCTCCGGCCCTCCCCTGCTATTTCAAAATCAATCAATCCACTTTACAAAACACTGACATAATGGTTTATTTTGAAGCAGCTGAAGACTCACACCAAGAAGTGGCAAAAGTCGTCAATTTCCCATGTACCTTTCACAGGGTTTTGGGGGGGACAGATATTTTCCTTTCTCTCGGGCAGGTGCCTTGGGGGTGGAATTGTGGGGTCCCGTGGAAACCCTAGGGCCCAGCGTCGAGGAGGTGCCAGGCTGTTTTCCAAGGCAACTGCGCCACTTCGCATTCCCACCAGCCATGCATGAGGGTCCCAGTTTTTCTAAGTCTTTGCCGACGTCTGTCCTTTCCGTTACAGCCACCACGTGGAGCCTCATCGTGGCTTCAATTTGAACTCCCCGCACGATTACTGAGGTTGAGCGGCGTTTCACGAGTGATCTCTTTTTTGAACGTGGCTTTCGCTCTCGGTGGAGACAGCACTGGAGGAAGGCGATCGTGGACACGAAGAGGCCAGTCTGGGGGGCGGGGGGGGGGGTGCCGCCCGGCACCAGAGGGCAGGAGCGTGTTCTGGGGCAGCTGAGGAAGACAGGAGCAGCCTGTGACCTGGGATACATCTTGGAGGAGAGAGTAAGGAGAGATGACTCTCAACCACGCGTGGACCACAGACCAGAAGCAGGGCCTCTGTTTTCCGGGTTCCATGAACTTGGCTATGGGGCCCCGAGTACTTCACTTACTTAAATCACTTCTTCTTGCCTCGTAACTTGGAGCGCCACTCTGGGCCCCTGGAAGAGTTCCCAGTTGTCGAATATTTGAGGGGCTGTCAGGACAAACGGATTTATCCGCTACCGCTCAGAATCAGGGCCAGCGTTGGGCTCCATACGAAAGAGCTTCTCCTAATAATTTGAACAACCTGCAGCGGGTTGTGCCGCCCCGGCGGCTGGGAATCCGTTCACTGGACGGCAAGCTGCTGGTGCGTCTTAAATCGGCAGCCCTCGAAGACAGTGCGCCCTTGATGAAGGGTGAGGTCCACTAGGACCCCAAGGCCTGGACGCTTTTGGACTCTAGTTTCACCACTTGTAGAGTGAGAGTTGAGACCGGGTAATGTGGAAAGGCATGTGGGTGCTTTCACACCGGTGCTCTCTCCGGGTCTGGAGGCATGGGGTGCCCAGGACAGTTCTGGGTGGCGTGGCGGGGGGGGCCCAACACGGGGCTCGAACTCACGCCCCGCGAGATCATGGCCCGAGCTGAAGTCGGACGGTTGCCTGACTGAGCCCACCCAGGCGCCCCTCTATTAGCTCTCTTCGACCCTGACACTAACCTTATGAAGCAGGCACTTTTATTATCACTAATCTACAGGTGAAGAAACGGGAGCACAGAGAGGTTAAGCCACTCGGTCAAACCTCACAGCGCGTGGGTGATAAAGCCAGGGTGTGACTTCCCACAGCCCCGCCCCCCGAAAGCCCGGTCTCTCAGTCATTACATCACATCACTGTCGCATCAGTGAAGTGTGGCTTCCGGGAGACTTTGAGCCAACTGATACCAGGTAAAGCTGTTTCGAAAATACGCAAGGCAGCATTAGAGTTCACGATCGTTGTTATGGCTTCTTCAAGTGGCAGCTGAAGGTGAGAGAAAAGAATGTTCAGAGTACGAACCTCTCTCCTGCCAAGCTGGTTTTCCCTGAGAGAGTGAAGAAGGCTGAGTGCGGTGGGGAGGCTGTCCTGGGGGTATCCCATCTGGAAAGCAGTTCCATGAAGGGGGAAAGCTGGGAGAGCCTTGCTGTGGCCTTAAAGCAGCTCACCAGCGCTCCAGGGAAGGTTCTGGAAGGAAGTCAACAGACTGTGGACAGTGATAGCACACCGAGCTCTGGGAGGTGGGTGCTCCATTCACTCATTGACTGGGGACACCCCATTTTTAGCAGAGAACTTGCAGAGAAGGGGTTTAGTGCCTTCCCACCATGCAGAGCTCGCACCCCAACGAGAAGCTTCCGTCCCGATGTCCTGCTGGCCTGACCCTGGCGCTCGCTACTCTCAACGGCAGGGGAGCTGGCTCACTCTGGGGCATCTGAGGGACACGGTCCCCAGGCAGGCCTGCCTGGGCCGCCCGACAGTATATAAAGCAGCCGGAAGCCCACAGACCCTCAGAGATGCTGAGTCCCTCTGAGGCCACCCCGGGTGCAAGGCCAGGCCAGGAGGTCAACCGTGCTCACCGGAGAACGTGCCACGGGGCTGGTGGATCTGAGAATCCGGTCATAGCCTCGAGGTCACTCTGTGCCGCTGCAGACACGGTGTTGACAACAGTCTACCCCAACGGGTGACTCACGCTGAACTGGGCACATTCCTTGGGGGAAGAAGCTTCATGCAGAAAACAACCCCAGCTTTTTTTTTTCTTTTCTTTTTTCTCTTTTTTCCTTCTCTTTTTTTTCTTTTCTTTCTTTTCTTTCTTTCTTCTTTTCTTTTTTCTTTTTTCTTTTTTTGTTTTTTTCTTTTTTCTTTTTTCTTCTTTCTCTTTTTTTTCTTTTTCTTTTTTCTCCTCTTTTCTTTTTTATTTTCTTCCTGTTTTCTTTTTTCTTCCTTTTCTCTTTTCTTTCTTTTCTTTTTTCTCTTTTTTCTTCCTTCTCTTTTTTCTTTTCTTTCTTTTTTCTTTCTTTTGTTTTCTTTTCTCCTTTCTTTTTTCTTTTCTGTTTCCGTTTTTCTTTTTTCTTCCTTTTCTCTTTTTTTTCTTTTTTCTTCATTTTCTTTTTTTTCCTTTTTTTTCTTTTCTTCTTTTTCTCTTTTTTTCTTCCTTTCCTCTTCTTTTCTTTTCTTTTTGTCAAATTGGGAAAATAAAGTCATCAGCTGCTTGGTGTTCCCTGTGGAAGTTCAGAGCTCAGGGGTGGGGCCCCGCCTCCAGGGAACAAAGGCTGCAGGAATGGGGGGGCACTGAACTTCTGGGGGTTCAGGCCCTGGGGATGGGTGGTCTCCCGGTCTCTGGGGCACGCTGCCTTCACTCCTCCCCACACGGCCCTGCCAGCCCTGCAGCCCCTCTCAGCGGTCACGGTCACGTGTCTGCACTTGCAGGGCGGAGGCGGTGTCCCCGTGGGAAGGCCGGCACCTTCCAGCCGGAGGGTGAGGAGGCCCGCGGGGCTCCCGACACTGGGGAGCAGCAGTCAGTGCGGTGGGGGCGCAGCCGGCACGGTGACTCCCTCTCTCAGAACAGCTCATTTGCGAACAGCTTCACCTGCTCCTTCTCTGGGGTTTTTCTGGAGCGGGTACCTCCCTCTGCTGCAACATCACCCCCGAGGGACTCCCAACGTTTCAAAGCCCAGAGGCTCTCGGTTTCTCTTTCTTTCCTCCAGCCGCATGGACACCACGGAAGCCCCCCTTCCCCCTGCTGGCCTCCTTCCAGGATCCCCATCTCCATAGCTCTCTGGCCAGCAACCCTCTCATGACCAGTGGGCTAAAGGGCACGGGTGGTGAATGTGTCACCCTTCCCTGGGGACACCTTCTCTTTAGTGACGCCCATCAACACACGGTGTCTTTTTTTTTTTTTTTTTTTTTTTAAGTAGGCTTCCACACCCAGTGTGGGGCTTGAACTCACGACCCGGAGATCAAGAGTTGCATGCTCTACCGACTGAGCCAGCTAGGCAAGCGTCCCCAAGACACGATGTCTTAACAGAAGGAGCAGTAGAGAGAACAGTGACCCTCAAAGGTGTCTTTCCCCATAGGTAAATATGCCGCCTCATGTGGCAAACGAGAACTTAAGTGGCACACGGAAGTAAGGTTGCTAGGCAGCTCAGCTGGAGACGGCGAGCTGGATTATTCTGGGTTATTCTGGATTATCCCAGTGGGCCGGTGTCATCCCCAGGGTCTTTATAAGTGAGCCCCTTCCCCAAGTGTGTTCACAGGGGAGGAAGAAGGGTAAGAGGTGCGGTGCTGCGGCCGTTGAAGGCGGAAGGGGCTGCACGTCGAGAGGCGTGAACAAGTTCTAGAAGCTGGGGAAGATGTGGCTATGGGATCCTCCCCCAGAGCCTCCAGAAGGGAGCACAGCCCTGCAGACACCTTGGTTTTAGCCCAGCGGACCCCAAGCCAGGCTCGGACCTCCCGACTATAAGACTGAGCCACCGGGTTTGAGGTCACTTGTTTCAGCCCTGGAGAGACCTGAGGGCAGTTGGGACATGGAGGAGTTTCTCGATACGCACGGCGTGAGCGGCTACCCAGCCTTGCAGGAGCTCCTGGCCTTGCAGGAGAGCAGAGGGAGCCGGTTTTCCTGGAGTAAGAACCCGGAAAGACAAGAGTATCTGACTTTTGTCCCTTCCGAGCGCACGCGCGGAGGCCAGCCTCGAGACAGACTTCTGTGTTTCTGATCCGTGGGGGCAACGAGCAAAACGAGATTTTAACAGAACTGCCCCAACGGCCAACCCACGTGATCACAGCTGTTGTCTCAGGCGAAGCCCCCGCACGGAGCCCGAGTTTATCGCCACCGAAACCAAGGAAGACTGTAACACAGGCAGGTCAGTTGTGATCGGGCCAGGAAGAGGCTGGGCCCTCAAGTGCCACCTGCCGGGACGGGATGTCACGCCTAGGACGGAGACGCAGCGGGCAGCGTGGAAGGAGGTAGAAGGCAGGACCCGCCCACCAGGGGATCACCTCCAGCCCTTTTCCTGCTTCTCCCACCCCGTTTGCCTCAGGCTGACCCTGCGTTTAAGGACAGAGGCAGGACCTGGGCCTCACAGTGACAGGCCACATACTTACGAGAGGACGCAGCTCCCGTGTGGCAGGAAGTGTGGCAATGGAGCCGGGACTCTCAGACTCTCGGACTCTGGACTGCATTTTTAAAAGTTCATTTTTGAGAGAGAGAGAGAGAGTGAGCGGGGGAAGGGCAGAGAGAGGGGGACAGAGGATCCAAAGCTGGCTACGTGCTGACAGCAGCGAGCCCGACGCGGGGCTCGAACCCACGAACCGTGAGATCGTGACCTGAGCCGAAGTCGGACGCTCAACCGACTGAGCCACCCAGGCGCCCCTTGGGGGGCCATTATTGAACCCACCACCATTCCACACTCTGGTGGCCAGATATTCACGTCTCTCCCATGTGCAACGTATATTCATTTCATCCCAACATCCCTGAAAGGCTCAACCCACGACAGCTTCAACTCAAGTTGAAAAAAATCTCATCTTTATCTCATCGAAAGTTCCGAATCACATCATCTAAATGGGGTATCGGTGAGACTCTGGATATGGTCCAACCCGGGGAAAATTCCTCTCTCTCTCTCTCTCTCTCTCTCTCTCTCTCTCTCTGGGCCTATGACACTAGGAAATAAGTCAATCTATTCCCCAAACACAAGGGGTGGGCAGCCAGAGAATAACAGTTACAAGATTCTCATTCTAAAAGGGCAACAGTGAAAGGGAAAGGGGGTCAGCAGTCCCAAGCAATTGGGAAACCCAGCAGGGCAGATTCCCTTAGGTTTCAGGGTCTGGGATCTCTCTCTCTCTCTCTCTCAAAAATAAACATTAAAAGAAAAGAACATAATACTTTTGGGGCACCTGGGTGGCTCAGTCCGTTAAGCGTCCGACTTCGGCTCAGGTCACGATTGCGCGGTTCGTGAGTTCGAGCCCCGCGTCGAACTGGAGCCTGCTTCGGATTCTGGGTCTCCGTCTCTCTCTGCCCCTCCCCCACTTGTGCTCTGTCTCTCTCTACCAAAAAATAAATAAAATGTAAAATAAAATAAAATAAAAAGAACGTAATACTTTTAAGCACGATCGTATCTTAGGTACAGGGCAAGCCTGCCTCATGACCATCACTCAGGGCACCTGGCCCTTACTGAACTTTCTTTCTTTCTTCCTGGCCTGGAGGTCTGGCGGATGGCCGGCGTGAGCGGGATCATGACGAGGACGGGCAGAGCCCGTTCTCCGGGCAGCTGTGCACAGCTGGTTCCTGCCTCGTTTGCATCCCCTCAAACACGGCCGGCCGTCTCGGCCACCATTCAGGCGGTCACGCCGGACGGTGACGAGCAGGACAGGGGATAGAGGGCGCCAGCCTTTCCTGAAAATGGGTTTTACCGACTTGCTGACGGCAACACGGGAGGCAAATCGCTTCACGCAAGGTCGGCCGTGCCAGCCGACACGGGCTGCTTCTTCCGTCACCCTGTGCCCTCCAAAGAGCGGGCTTTCCTGAGGGGACACCACGGATTCCTGCGTGAACAGCGTCCCCGCCCGCAGCCTCTCGCTCGGCCTTTCTGCCAAGTCGTCCCACACATCGCACCGGGAAAGGCCCAGACGTGTATGCGCTTTGGAGACGCCGGCAGGACCGGGAAGAGGCAGGTGGGGACGTGGCCTCGCGGCGCGAAGGTTCCCGGGAGCAGCGGGACCTCCTTCGGAACCACAGATCCGTCTCCTTCCCTCACGAGGACCAGGAGGTCCCCAGGCGGAGGAGGAGGATGGGGCCGCAGTCCGCGGCCCAGTAGCCTGGGTGCCAGCGTGGCGTTTAGGTCAGCCGGGTGCGCGGCGAGAACCCACGTGTTTGCCCATAATACAAAATGTCTTAAGAAAAAAGCACTTAGGGGCGCCTGGGTGGCGCAGTCGGTTGGGCGTCCGACTTCAGCCAGGTCACGATCTCCTGGTCCGTGAGTTCGAGCCCCGCGTTGGGCTCTGGGCTGATGGCTCAGAGCCTGGAGCCTGCTTCCAGTTCTGTGTCTCCCTCTCTCTCTGCCCCTCCCCTGTTCATGCTCTGTCTCTCTCTGTCCCAAAAATAAATAAACGTTGAAAAAAATTTTTTTTTAAAAGAAAAAAGCACTTAGGAGCTCACTGGAAGGGGCGGGAGGTGCTGGGGGGGCTCTTCGTATCCACAGCGACGGTGGACACAACACAAAGAGCCCTGGGCCAGGCTTGGGGAGCACCGGCATCGTCCCTAGAGACCCCCGCTGCCCCGTCTTTATATGGACGGTGGACCTGGCTTCCTCGCAGGCGTCTGCCCCCTCTGGCTGCCCATGAGGCTACCATCGCTCTTCTGGAAAGCTCTGACATCCACAGGACAAACGATTTTAGTGGTAACACGGCAGGTGGTGTGACAGATTGACAGGTGGTGACCGTTTGGAGAAGGGGGATCTGTTGGACTCTCTCAATCCCATCACCCAGGCAACCTCTCTTCATAATCACTGGCCCTGGACCCCGGCCGCCGGGAGGCAGGCTGTGTCCGTGACCCTTGCCTCCGGCCCTTGCCTCCCCGATGGGGCCCACGGACGTGCCAGAGACCGTCGCTGCTTTAATGGGCTTCTGGACGTGGAGACATCTTCCGCGATTTGGATCTTCTGCCTCTGGGGCTAAAAGGACAGCAGGGCAAGAGAAAGGACGAAAAGCTGAGCTGTCACCGGCGTGGCTGATGAAATTCGGGTCAGGTACATGACAGCTGTGGTCCTGAGCAGTTCTTTCCCCAGAAGTGTCATCAGGGAGAGAGACTTTTTTGACAGACAGCAGTGTTGATCACCCTGGCGACTCTGCTCCAGGCCCTGCCTTGGCGGGAGCCACGGGTCCTCTCGGGGACCCCCAGCAGCGGGAGGACACTGTGCGTGTCCCCGGGAGGCAGTGGTGTGCTCACTGCACAAAGCGAGGACTCAAGCACCCGCTCCCCACCCTCCACTTCCCCACCTGCTCCTGGCAGCAGAGAGCGCAGGCAGAAAGGCTGGGACTTTGTCGTGATAACAAAGGGACAGCTTGGGGAGTCGGGGGTGAGGTACGGGCTGCGAGCCTTGCCTCGGGAGTGAGGTGGAGAGATCTGTCACTCACAGCCTCCTGAACCCAAGGATCCCACACCGAAATCGCGAAGTGAGGATCCGTGATGTGAAATCCTTTCGAGCAGCAGGTGCCCGGGGTGGGGATGGTTTTCTGGCAAAGCAGGTCCGGGTAAAGGCCGAGTTGGAGGACCCCATCATCTTGTCCCGGCAACTCTGTTACTGTCATATCCCCATTTTTACCGACGAGGGAACAAGAGTACGGAGAGGTGAGAACACTTGATCCAGAATCCTACAACCTGGGTTGGTGTGGGCATTGCCTTTTGCGTTTTTGCTTTTCAGCTCCCAAAGGAATGGCAAGGTGCAGCCAAGGTTTGAGAATTACGGGTGTCAGACTCAGAGCAGGAGGTCTGGGATGTTGGGAAGCTTGTCATCTGCTGTCACCTTTTCACATTCTAACGTACTGGGGGTTAGCACTGCAGCAAATGAATTGCGGGGGAAGGGCAGACGTAAGTCCTTTGGGGCAGGGATAGAACACCCTGCTTCGTGACTCCCCACACGATGTCTTTCTCATACGCAAAACACATTCACCCCGTCCCAACAGCCCCAAAGGTCTGGACCGATCCCAGCATCCACCACAGGTCCAAAATCTCATCGAAACAGCACCCAAATCAGGCGTGGGTGAGACCAGAGGTAAAGGTGTTCTCGACGGTCTCAAGCTGGGGTCTCAGAGCAGACGACAAGTTGAAAGAGGACTTCATCCACCTCCATTCGGACCTCAGTCGGCACTGATTAAATTTGTTTCAGCTTCTCTCTTCACTCAGGCAAAAGACCCCCCCACAGGCACAGCACAGGGGGTGATGAAACTACCCCCTGGAGAAGCAGGGCTGCTCCGAGCCGCAAGACCCCGCGTGCTTGACCCCGAGACAGTGGTCCTCCACCTGACCTTCATGCCGGGGCCACTGACCTTTGTCCCACGTTCTCCAAGTATTTTCAGCACTTTGGAGAGTCTTTGAGCCGCCAGTCGGCTGTCTTTCCGGTGTTGGCCTCACGGAAATAAATTCTGCTCGTGTCTCTGCCTTTGGGTTTTGCCAGCGGTGAGAGGCTGAACCTGGTCTGTTTGGGACCCCCCTGCGCCCCGGGTGAAGTTAGTTATCTGCTTCCAAAATAGAACAGTGGATCAGAGGACAGATGTCCCCAAGCCCAAAGGGAGAAATTGGAAAGAAGAAAGGGGTGGCGGTCCCAAGCACGTCTGAAACCTACAGGGCAAGTTCCTCTAGATTTTAAGGCTCAAGAATAACCCTCTGGCTCCAGGCTCTGCCTTTTGGGCCCACCAGGGGTGGTGACCCTGACCCTTAGCCCTGACCCCTGTGCCCCTGGGGCTGTGCCCTCGGGCCGGTGTGGCAGTGATAAACGCCTGTGACCTTTGAACTGTCTTTAGGGTCATCCTTCTCTTGGCCTGAAGGGCGAGGCATGCTCACAGCTGGATGGCTGTGCTGTGCTGTCCCGCAGAGTCCCAAAAGTCTGACAGCCTTCCTCCGTTTTGTCCCGTCTCTGGTCCCCTTGGTCTAAGTTGGCATTTCTGCCGGTGTACAATTCTTTCAACACTTGAGATGGGTCTCAGGAGTCCCAGCCCTCAGACAGGAGGCTCGTCACAGACCTGGATAAGCCTGCTTCTATTCCCAGCTTCTGCGGAGATGGCTATTGGGATCCTCGGGTGACAGGCCTATATTCTCTTTAGCAAACTTGGCCCTGCCTCCTGTTGAGAGATCTCTCCAGAACACACTTTCCCACTTTGGGAAGTGCGGATAGGTGGGGAGTTTTCCAAATCTTCAAGTTCTGGTTTTTCTTCCAGTTTGTCTCCTTTCTCTTGCATTTTTACTATAAATAGCAAGAAGAAGCCAGGCTGTACTTGCAACCATTTGCCTGGAAACCTCCCCAGCTCCGTGCCCGGCTTGGTCACATACTAGTTCTACTGTCCACAAAACACTGGGACACGTTTCAGCCAAGGTTGTGGCCACTTTTTGACAAGGTCTGCCTTCCTCCAATTTCCAGTCAATGGTGCCTCACGTCCATCTGAGAACTCTTCGGGAGCATTTCATGGCCTTTAACTTTTTTTCTTTTTTAGTTTTATTTATTTTGAGAAAGAGAGAGAGAGAGCGAGCATGTGCAGGAGAGGGGCAGAGAGAGAATCCCAAGCAGGATCTGTGCTGTCAGCAAGGAGCCTGACTTGGGGCTCGATCTCACGAACCATGAGATCATGATCTGAGCCGAAATCAAGAGTCGGACGCTTAATCGCCTGGGCCACCCAGGTGCCCCGGGAACACCTTTACTGTCCATATTCTAGCAGCATTCTGTGATGATATATGCATCTCCCTAAGGCAATGTAAGCCTTTTCTTTTTTCTCTTTTCTTTTTTCTTTTCTTTTTCTTTTTTCTTTTCTTTTCTTTTTTCTCTTCTCTTCTCCTCTCCTCTCCTCTCCTCTCCTCTCCTCTCCTCTCCTCTCCTCTCTTCTCTTTCCTTTTCTTTTCTCTTCTCTCTGTTCTCATTGAGCCTTCAAAAGAATTGCTTTCATGCCCGTATTTCTACCAACTGTTTCTTCAAGGCAATCCAGGCTTTTCCTAACATTCTCCTCAAAACTCTTCCAGCTTCTACACAGTACCTAGTTCTGAAGCCATTTTCATACTTTTTAGGTATTTATTACCCAGCTCCTGGTCCCAAATCCTGCGTGAGTTTGCTAGGGGGGCCAAAAAAAGAACCACAGACCGGGTGGCTTAATCAATAGAGATTTATCTGCTCATAATTCTGAAGGCGCCAAGTCAGAGACTAGGTGTTGGCAGGCTTGACTCTTCCGGAGGCCTCTCTTCGTGTGTAGACAGCCGTCTCCTCCTTGTTGCTTCATCCGGTCTTCCTTACGTCTGTGTCCTAATGTCTTCTTCTTTTAGAGACACTAGTCATGGGGCACCCAGGTGGCTCAGTCAGTTAGGCATCTGACTCTTGACTGTGGTTTAGGTCATGATCTCACGGTTCGTGAGTTCAAGCCTCACATCGGGCTCTGCGCTGACAGCGTGGAACCTGCTGGGATCCTCTCTCTCTCTCTCTCTCTCTCTCTCCCTCTCTCTGCCCGCCCCCCCCCCCCGCTCGTGCTCGATCACAAAATAAATACGAACTCAAAACAAAATAAATAAAACATTAAAAAATAAGATTACAAAGACACTGGAGCCTACCCCAATAACCCCACTTTAACTTATTCACTCGTTCCAAGACCTTACCTCCAAATATAGTCACATCCTGAGGTGGTGGGGGGACAGGATCTCAACGTGAATTTTCTGGAGGTGGAGGGAACATAAATGGAGGCTCCATAATGAGTCTTGAACACTTTCTTTTTTTTAACGTTTATTTATTTTTGAGACAGAGAGAGACAGAGCATGAACGGGGGAGGGGCAGAGAGAGAGGGAGACACAGAATCTGAAACAGGCTCCAGGCTCTGAGCCGTCAGCACAGAGCCTGACGCGGGGCTTGAACTCACGAACCGCGAGATCATGACCTGAGCGGAAGTCGGGACGTCTAACCGACTGAGCCACCCAGGCGCCCCAAGCCTCAAACACTTTATTTTCCACTTCCTAAGACCTGACCCACGTGGCTTAGTGATGTCGCTCTGTGGCTATGCCCTGCCCACCCCCCACTGTTGCCCCCTACTGGAGAGACGTGGGCCATGCTCTCACCGGGTCTTGCTCCTGGCATGTGGCTGGGGCAGGGGAACACATAGGATCGAGAGGTGCTTAGCTGTCCCTCTTCTGAGGCCCCTGGCGCCACTCCCAGGATGTGTAATGTGCATGGAGAACTTAGCGTCTCTAGCGCGGATCGCCTCGGTTCCCCTGTTCGGTCGCCCTTCCCTCTGTGGCCCCCACGTGCCCACAAGCCCGCAGCAGAAACCACGCTGGCTGGTGGCTGGTGGCAGCCGCTGCCCCTGCCCAGGAGGGAGGCGCTCTTCACAACTCCCCTCTTCTTGGCAATCATCCCGCGTGAGCCGACTGTGCCCATTTCACGGCCCGGGTTAAATGACGCGCCTTGGGTGACACAGGTGGTGTGAGGAACCACGCCCGCCCTCTGTCCCCTCAGCCCCCTCCGGCCACTGCCCTACCCCCCCACGGCTCTGCGCTTGGGCTCCACGCTCCCCTTTAACCACCCGCGGCCCCTGTCTCTTCGCTGCTCTTGTGAGCAAACTGGACGAATGGCTTGGCTTATGGGAGCCTCAGTTTCCCCGATGGTGAAACGAGGGTGACAACTGCTTTGTGGGCGGTGAAGATTAGAGGGGATTCGGAGGGCGGCACTTTGGTTCCAGGGCCTGGCAGGTCACAGCCAGGCTTCTTGGGGTCACCCCCTTCCACTTGCCTTTCTCGCTTCCCCTCAAGCCTTACTCTCTATCCTGAAACTCCCGCCCCGCGTGGCACCCAGCAGTGGTGTTCCGTCGATCGCGCACCTCGCCCGTGTCGAGCACTGGTGCGGCCCCGGGCGGGCCTGCGGTGAGGAGCTCCGTGGAAGCAGGTGGACCGTTCACGCAAGGCGGGCTTGGGGGTGACGGGCTCCCAGAAGAGGCCGTGCCAGTGGTGGTCGAGAAACCTCTCCATTCCTCTCCTCCCGAAGCACTTCTACAACATCCCCATTCTGCTTCCTTGCTCCCTGGACGATCTTCTGCCTCCTGCATTTCCCATGTGGATCCAAGAGAGCGAGAAGTCGGTCAGAAAACCCCAGGCTCCTTGGCCCACAGGTCATAGGTTCAACCGGCACTTGGATGTTCTGAGGACGAGGGGGCCTCCCTGCGGCCCTTCCTGGGCTCCCTCCCTCGCCCGCCCGAGGCATTTATTACCTATTATTTCTCAACACGAATGCAAATTCAGTGACCGTGAGTCTCGGGTGCGTGGCTCACACAAGTCTGTCCCCAAGGGGCACCTCTTCTCACTTGGCCTTCAGCATCAGGGCGGGGGCCCAGGTCCAAGGTCAACGTCCGATTCTCCTCTGCCTCACACACTGTTCCCATGTGATGCTGCAGCAAGGAGACGAACCCCCCGAGGCTCAGAGATGGTCCCAGATCGCAGACGTAAGTCACGAGTGTCATCTACACTGGGGTTCTTAGAATTCAGGGCGTCCGGAAACTTCGGTGGGGCAAAAAAATGACATCTTTATTGTCACGAACCTCCAGTTGAATTGGAGAAGTCCAACTGAACCGAGAACTTTGTCACCAGTTAAAAAAAAAAAAAAAAAAGGAAGAAGAAGAAGAAGATCACAGGGGCATCTGGCTGGCTCCGTCGGTAGAGCTCGTGAGTCTTGATCTTGGGTGTTGTAAGTTCAAGCCCCGTGTCGGGTGTCGAGATTACTTAAAAAAATAAAATCTTTAGAAAAAAAGATCACAGGTATTTTCATATTACGTTAATTATTGCAGATTTTTGAAAATCCTGCTCATGCCCATCACGACTTTGAAATAACAGTAGCTACGAGATTAGAAGCCTCGTTATTTAATGCGTTAAGAAGCACGTATCACAAAACATCGTGATAATTGTGTCTCCATCTAATTAGTCGTCTCTGTAATCCCAGGCCACGGGTTTTATTCATTTGAAAACCTCAGAAGAAACCCCACGTTGCCGGCAGACATCAGACACCGGGAGACCCAGAAGCCACCGCTCTCGAGGATGTAGGGACGCTGCGACCACATGGCCGTCCAGCTGTCCACAGGCCCCGCCTGTCCAGCTGCTTCCAGGACTCTTGCAAGGATGAGCAGTTCTCCCTTCCTGGTCCTCCTTGCCAGCAGAACCCATTTCCACGACTGAGGACAGTGGCCCTGGGATAGGACCGTTGCTGGCTGACTAAGCACCTGAGTGCCCCGTTCTGCAGGGGTGGGGTGGGGTGGGGTGGTCACTGGGAAAGATGTGTCTTCTCCAAGGAGAGAAAGGAAGGGAAAGAGAAGGGAGAAAGGAAGGCAGGCAGGACAAAGAAGAAAGGAGGGAGGAAGGGGGGGGTGGGGGAAGAGAGAGAGAGAGAGAGAGAGAGAAGGAAAGAAGGGGAGAAAGGAGAAAGAGCCTGGGTGGGAGGGGGGAGGCGGGCAGTCAGGCAGAAAGCAGTTCGTTTTGTTCACGACAACGTCAAGCCCCAGGATTGACCTAGAACCCTGTCACCTGTGGATTTCTTGTTATACAAGGTAACAAATGTCTCTTTTAATCTAATCTGTATGTAACCAGGATTTCTCCCACCCAATCCAAAAAAGTGCTCTAACAGAGAATCTTCTGCAATTCAACAGCAACACGACAGCTCATTTCTGAAAGTCCTTCGGTGAGCCCGCATCGGCCACTCCACGGTCTCACATCTTGACCCTCACCTGGTGACCCCTCCCCCAGGCAGTTGCTCACACAGCGGTGAGGCGGCCCGGCCAATAAAGAGACTCAGTCTTTATTCTCATAACTGTGTTCAAGGTCTGGTTCAAAGTCTGACTCCCCCGTGGGTGGAACCCAGGATGAGGACCACGGTGGCCCTTTTTGCAGCCCTGGCCCAGCAGGGCCCGGACCCCCAGGAGCTCAGGCAGGAGCCGACATGCCAATCTTTCTCATTACTGCTTTGAGACCCTACGGTTTTTTGGAAATGACGTACGTCATTTGCAGGCACACATAATACAGAAAATCAAGCATCTATACACTGTATTACTGGTAAATTAGTTAGGGATATTGGTAAATTGGTTTCGGGAGAGAATTTTCTTTCTTTCAGGTGCGTCCATAGACGGGAGAGAGCATAAAAGATTTTATTTTGTTGGCTGATGTTTTTTTAAGGTTTATTTATTTTTGAGCGAGTACAAGTGGGGAAGGGGCAGAGAGAGGGGGACAGAGGACCTGAAGTCGGACGCTCAACGGACTGAACCACCCAGGCGCCCCCTGGCTGAATATATATGTATATTCTTTCAATGTGATTACTGCAGAATCAAATAGCTGGGTCAAGTCACATACTTGATTATAAAAAATGTTGCAGATCTGGTCCTCTTGCTCCAGTCCAGAGCTCATAGAGCTCCCCTCCCCCTGGACCAGCCCAAACTTCTTCCAGAACATTCCAGAGGGCACAGCTGGCTGGACTACCCAGTCTCGGTCTCTGCAACGACCCCAAACAGAGGCTACAAAGCATGCTGTCCTCTTTCCTGGCATTTAATGTTTCCTCCCCTCCTACGTCTTTGGGACTATCAGGACAACATAGTTTCTCAACAAATCACGAACAAGCTTTTCCCTGATGTCAAAGCAAGACCCCCGCCCCCAACCCCACCATTCCTAAAGGACTCTGAGGGATACTGCACAATTATGCTAAGAGCTCTTTTTAAAAGATGGCAGGAGAACCAAGTTTTTGGTTGTCTCGAATAATGGAGAAAGGGGATGCAGAAATGTGGCTTCCGGAACATTAAAAAGACTCATCTGTCCAGCCTTTTCAGTCACTCCCCACACCCCCAATCGCAATCCAAATTGCTCAACAAAAAATCAGTCATTTCAGTGTTTTCTTGATACGCTGGTGGGGTTTTCCAAAGGTAGGTATTTCATTTTATTGAAAACAATTTTTAATGTTTACTTTTATAATTTATTTTTTAAATTTTTTAATGTTTTAATCTTTATTTTTGAGACAGAGAGAGGGAGAGAGAACAAGCGAGCAGGCGAGAGCAGAGAGAGAGGGAGACACAGAATCCGAAGCAGGCTCCAGGCTCCGAGCTGTCAGCACAGAGCCTGACCTGGGGGCTCGAACCCACAAATCGTGAGATCATGACCCGAGCCAAAGTTGAACGCTTAACTGGCTGAGCTCCCTGGGTACCCCAACGGTAGCTATGTTAAAAGACAGAAGGGAAAGGACCTCAGCCAGCCTCAGATGGCATTGAAGAGCCCCAGGAAAATGGTAGGCAGGTATATAGATTTAAAATACTATAGAAGCTGGGGTGCCTGGGTGGCTCAGTTGGTTAAGTGCCAGACTTAGGCTCAGGTCATGATCTCACAGTTCATGGGTTCGAGCCCCGCGTCAGGTTCTGTGCTGTCAAGTTCAGAGCCTGGAGCCTGCTTCGGATTCCGTGTCTCCCTCTGTCTCCGCCCCTTCTCGGCTTACACTACTCTCTCTCTCTCTCTCTCTCTCTCTCTCTCTGTAAAATAAATAAACATTAAAAAAAATTTAAATGCTAAGAAGCTGTGAAAATATTTGCCCCCTGCCCCCACCCCGGTTCGGTTTGGCATGCAGGCTCTAAGTGCCCAGGGCAGACTCCAGGTGAGCACTTAGAAGTGGCATGACCTTGAGCAGGTTATAGCCCTTGACCTTGAGGAGGTTAAGGGCTTCCAGCAGCAGCCTCTCTGACCAGCTACAAGAGGCAGCCCATCACTCTGTCTCACAGGCTACTGTGAGCGACGAGAGTATGTTCCGAGTATGTTCCGGGGCACGGCTCAGGGCCTGGCAGGCACATCAGGAACGTTCCACAAACAATAACAGTAACAGTAATTATTACAAATAAGAATAAACCCCGCGAGGGCGCAGCAGTAAAAAGTGAATGCGTTTTAGAAGTGTGATAGGAAATGGTCACTGAGCGGGGTCCCCAAAGCAGACAGACCGTCTTCCTGGTCCTCCCACACTAGTCCCCTCCATCCTGTAAAGCCCGGGAATGACGTTAGCCACCAGCACAGAGCGTTATCTATAAAGTATCTTCTCTTTATTTAAGTTAAACAATTTTCGAGGATGGTTTCCATCTATAAAATGGACAAAGTACAAGCTCTGTACAGCAGTTCTTTTTAAAAATCAACTGGAAAAAAAATTTACCAAACTATATTTTGAGTTTGCAAAACATACTCACAGATACCATCGTTTTTAGCGTTTATGAGGACGTAAGAAAAGACCACCACAGAGAAGACGACTCACTTTGCCACGCTTTGCTCAAAGGGCTCTTAGGAAAAGAATCCATACTTGTAAAAACGGGAGAGGGTGGGATCGTCCCGATGACTAAAAAAATAACGCAACCACAGTAAGTCACTTTGGCACACTGTGTCATGTAAACATAGCTCACCTGTAGACACTGGTTCCCGCCCCACCTGCGTCCCACAGCCTCGCGCGGGTACCCGACGCTCTCCCCAGGGGCCCACCTGGAGTCGAGACCAGCCTCTGAGGACACAGGTGTGCCGCGTCGAGCCGGCTAGGGCCTCCCTGCCCGCTGAAAGCACCTCTGGGTGCTTGGCAGGGGGCCAGAAAGGAAGACACAGGACAGTCACCCGGCCACGCCTCTACGCCCGAGCCCAGCGTCCCGGAGCAAACACGCGCAGGGCTTGTGCAGTGGAGAACAAAAGACCAGGAAGATCCCCTTTCCTTAGAGGAACAGGCAGGGAAGAGAGTGGCACTTTGCAGAGCGTCAACCCAGCGGAATCTTCTGGGGACGCTTCTCACTCCGTGACCTCCCAGTCTCTGCCCAAAGGGGCCCGAGGAGGTGAATTTCTGATGCGCGCCCCACGGTGCCGCAGCTTGTGGGTGGCCGGCCTCTTTGAGACCGGGCCCGGGTGTGGGCAGCAGGCAGGAGAGGGGAGAGGGAGGCAGTGGCTGCGAAAATGGCCAAGGAGCCACTCTGTCCCTGCGTGCGGGGCCGCCGCAAAGGCAAGGAGGACTCTGCGGGGACATTGCCGGGTGCCTCTTCCTGGTAGTAGCTTTAGTTCCGGTCTCGTGGTTTATACCGACAGCTGCTTCCTAAAGCACAAGTCTCGTGTTCCATGCCCTCCGTGTCAACGGATCAGGCGTCTTTCGGTTTGTACCTTTCCTAATGGTCGACCCAACGCCCATGACCGACAGCAGTCACCTGGGCCCGGGAGGGACAGTGTGGGCAGGCCAGATTCCAGAGCCCAGGGACCGTGGCCAGCCTTGCCAGCTCACCCAGACTCTCCCGATGAGTCCGGTGCTGGTCTCTGACAGCTTCCTGCCATCACCTACTGAGGGCCGTGGGAAGGGGTGGTTTTTTTTTTGTCTGTTTCTGTTTTTGTTTTGTTTTTTCCCTAAGAGAAAAGAAATTGGAATTTAAAAAGACCCAAAGCAACGTCTGCTAAAATAAGTAACCCATCCACGTTTACAGATACCGAGGGCACAGAATGTGGATCCCAACATTTGGCGGTGACTTCCGGGCTGAAGCCAACAGAGGCGCCCTGTGTAGGGCAGCCCCCACCCCAGCCCCCCACCCAGCGGCCCCCATAGCACCTGCTCACGAGGATGCTCCAGGGGGCAAAGGAGACCACCTCCTCCCTCCGGGAGAGCCCCGTCCCTCTTCCTTCCGGCTGTGAACTGCTCTGTGGAGAATTTACAAGATGAGAACAACCTACAGAAACCATAGGGAACTGACCGTACGTTCGTTCTATATACTTATATTTAGTGTCCCACTGTAGAAAAGTTCATACTCAGATACAGCAAGTACATCATGTGGAAGAGGGGGGGGTCTGTGCTGGGAAGACAGCTGGGAATAGAGGAGTGGGGACAGGGGACTCCGACGTAAACCTGCAAAGCGACGTGGTTCGCTGTTGTGGAAACCCGACGTGATTTCAATGGGATCAAACATGGAGATTTCGAGAGAGTTCTCCTCGTGGTGATGTAGCAACGACACCCCTTCCACCCTCCCTGCCCCCAACTCGTACGCGTTCGGGCCGCTTCTCCGCCGTCCCTGGGGGGTCGCCCGGGGCTTCCCCGGCCGAAACCGGGGGGTGGGGGGGCACCGGGGGGGCCGTGGCCTCGGAAAGGGGGCCCGGCTGTCTCCTGTGAGGGGAGGAGAGCCGTTGCTCTCTCCTGGCCTCTTCCGTGTCCGCCCAGGCCCCGCGCCTCGCAGAAGTTCTCCGACTTTCAGACCGTGATGGAATACTGAGGTATATAGTTTCGCGGAAAGTTCAAGAAACATAATCAATAACGTGATCACCAAACTCAGCCCGACGGTGTAGGAGACAGGCCGGCGCGGCCTCCCCGGCTCTCCTACTGCTGCAGGTTGAGCGTGAACTTCCACTGCTGGGACAGGGCCGGGCTGCACACCTCCACGCTCAGGCCCCCGTTCTTGGCCGTGCGGCTGTCCAGGCACAGGTTGCTGCCCACGTGCCGCAGCTTGGAGTTGCCCTCGATCTGTTCCCACTTCTGCAGAAGACAGGAGAATGCCTTACAGTAAGGGCGCGAACGGAATGGCACGAAACAGATCCTTTTGGCGGGGTCTTCTGGCTACATTAAAAACCCAAAGAACCAAGTATCTTTTTTTGGGGGGCGGTGTGGCCTCTGATCACAATGGATGGGAGTTACCAACGGGCCCCCCACAAAGCAGCCCCAGGTGCTGCGAAGCGCCCGGGAAAGAAACCTCCGCTCTCCGCCTCGGTCTGCAACTCAAAGCCTCCTTTTCCAGGCCGCCGGGGACCGCTTCTCCTGTCCCGCCCTCTCCCTCCTGTGGCTGTGCCCTTGTCCGAGCACCAGCGCCCGGGCACCTGCTATCCCCAGTCATTAACACAAGGACTTGATGTAGGGACTCTGCATTCGTCCCCAAGAAGGCCTCATCTGATGATCCTTCACCTCAAGGAAGGAGCCCCAGGAAGCTGAGCCAGCTCAGAGGGGACCCCGATCGTGCCCCTGGTTACTGGAAGGCAGCCCTGCCCAGAGGGCGTGGCCTGGGCACCTCCACACTCTCACATAGGCCCTCCTGCTCGGCTGAGCCAGAGGAACTGTGTCAGGTGCAGCGAGAGGGAAAGAGATGCTTGAGTGGCCAGAATGTCACGTTGAGGAACCTGCTTCTGGACTGTCCGTTTTCTCTACTAGCCTGTGGGCTCCTTGGGGGCCGTGTGTCTGAGAAACTTGCCTCAGCCACACTAGAGTCTCCCAGTGCTCTGCCTGGCACAACCAAGTTCCAAACGGGGCACTTGGAGAGCACAGGGCAGAACATCTTCTTACTCAAGCGTGCACACCCTCCCCCCTACCGAAACCAAACCCAGCAGCCAACCCGCCAACCTCAACCCACCAGCTAACCAAAAACTCAATCAGCCAATCAACTCACCAATCAATCAACTCATCAACCAACCAACCAACCAACCAACCAACCAACCAACCAAGTCAGGAGACAAAGCCCACAGCCTAAAGGAAAGGGAAGGAAAGGCAGGAAATCTGAGCCCCCCCACCCTGCTGTTTACCCTCATGTAGAAATCTCCAGTGTTTGTTCTTTAAAAAAAAAAAAAAAAGTATCACACTTTTTTCTCCCCAAAGCTCTCCCTTCATTAACATAGTCTGTGATTCTAATTAATTTTTTACACTGTGTGCGCTAAAGCTCCTTTCCGTAAGTATTTCTGCAAATCCTTTTGACACCGTGGAATTGAATTTTCTTCCTCCTGCCTCCCTTTCCCCTCTGACTCTGCAAATGCACACACAACACGAGCACACAGACGTGCCTGGAAACCAAATGGTCCAACTGGCAGGACAGTGTGGCTTCAAGATAAATTTAGCTGAGAAGCCTCGTCTCGAATGGCAAATGAACGAGGTGGGGAAGGAGGCAGAAGAGGCGGAGGGGAGCCCAGCAACCTGGGAACCGACCTTCTGCACAGGGACCCTGGGATATGCATTCGCACGGCCCGCTAACCTGGAGTTTTTGCCAACAGTGAAATTCAGCGTGATCAGATGAACACGGGGGAGGTCATGGCTACCTGCCTGTCATCTCTTTTCTGGCTCCCTGGCCGTCAGTCATTCCTCGCGCAGGTTTCCTCCACTGTCATGGGAAGTGTGTACGCCCTGCCCACGTCCCCGTGTCACTCTGAGTGGCCAAGAATCGGGTTTGACAAAGGACACGGAATGAATGGAATCTGATTTCCTTCTCTGGAGGGGCTCTGCCTGTCACGTGTCAGAACATCAGCTAAGTGGAAGGTCTTTCAAAAAATAACCCAACCCCGGCTGTGTCTCTGGAAGGCAACGCCCTCCGCCCGGGCTCACGGGTCAGATTTCTGGGGCATCGAGGCTCTCCTGAAACAGCCCCCACATTTCCACGTGCCACGAAGCCAGAAGAGTCTGCAACAATTTTCCATCTCCTGGTGTGAGCCTCTCGGGGGGTCAGTGACACTCCCTAAGACCTGGGACTCTACAGCAGGATTACCTGTCAACTCCTGAGATAAGACCAGCTCCCGCTAAAGTAGCTCCTCCAGAGGTTATGCGTCTGTTTTGTTCTGTTCTTTTAGGAGGTTTGGTGACCAGATAAAATCATCAGTTTGTCCCTTCTTTGTGCCCCTGCCCCGTGACACTCCATGGTAGCATGGCTGCACCCTGAGCGGGGGGCATCATGGAATCCTGGGTGCATCGATGCCCAACCAGCAGGACTGTGGGCGGCCCGGGTCCGGGGGACAGGGGCCTCCCCGTTGGGCGGTCACGCTCGCGGACTAGGGGTACCGTGCACTTCTGAAACCGTGCCGTCAACACAGATGAACATTTGAGGACGGCAGACTGTGGGCAGACAGCCGTGCGGGGGAGGGACCCGCTGCTAAACCAGGGATTCCACTGAGTAGAGGATGCGGGGACACCCAGCGGTCAGGCCAGTGGTGGCCAGAGGCAAGCGTTTCTCCGACAACGGGATCTAAGCAAGGGACCTGGTTTTGGCCTCGGTCCTCCCAGGGGACCCTGGAGAGAAGATGCGGGTCTCAGCCTCCCCTTTTGTGAAGCCGGTGTTGAACTAGAAGCCCACTCAGGCTCCTGGCTCTGTGCCTCAGTTTCCCTACACCCATCTACCTGAGAAGAAGGGACTGTATGAAGACAAGCCCGCTCCACACGTTGGCATGTTGGAAGGTCCTTTTGCGGCTACGTTTCTATTTCTGACACTAGCCATCACCCCAGTCAAGAAAGGGCATGTCTCCATGTTACCCCCTGGGAATATGTCAGAGCAAACCCGCTTCAAAGGCAAAAACATTCTAAACTGTTTGGAAACATACATACATACATATGTACATACATGTATATATGTGTGTGTGTATATATACACATACACGTGTGTGTGTGTATATATATATATATATACACACACACACGTATACACTCGAGAGAGTGTGCGTATAAGGTTTCATCCACTTGAACTTACGTAGCATTTTTGTAACTTTAAAAAGCAAAGATATTTAACAAATAAGAACGTAAGTTTTCTTTAAAATATCCAGCGGCCTGGAGAGAATGAGATTAACATGAGAAATAAGCAATGCCAGACCACTGGCTTAAGAAAGAAATACAGGTGTGTCTGTACAAGTCTTTCCTTCGGGGCTGTGGGTTAGTCAGCACCCCAAAATGCAACAGAACGAAAGCACCCCCCCTTGGCGATGTTGTTATGAACCTCCCTTCCTTTCCTAGCACTTATTTATGGCTCAGTGTTTCACTAACTTCTCAGCGGGCTCTGAGCCCGGGCCACGCTCCCTCTGCCCGCACGCACGCACGTCACCCCTGCACGCCTGCTCGGCCCGCCCTGCGCTTCCGGCCGACCCTTCCGCTCCTGGGCCCGAGGTCCTGTGCCCCCACGTGCAGGGGGGTCTGACGAGGCGGAAAGTTACGGGGTTGCGGTCATCACGTCCAGCACTCAGACCTACACATCCACAGCCACCACCGTCCGTTATCTCCTTGGTGCTCACCGACGTCACCAGATACTTTCAGGGTGCCCACAAACGAGCAGCTGCTACAGAGAAGCTTCTGGACAGGGGACCGCCAGCCCTGCTTCCCTTGCACAGCACGGAGGGGAGGAAATGACCTGCCCCTACCACCGTGCCCAGACTAGAGAAGGCAAGGCGTTCACAGACCTTCGGAGGAGCCGAGCATACAATCACGAAACAGATCGGTCAAGAAGTTACGGGGAGCCGTAACCCAGGACGGGGCACTCGTGGGACAGCGGCCCACAGGGGGCAGAGGAGAGAAAGCACGCCATCCAGAGCCGGTGCCCACGGAGACCGAGGAGCCTTCGCGGCACTCGCACCCCGCGCCCTGCAGAGACACGACAATCCCACGTTCGCCCAGCACGGGATTCGCGGGCAGCCGGCCACACACCGGGGGCTGCCCAGCAGGGTAGGGGGACGGCGGGCAGATCGCGGGAGCTGGAGGCCGGCAGGGCAGCCGGCACGGCAACAAACACGGCGTACGCGCTGCCGTCGAGGCCACGGAGGAAGCACCGGGAGGCCAGGCCGAGGGGCACGGGCACCCTACCTGTCTGCTGTCGTTTTCCCGGCAGCCCTGCAGCTTTATGACCGAGCCCGGCGTCCGGTCCACCACCGTCAGGCACAAGTCCATGTGTTTCACCGACTTCTCCTTCGTCAGGGCCCATTCCTGGAACGCAAAACTGCAGGTCAGGGGCGGGCCACGCGCGGGCCCGCGAGGGGACGGGGCCCCAAAGGGAAAGGGTCACGCTGCGGAGCCGGGATGTGGAGCCCCCTGGGCCAACGCAGGGCCCACACGAGACTTTCCGCCTAAGGGCGGGTCTACAGCTGGGGGTGTCCGGGGGTGCCTCCCGGCGCAGCACCAAGGTTTTTGCAGACCGTCGTGGCAGCAGGGCTCCGAGAACGCCAGGAACCAAGATACGCAGTATTAACTATGTCAGCCCCAGACGCAAATCAGAGCACCGCGCTCATCTTCTACCCTTAAATGCGAGCTGGAGACACCGTGGCTCGTGCGTGGTTCCCACAAGACGGACGGTGCAGGGCCAACTCTTCCACCCACGTCGTTTTTGGGAAGGCTCTGTGCCCCCTGCAGGCGTGGTCTGGAAACAGCCTTTACGAATGTGGATTGTAACGTGTGAAAATTATAAATTACACAGGGCCTATTTAGGCAAAACGTACAGCGTGTAGCCTCACTACTGGGCGGTGGGTGATTTAATGCTCACAAAGGTCTGAGATCCCTGCGGCTGGGCCTATGTATTTACACACACACACACACACACACACACACACACACACACACACACCTAGTTATTCTGAGTACTCGATAAGACTGTCTCAAACGGCAGGAAGCCAGAGAATGGGGAAGAAGTGGGAGTGTGGCCACGGGCAGAGGGCTCCCGGCAGGGCAGCGGGTGGGACAGGAGGAAGGTGGCTTCTGACCTCCGCTCTAGGGCGGGACCCTTTCGAAGGGGTAAACACCCAAATGAGCGCTCGGGATCCAGAAGCAGCAAGGCGTCTCCCGACGCAGGATTCTATCAGGACAGACTACCCGCGGCGTCATTTCTGCTGCGTGCCCGGGAAAGCTGCCACGATACAGCCGTCCTCGCAATGACCCCACTGCGCCCTGCAGCGACCCAGGTGCTCTCGCAGGGCCGGGCCCAGGGCGGTGAACAGACAGGCAGGGCCCCGCCCTCGTGGGGCTGGCTCTCCAGCGGGGAGAACACATAACACACACATGAATGTACCACGGACACTCAGGCGCTATTAAGTGCTTTGGAGAAATTATTTTCCTTTTCTTCTAAGGGGACAGAGATGAGAGAGGGAATAAATTATCATTTTTCTAAAGTGTATTTATCGAGAGAGAGAGAGAATGAATATCTCAAGCAGGCTCTGTGCAGTCAGTGCAGAGTCCAATGTGCGGCTCAAACTCACGAAGCATGAGACCATGATACAAGCCGAAGTCAAGAGTCAGACGCTTAACTGATTGAGCCACCCAGGCACCCAGGGAATAAATGACCTTTTAAAGAAGCCTCACTAGGGGCGCCTGGGTGGCGCAGTCGGTTAAGCGTCCGACTTCAGCCAGGTCACGATCTCACGGTCCGTGAGTTCGAGCCCCGCGTCGGGCTCTGGGCTGATGGCTCAGAGCCTGGAGCCTGTTTCCGATTCTGTGTCTCCCTCTCTCTCTGCCCCTCCCCCGTTCATGCTCTGTCTCTCTCTGTCCCAAAAATAAATAAACGTTGAAAAAAAAATTAAAAAAAAAAAAAATAAAGAAGCCTCACTATTCAATACCTAGGTCACCCTGGGACAAATGGTGGGCCCCAGACAGGCAGCCCCTGCAGGGACTGGAAAAGCCATTAGCCTGGTCTCCGGCTTCCTCGCTCCTAACAGGGAGGCCGACTCGGGCCAGTGCCCTCACTCCCCTCGGCTTCAACGTCCTCACCTTTTAACTAGTGTTTCTCAAAGTGTGCTCCATGAGGAATTCAATGAAGTTAGTTCCAGGTCAAGTACATTTGGGAAACGGTGAGTTTGGGCCATGTTTCCCTCCGCAAATTCGGAAAGAAGTCTCTTAAAGGCTCTGAAAGTCCGAGGATAGAAGAGACCGCCCGGGCTGCTTTCCTTGGCGACTCTCAGACTCGGGAGCTCGGAGCCCTGTCCCCACCTGTCCCACCAGTGGCTCTTGGCAGTGAGCTCTGCAGAGCGCCCTCTGGGAAGGGCCACATGCCGCCTCTGAGGGGCGACTGCAACCTTCCACGATGCCGTCACTCAACAGTCGGTGCTTCTCAAGTGCCAACAGGTGCCCAACGTCACCGGCACTTGAGGGCGTCACTCACGGCACAAAGGCCCCCGAGAAGGAGGACGTGCAGGCGGTCTTTCGTCACGTGTCCAGCGAGGCTTGTGTGAAATAATGGCACCGAGACACCCCCCCCCCCTTTCCTGGCTAAGATTTTAGATGGTTCCGGGAAGCAGGTGTCGAAAGCCGCTGGAAGGGCTGCAAACAGATACCCAGTTAAAGCTCACATCTCAATGTTTCTACGAGCTTCTTGCCACTGTGCGCTTAATTATTTTAAAGCCGACTTTAGGCTGAATTTCAGAAAAACTAATTCAGCTGTGCAAACAACACAGCTAGTTGCCACTTTGTTCTTCTGTGTTGCATTTCAATGATCTGGATTTGTCAAATAAAGTTCATAAATATTTAAGGAACGCTTTTTTGAGCCGCTCCTCTTAAAAAAGCCCGGCCATTAATGTTCCCATTTCCTGTGTGTCTGCTGGGGCTCAGCCAGAAACCACATAACAAACCTTACTCTTCCAGAGCACGGGACCCTATTTTCAGTGAGGGGATGTTATCTACCCTCAGTTTCCACCCATGTGGCACACTCCTCAAGAAAGCATCACTTTCCGTCAGATCAGATGGGGCTCACTCGTGGCGGGTTTACGAGTTGGGTTCTCTGCAAGCGGCAGGCGTGAGCTCTGCCTTCCAGAACCACACTCCCCAGTACGGTGGGAAAAAGACATTTTTTTAATCCTTTATTTTTGAGACACACACACACACACACACACACACACACACACACAGAGAGTGAAAGGGGGGGGGGAGGGCAGAGAGAGAGGGAGACACAGAATCCCAAGCAGGCTCCAGGTTGTGGGCTGTCAGCATACAGCCCAACGCGGGACTCGAACCCACGAACCACGAGATCGTGACCTGAGCCAGAGTGGGACGCTTAAGGGACTGAGCCACCCAGGCGCCCCGCCTCGGTTCAGTTAAACGGAGCAAATGCCTCACACCCTCGGTCGCGTTAGCTCCGTTCTGAGTGCTCTGTCGCTGCAAGTGGTCGGGGAGAACCGCACTGGGCGGGGCGGACTAGAACACCGTGCTCACTTTACAAAGCACAGCTGGACGGCGCTGATCTAGAAGGCGGCTCTCTCTGGGCCTCAGGCCGGTCCACGGAGGAAGGTGTTCCCAGGTGTGTGGGTGAAAGTACACCACGTTGTCATACTGCCTCCCGGTCCCTCAGTGATGTGGCCTCTCCCTCGAGGAAACTCTTCACTGTGCAGCTGCTCCTTTAGAATCACCCGCCTCGGGAGCTTTCGAAAGCCCCAGTGCTCTGCGGCCCCAGGCCAAGTGAAATCCCAGGCTTTCTGGGCATGGGACCTGGCGTCCGTATTTCTTAAAAGCTTTCGGGGCTATTCCAGCACAAAACCACAGGAGGAGTGCTCAGAGCGAGTGGAAACCTGCTCCCTGGAGAGGCGGGGCTGCGTCCTCCCGTCTATGACCCCTGAGGGGGCAGCACCTGGCACAGCGGGTCCCCCGCAAATATCTGCTGAAAGGGAGGAAAAGTCACCCTGTGCGAGAACAGCAATGGTCTCACAACAGGAAAGGGGAAAAAAGAGTGGGAACGTGTTGGCTCCGCACAGGCCGTCACGTGTGTTTGTCACAACAGCCCCAGGCACGGCACCGGGGTCTGCTTTGCGCAGGCTCTGGGACAGGCCAAGATCGGGGCTGGGCCACAGCACTGTCGCCTGTGTGCACAGCTGGGAGCAGCCGTGTCTGGGTGGCCTCCTCCACTGTCCCCAACTACTTCCTCCCCCGAAGACGGTGCCCTGAGAGCAGCTCGCCACCAGCGAGCTCCGATGCCTAGACATCAGGGGACTATAACCAGGACACCTCGGACACTGAGAGGGGGAGCAAAGAAAAATTTCACGGGGAGAAACAGGTGTAAACCGAGAATGTCTGGGGCAGGCCAGAGGAGTGTTCATGGGCTGAGATACCAACATGCAGGCGGGATCTGGGGATCCGGAGCCACAGCCACCAGCCGTCACTGGTGGGGGTGATCACATGGGCCACTGAGCAGTCGAGAGCCAAGCACAGAGCCCGGGACAGAAGCTGGTGCCTGAGACGCTGAGGGCAGGGTGGGCGGTGACGGGAAATCCTTCACGGCCGGCCGGCACACTTACTTTTAGAATGCCCTACAGAGGGGCACCCGGCTGGCTCAGTAGGCTAGGCCCCTGACTGGATTTCGGCTCAGGTCATGATCTCACGGTCCGTGAGTTCGAGACCCGTGTCGGGCTCTGTGCTGACGGTGCGGAGCCTGCCTGGGATTCTCTCTCTTCCCTGATTATGCTCTCTCTCTCTCTCTCTCAAAATAAGTAAAGAAACATTGAAAAAATTACTTTCAGATGTTCTACAGAGTAAGACTTCTCACTGCCCAGGAGAGCTGCTAAAATATAAAGGACTGAGCCCTTTAACTTTCACTGGATCATCAGAACATCGCAAATGTGACAGAGGGGAACCCCAGGAATGAATTGCGGGGGGGGGGTGAAGCCAAGGCAGAATTATAAAACGTCTAACAACAGGGATAGTAAATAACTTGAAGGCAAACTTTCAGCAGTTTCATCATGGCTGTGGACACAAGCAGATAAAACCCCCGCCTGTCCCCGTGCTCACACCCCTCCCGCCTCCCACCGCAGCCCCGAACCTCTACTGCTCAGCGTAGAGGGAGCCATCCCTGCACGGCCTCCCACAGTCAGACCTGCGCCGGGACACGGATGACAGCAACGCCATGTGACCCTGTGTCATCCCCTGTTGTGTGAGGCTGAGTATGTCACGGGGGCCGTGCGATCCCCAGCAGGAGGTGGGATCACATTTAATTTCACTGCCTCGGACTGAAAGGCAGGAACAGTGCCTCCCCGCCCCCCCTCCCACCTCCTGTCCCCAACCAACAAACCGCCCGACTTGTGTCCTTCCTCCTCCTCTCCTTCCTTCCCTCTTTACGGGTCCTCCTTCCAGCTGACCCCTCACATTTGGGGGGCCTGGGAAAGAGTACAAACGGGGACCCACATATCACAGGCTGAAATACTTGAAATCCGTAAATCCGGCTGCACCCAGAGGCTGGCCGGGCGCTCACGCAAAGCTCACGGCCTGTCCAGAGGACAGAGGCTCTGGGGACAGAGGGGAGACCCTGGGAGCCCAGGCGGGGGGCGGTGGGGGCGGCACGCAGGTGCTGGGCCGGCCCTGGCTGCCGCCTGAAGCTGGCTCCCCGCCCCTTGTCTGATTTAGGGTGTCCGGACCATTCCAAGCATTTGCTAAGATGCCATCACCAAGTGAAGGGAGCATTTGGGGATCGCAGTCTGCCTAGATACTCCCTGGGGGTGGGGTCTGGAGCCACCAGCTGTACATGGGAGGAGGGGCCCTCTTTTAAAAATAATCCTTTTGGGGCGCCTGGGTGGCACAGTCGGTTAGGCGTCCGACTTCAGCCAGGTCACGATCTCGCGGTCCGTGAGTTCGAGCCCCGCGTCGGGCTCTGGGCTGATGGCTCGGAGCCTGGAGCCTGTTTCCGATTCTGTGTCTCCCTCTCTCTCTGCCCCTCCCCCGTTCATGCTCTGTCTCTCTCTGTCCCAAAAATAAATAAACGTTGAAAAAAAAATTAAAAAAAAAAATAATAATCCTTTTTAGGGGGGTGGGAGGGAGGGGAGGGTGGGTGATGGGTACTGAGGAGGGCACCTTTTGGGATGAGCACTGGGTGTTGTACGGAAACCAATTTGACAATAAACTTCATATATTAAAAAAAAAAAATCCTTTTTAAAGAAGGCTCTGGGATCAATAAACCTGTATACACCCAGTTAAACGGCCTCCCGACCCCCGCCTCACCCCATTTAAACTGCAGGCCCCCTGAGAGCTTGGCATATTTTCAAGGAGGTAAGAGTACTTAGCATTGCCCAACCTTTTTTGCGTACAAAGCCCATGGTTTCCCAATTATCTCATTACAAAATGGCTTCCTAGACCATTGTCTTCTGGAACACGTAGGCCACGGTTAGGCCCATCAAGCCTTCTTGGTCTCATTTTCAGGGAGGATAGAAGGTGGTGGGGTTTTATGCTTCCTGGAAAAGTTGCGTGTGTGTGTGTGTCAGACCGAAGCTAGTAATTATTAATTTTTCTATCTAAGCCGTTGCTGTCTAACAGGCAGGGGGACCAGGAATGATTCCGGCGGCCGCCACAGGGACTGTGGTTAAGTACCCATTTAACTGGGGCATAGGTAGGTGTTGACAAGCACATTCGGAGACTGGACACAGATGGGGACACAGAACAGGTACTCTGGGGATGAGCACACATCACAGGGAGGACGGAGGCAGCAGGAAGAGGAGGAGGAGGAGGAGGAGATTAAGACTGGCCCAAGGCTGCTGACAGGCTCCACGCCTCTGATCCGGGACACCCCGCCTGATCTGGTGGCCGTCTGCTAGCGGGTGACCGGCAGGAACTGGGTGCTACCTCACGGACCACTTGGGTCACAGGAGAAAGGCAGCAGCTAGGACTTGTAACGTCAGGGCCCCTTCCCCGTTGTCTCCGGGTCTCCGGGAGCTAAAGTCCACCCCCCCACGCACATACCTGGTTTCCCCCTGCATTGTGGCACTCGTAAACTCCGACGACACCGTCAGCAAAATGTCCCAAAGTGTCCAGGCAGTTGGTTCCCTGCTGCAAGGCCCCAAAAGCTATATCCTGGTGGTCGGGAACCCTGGAAAGCAACGGGAGAATCGTCTGCTTAATTCCGCGGGAGCCCCCAGCTCCTGCCATCCACTTCCTCTGCTTGGTGACTTTATCTCAGGCAGCAGGAACCACGCGAGGAAGGCCTCCACTAGGCCCCGTGCCCCTCCCCCACTGGCGGGCAGTCTCAGCCAGGCAGCGTTTCGCCCACGTCCTGGATTTCTAAGCCCGACTGAAGATCACGCTGGAGGACGAGTCTTTGTATTCCACGTCAGGGAAACGCTTCTGGAAAGGAAAAGCTCCTGTATTCTTCGGTGTTGGTCCGTTGGGAGTTCTTTAGGAAAGCAATGAATGAGGGGCGCCTGGGTGGCTCCGTGGGTTGAGTGTCGGACTTCGGCTCAGCTGACGGTCTCGCAAGTTCGTGAGTTAGAGCCCCACCCTGGGCTCGTTGCTGTGGGCCCAGAGCCTGCTTCGGAGCCTCTGTCCCCCTCTCTCTGCCCCTCCCCCGCCTCGTGCTCTCAAAAATAAACATTAAAAAAAAATTAAAAAAAAAAAGATATGTATTTAAAAAAAAAAAACAGTAAAAGAAAAGCAGTGTGCGTGGTCACGTGCCACTTGAACTTCCCAGAAAACTTAGGATCTGACCTTCACCCGGCAGAGGGGAGAACCTGAGTGGCTTTGTCGGGCGGCCTTGCCACAAACAGACCCAGGGCATGGCGGAGCGGGGTGGGGGGCATGATGCGCCTTGGGATTCGACCTGCATCTGCACCCGGCCTGGGCCCTGCACCAGCTGCGTCGTCTCTCAGACCTCCCGCTCTCTCCACACCTCACCCCCCTCTTCCGCACGGCACCCGAGGAACAGGCCAGCTGCAAGTTATCATGTAAAAATACTGCCTCGTAAGCCGGGCTCTTGGGAAGCACTCGGTAAGTGGCAGTGATTACCACGGCCACAACACAAGTACGAAGTTGGTGTCTCCCTTGCCTGGCGCAGGGCGGGGTCGGGGGCAGCGGAGTCACCTGCCGGGACAGTGCGCGATGCTTCGGACACGGTCCAGTGTCACCTCGGGGTGAAACCGCATTTGATGTTGCTCTTGCCTGGCATCATTACCCACCAAGACCCAGGCCAGCAAATACGAGGTGGGCGCCATTGGGGGGCTACGATCTGCTGCTGGGAGGCCCCGCATGAGCTGAGAGAGAGAGAGAGACGACGACCGGGGGGCTCCCGCTGGTGACTGACACTGTTCCCAATCCCCAGCGAAAGCCATCCTTCACAGAGGGGGCCGGAGGGAGGACACCGTCCCGCTGTGCCCGCTCTTCCGGCTGGGGGTGGGCGAGGGGAGGGGGGCAGGACGTCGTACATTGCTTTAAAAGCCAAGGCAACGGTTCCAGGGGGCGATGTGTGCGAGTAGCCGCGATGAGGCCCAGCCGCATCATCTAACCCTCCAACGCGTCTTTGTGACAAGGGCTCTGGAGGAGCCGTTAGTGCAAAAGATCACGGTGGGGGCTGTCGCGTTCCCGGTCCCCGGGCTGGGAGACACGGGACTCGCGGTGAAACGCTCTGGGCATATTCAGAATAAGGGATGTGCTGCATTAAAGCCAAGAGCTGTCTGGCAACCCCTTTACGAAGATGAAGTGGAGATGGATCCCGAAGGCCGGAGGCCCGCGCGCCCGCCGATGAGGGTATGAGTGCTCCCTCGGGATGCGGGGCTCACATTAATTTACAACGAGATGCCGGGTGTGGACAGAAGGCGCGGAAGAGTGCTTCTGATGAGCTCTCCTGGAGGGAAGCAGGGGGCCGGCATCATGACTCCTATTTTACGTGGGGTAGAGACCAGCCTGGAGGAGGGAGGCGCCGTGGGCGGGGTCCCGGTCCCCACGCCCCTGCTGGGTGCCACCATCGGGGTTTGCACAGGAGGGGGCGGTGGTGCCCGGGCAGCAGGGGCCAAATGGCAAGCGGCAGAGCGGAGGTATTCTTGGATCTGCGCCCGGGTCGGTGCTGGGTCTCAGCTCCCGACTCTCGCCAACTGGGGGGAGACACGCGAGGACGGGGAGGCCCGGGGCGCCAGAACTGGGAGGCTGGACGGAGGCAGCCGGGCAGGGTGGGCACAGCGCACACACCTGGGGGGCGGGGGGCCGGGCGCTGCTCCTCGGGCCGCTTACACGGCCGGTTAGAGCACAGTCCTCGGCCGCTTAGCCCCTTCCCCCCTTGCCAACGGGGAAGGAGTTAGATGAGGGGACACCTGGGACTGTCTCCACCTCTCTGGAGAAGGGCAAGGGAACACGCGGCAGGAGGCCGCCATTCAGGGAGCACATTCTCAGGGCCGCTTGGCGACAGCTTGGAGGGAAGGACACGCAGCTCTCACGGTGGGGGGGGGTCCAGCTCCTGGCCTCCTGTCCGAGGTGCAATCTTCACTTCCTCACCTTCCGAGGCCTCGCCGCCTCTCCGATACTTGCTGCTCCTAAGCCCTGGCGAAGTGAGACCCCCCCCCCCGCAGGTCCCCCCGGGGGGGTTACCTTAACTCTGGGTAGACGTTTTCGAGGTACCATTTGAAAGGCTTGCAGCTAAGCTTCTTCCTAAGCTCCAGTCGGCTCTGAATACTGGAGAAGAGGCAAACAAGATTCCTTTACCAATCTGAAGAACTGACCGGCTCCCTCCATCAAATCTGGAAATCTGCTCCTGAGAACGGCACTGAGGCGGCAGTGGACCTTGGACCCCGCACACTCCTGTCCCCATGACCCCGGGCACCTCCCGCATCCCACCTGCCAGAGGCCCTCGCCCGGTCCTGAGCAGAGGCCCCTGCTTCGACCCCCGGGCGCCTGTTCTCGACTCTGGAGGCGGTGTGGTTCTTGGGGTGTGGGCTGACCACGGGGCTCCCCCCACCCCCAAGGACCCCGAGCAAAGCAGCACGAGAGGGTGCAAGTTACACTTACTTTCCATAAGGGACGTTTCTGGCAGAAGGCACTGCTGCGTAATAGAAGTTTTTGTATTCGTCCATCCAGACCTCTGCTGCCCGGCGGGTGTTACTAGAAACAAAACAAATCTCCTTGAGCTGTGATCTGCTTCCTTTCCATCAGCGTCACGCTGTGTGCACTCGTCCGCTCGGAGTGCCACTCAGGAAGGTCCTCCGACGCCGGCCGGCAGCTTGGGCAGCGGCATAGAGAGCGGGCTGTCCCCGCTCAGCACCCAGGCCCGTGTCTGCGGGTAGCTGGCATTCAGCGGGTGCTTACTGAACAAACAGAGCTCGCTTTCTCGGGTTGTGCGAAAACGGATTGTCAAAGAGCAAAAGTCAGAGTCAGAAATGCAGCACAGGCAGGGACTGGGAAGAAGAGACTGGGGCTGTACCATCGGGAAGGACAAAGCGTCACGGCAACAACCCGTGCGAATGTGTGGGCGGAAGGAAGCACCAGGGAGGACAGCCGAGAACCCCTCGGCCTCCACGGCCCTTCTCATCACGGCTCTCACCCTACCAGACGGCCCCGGGCAAAAGTTAAAAATAGATAAGAATTCCTATTAAAAAAGACTTTTATTTGCCTGCAGACCTGAGCTGACAGAGTGTCCTGTTTGGACAAGGAGTCGTCACGTGAAGGGGACAGCAGCTTTACGCCCCACACGTGGGGCTCTAATTAGCTACCCTGTACTTTTCTAGAAGGCAGGAAAACCACATGCTTCGGTCTCAAAACCATGATGCATGATCAATAAGGCCGCTGGAACAAGCTACTTTTGCACACACGGCCTGCGTTAAAGGATTCACGCGCACGGACGTCCACATCTGACCCTGCCGGCATTCTTTGCAAAGCAGGTATAGAGCAGCATTCATACAGGGGGCCTCTCTGCTCCCAAGTCCTGGACTCGGTACCAAAGTAGACTCACCCCTCCTTAAGAATCCGTACAGAACACATTACGTTCTTCCACAATAAATTATTAGGGAGGCCGCGTTCACCTTTGAAAGGAATTCCTTTTCTCTACCAAAAAGGTCTCTTTTTAAGCAGGGAGGCTTTCAAATGATGTGAGCTACAATTATGAAGATAATTTCTATGCGGGGCATACATCTTTCCCCTAAAGTGATGCAGAGCCCCTTTTTCTCTTCCTCAGATAGAAGATGAACTGTTCCAAATGCCATCTACTAGACAGACAAGACAATACGAAATAACATGGCTGTCCTCTGACCTGGCAAGTTCCCGCTTCTACAACCTACCTCGTGGAAATTTATTGACTAGGAAGGAAATGTGAAAATACGCTCACTTCAGCATTGTTTATAATGGCGAAGAAAATTAGAAACCATACGACCATCGACAGGGAAGTGATCAAATAAATGGACTTCTCTGCAGCCACTGAAAATACTGGTGTGCGTCTTACATGCTGCCGTGGAATGACGCCCTTGACTGGCTGTTGGGTGGAGAGAAAACAGGCTAGGGAACAGGGCGCGATAGATACGTGCGTGCAGGGAAGGGAGGGGGAGGGGAGGGGGCTGGAGAGATGGACCTACCACATTAGAAGACTAGCATCTTTGTGAATGAAATTGGCGATATTGTTTATTTTCGCTCTGTAAGAAAGACGTCCAACAACGAGCATTTAAAGATCTGAAGTGTCCGGGATGCGGGATCGTAAGTATTATTTCTCAGAAGAGCCATTAAATATGCTTACTGGGATTCGGAGTCTTACTAAGTGGCCCATGCCTCAACTTAACACCCAATCTCCAACAGGCTGTGTGACGTCAGTCCTCTGGGACCGGGATTGCTCATCAGTTGGATGAAACAGTTAGATTCAAGCATCTCCTAGGTCCCTTTCAGCCCCGAACGCTTCCAAGGTTTTCTGAATTCCAATCACACAGTGGTTTTGAATCACCTAAGTCATTAACCCATTTTGCAATCCCTAAACGCAAAGCAACATCCTTCTGTCTGCTGAATAGAGAAAGATCCATAGGTAAGACTCAACCAATAAGCTTCACGTGCTTACTCCGCCCCAGTTTCCATTCATTCATTCAAATATTTATTCAGTACCTACTATACGCCAGTCTTCTTGGAGCTATGGATACAGCGGCACCCAGAAGGGTCCACTTTGATTTATCCAGGTTTTCCTTGCCTTTGCTTCCTCTCTGCCCACCCCTACGCTCAGCGCAGACAGGGTAGCTCTCTCAGAAAGCAGGCAGCAAAAGAAGGTGTGAGTCACACGGGCCAGTTCTACTGCACGGTGGGAATAACAGAAAACAGTCTGGTAAGAAAGTAAGTTTACACCGCTGGGTTTCCTGTATTTCATTTCAATCGCATTGGTGAAGTCTCGCCATTAACTCGAAACCTAAAACCCAATACCCCTCTCTAAGGGATGTGCCCCACCGCCAGGCTGCTCTTCTGACTGGGGCCATCTCTGGCCTCCGGGTAAATTCTAATTCACACATACACTCCAGCACGCACACAACACCCTACAGTCTCTTGAGGGGCCTGCAGGAAGCAAACTGGACACGTCGCGACGTCGCCCAACTGGCCCACTCTCAACTGGTCTTGAGGGATGTGGCTGCCACAACCAGAGCCACGAAGCAAGGATTTGCAGGTGGGTCACAGCCTTACCCTTTCTAAAGTGCCACATGTGCACACGGGAGGGGTAAAACAAGGCAGGATCCCACTGGGGCTGCTTGCTCCACTCATTCACTCATTCATTCATTCATTCATTCATTCATTCCTCACTCACTCGCTGACAAACTAACCTACATAAATGAGATCATCCTCTGCGTGTTGTTCTATCACCTCTTTTAGCATCTAGATAAAAAGATCGGTATGTGGTAATGCCGTGGAGTCCGGAGCCCAGCTCCCCGAGTGGCAACCTGGCTCAAGTGCTTTCCGGTTGCGTGACCTTGGCCGGAGGGATGACGCTTCCGCCACCTCAGCTTCCCTTATCCCTGAAGCGGGGACCAATCAGAGTACTTCGTTCATAAGGTTTTAGGAGAATGACGTAAGCTAATGTTGGTAAAGTACTGAGAAACAGCCCGACGCACACCAATCGCCACATACGTGTTAGCTCTCGTCGTGAAGTCCCAATTGTTAATGGTGAAATACTTACACACTTGATGCCGCATATCAGAGGAAACCAGAGAGAACGCGGAACTGGAAAGGGACCTCAGAAACCATCTAATTCGGCCCCCTTATCTTTTAGATGAGTCAGCTGAGGCAGAGGGCCGCGGAGATGCGCCGAAGGCCAGCAGATCTCTGGGGGCCTGGGTCAGTCTTTTGTCCGGGCCTCTGGTGCGCAGACTTCTCAGGGGCCATAAGTTACGGCGAAGAAGTTTCCCTTCTAAACAACTTAAAAACAACACTGCGTAAAGCAATGTTCTGTGTATGTTAACAAATACTTTGTTCTGGTAGCGACCAAGGGCTTTAATACGTCCACACGAGAGGCTTTTGGGAGGAATCTCATGTTGTCCCCAGGAAAGAACAAACCCCTCACTGTTTATTTCGTGGAGCTCGCTGTAGAAGAAATACTTCCGTTTCTGGTAAAGAGCAGAAATGACGTCAGACGGCATTCGGGAAAGGACGTACTGTTCAAAGAGGGTAATTTGGCCGGAAGTTTTATTTGATACTTGGCCTCGCTGGAGGCTCCCAGAACTCAGACCCTCCGTGCTGACATTTTCACTTCTGCTGAAATAATTTTCACTTCCGGTTAATAATAACGTGTGTGGTGTGCAACCTGCACTTGGAATCTAAGCTGTAAAACAGTGGACCAGAGAGAGGCTGTTTGTTCTCCCGGGCTCACTTCTACTCTCTCTCCAGCTCTCCGGGTTCGGCGGGGGCACTGGGTTGGCAAAGCTGACCGCAGGCGTGGGGCTCGCTCATAATTCCCGGCTGCCGGTCTCCGGCCACAGCCAGGCCACCGTAATCGCTGCCTGTCGGGGCTCCGCTGTCACAGCCACAGCCCCGTCCGCACCACCTTCTCTCTGCCTGGGCCCTCGCCCCTGCCATCGGTTCCTCCTGATGTCACCTCCTCGCCACCCTCTGCCCAGAGGCCATGAACACCTCGCTAAAGCTTAAAACAGAGAAGTCAGATACCTGCTCAAAAGTCAGGTGCCTACGGTAACTCCCCCCCCCTCCGGCATCCAAATATCATCCCGAGTTTCCCCCCACCTACAGGGTGCTTGGCTGGGGCTGGTCGAGCTCTCCCACCCTGTCTACTGTCCCCTTATTCCCTAGGCTCCGGGCCCACCTGGTGGCAGACACCGATCTTAGCGCCGAGGACCTGCTCGTCCTGCAGGGAGCGCCGTCCCCTAGGAGCCCAGAGGGTCCCTCCGTGTCCAGTCCGCTCCCGCTCAACCATGTGACCACCGGTGATCCTTCTCTGATCCTTCTCGAAGCATTTATCAGTGGCTGCCGTCTTAGCTATTCAGATGTGGGACTGACCGCTCCCAGCTCCCTGGGGCCACGCTGGCCACGGGCCTGCGTGCCGTTTTATCTTTAGCATCTGGAAGAATTCCCCAGAAGACACCCGTAGGCCCACGATGGGTAATTGGCCTGTCTTCTTCAGAAAACTCTTGATCTGGTATCTTCACGTTTGCGAAGATATTTCTGTTATCTACCATAAATCATTTCCGTACGCCGCGTCTTTTTGGCGTGAATTTAGTATGGCCTGACTTTCGTGTTGTTCACATACGGTGCCCTGAGTGGTAACATATCAAGTTCCTCTTGTTCACAATAACGTTTTCTCACACATTCTGCCGGCGGGGGCGGGGGGGTGGGGGGGGTGTCCAGTTGTCTGAGCTTTCACACGTGTACAGACTGGTGTCATTACTACCACATCAGGATTCAGGAAGGCACGGTCACCCCGGATACCCCTCAGGCTGCCCCTCTGTACTCACGCCTCCGCCCCACCCCTGTCTGCTCCCTGTCACCGTAGCTGTGTCCTTCTGACACCGTCCTAGAAACGGGATTAAACACCATGCCACTTGTCACTCAGCAGAGTGAGTGGCACCCGTGCTGCTGTGGGCACAGTCGGTCTCCGTCCTTGCTGAGTGGCACCCCAGGGAAGGACACCTGCTTCCATACAGCCCGAGGTTAAGTCCCGTCTGGGTGGTGGTGGCCACCGGTGTTCCTGTCCCCGCCCAGCCCCTCATAGCCACTCACCGGGCGAAGACGGTGCCGCTGCCACCCGGGAAGGTGTAGGGGTGCTGCTTCCGGAACACGTGTCCTACGCGGCTGCAGGGGACGATCTCCAGGCTGCCGCCGCACTGCCACACGCGGAACGAGATCTCTGAGGCGATGAATGAGACAGGGTGACTGACGGAGCCCTGGACTGTTCTGAGCAGCAGCCACCCCAGACAGGGTACAGACATCCACCCGCCAGTATCCCATCAAAGGGCTCTCGTGCCCTCGTCTCCTGAAGGAGATGTGAACAGGGAGCCTGCCTCCTTCCAGAACCTGGTCCTGAACATTCTACGGTGGGGACATTGGACACACCCAGTATCTCCTGGCTCCACAGCACAATCAAGAAAGTATGTGCAGGCAGATCAGCCTGACTGTAGCGAATACAAGTTGCGTGCCTTAAATATACACAACATTAAATCGTCAACAGCACCTCAATAAAGTTGAAGAGAAAAAAAAAAGACGGAACGAAAGTTCGTACTGCGGTTCACCAAGAGGGTGTCTCCACAGCGGTGTTTTTTTACAGAAATGGGAGGTGGTGTAGACAAAAAGAAGAATGTCAAACAAACTCCCTACCCTGGGACATTTACTAGCTTAGATTTGAGCACAGATCCAAATTATGGAGTCAGCTAGATCTGTGTTACCAAATCCCATGTTTGCATTCAAGAATTCGGTTCCAAATTAAAAACAAAACAAAACAAAAAACCAACAAAAGAGCATGCAGAAACGTTTTTCAGATTCAGACGAGACACCTGCAGACAAGTGCGATTCTCTGGTCTATTTTGAACATGGAGGGACTCCAGGCACAAGACCTCACGTATCCGTGCGGCATCACAGGTATTAACTGATGAAATGCTTGCCCTGAATTCTTCACCAGCGGGTTCGTGATCAGGGGCTAATACATTCGCACTTGCTTTTTATCGACACCCTTAGAAAAGGCACCAGGAAGGTGTATAAACATCCATGAATTAAAAAGCATGAAACACGGGGCGCCTAGGTGGCTCAGTTGGTTGGGCGTCCGACTTCGGCTCAGGTCACGATCTCGCGGTCCGTGAGTTCGAGCCCCGCGTCAGGCTCTGGGCTGATGGCTCAGAGCCTGGAGCCTGCTTCTGATTCTGTGTCTCCCTCTCTCTCTGCCCCTCCCCCGTTCATGCTCTCTCTCTCTGTCTCAAAAATAAATAAAACGTTAAAAAAAATTTTTTTTTAAAAAAAAATAAAAAAAAAAGCATGAAACACCCACAATGGAGCTTCGATGTCAGATATAACCGGCCACCGTATAGGCCAACTTCCTCGACAACTTATTTTCAGGGCACTGACCACGAGTAAGCAGCTGGACTTTCTCTCTTCAGGAGAAAACGACCCTCCCCTTAAATTCCAAAATTTACGTTTATCCAGAACCGTGCATTATTAGCAGGCTGCAAGTCACCTGGAAAGTTCACAGGTGCCTTTGGACTGTGGTAATGACCAAAGATGCCCGAGTAACACAGAACCCTCAAGAGCTGGCCATGGACTTCACTGGTCAGTAACCAATGGTTCACCTGCTTCGACACAGAATCTACCTGCAGGAGTAATGAGATGCTCAGGCCAACTTCAACATACACACTGCCCTGAGCGTCTGTACTGGGGAAAAGCTCGGCGCGTGGCTGGCTTCTGGAACAGCCTGGCACCCTCTGACCAGGCACCTGTCCTCCTCACCAACCATCTCAGTGACCGCAACAGTCTTCATGGTTTGTATAAAAAGGGCACTTCCTCGACATCATTTCACACCCGTAAGAACACGGTGAGGAAGCGAGACAGAATGCACAGAATTAGCAGTCGCTGCTGGAAGTATAAAAGGGTCAGAAAGAAGGTGGGATTAGGGCACACCACAAGCGAGCTGCTGGATAAATCCTCCAGGCAGAGCCCTGTCTGTGGCAGCAGGCGCCCAGACTGCACCGCTGAAGGCACGTAACACCCCCTCGGGCACGACAGGAGTTCCTAGCACTGGATCTAGCAAACTCAAGTAGGAAACCCCTCGTTGGCTCGAGAGGAGTGATCCGTGCAGCTGCCGTGGGCCTCTCATAACCAATTCCCTCGCAGCCTTGAAAAATGCAGGGTCGTGACCGACCCAAGTCTCTGCCGTGACGGGTTTCTGACTTTCTCCGTGCCCAACAAAGCTTTGAATAAGAAGTTCTCTGCGTTTCAGGAGAATAAAAATTTAAATATACGCTTGCCTAACTGGAACATTCCATCTGGGGGCTAGGAAGGCCCCGTGGCTTCCGTGGAGGGCGTGTGTTAAACCAGGAAGGGATCCATTCAGAGACCTGGCGGGAGATTTGGAAGGCCACACAGAAGTACGATTACGCTCAACTCTGATTGCACTTGAACTCGGGGACGCTACAACTTGGGAACGATTACGCAGGATAGCTTGGTGGCTTTTGGATCAGGCCACTTGTTTGCTTCTCGGCTCTGCTAACAACCGGCCGTGAGGTCTCGGGCAGGACCTTGGTCCTTCAAGAAAGCATGAAACGAGACGCACAGCGCTGGCGAAAATCTCTAGGTTGCGCACCCGAAACTAACGAAACCGTGGCGCCTGCCTAACTACACCTCAACCGAAAAGAAAAGAAAGCAAGCACAAAATGAGATGATGCACCGGAAGCAGTCAGCATCTGGCTAATGCTGTGGGGACACGGCACAGAGGACAAATCACGTGTCCAAGGAGCCTAACGCCTACGTCTCACGGGGGCCGGGGACCAGGTTCTCCGTCTTTCTTTTTCATTGCTTACGTTAGACTTATGTTGCCAGCTAGGAAAAGCGGAAGGTGCAGTGGTTTGGGGGGGGGTGCACCTCGAGGTGGCCTTGGGTGTCACTCGGAGCACCCCACCTCTCCCGACACACGTCCACACCCACCCGGCGCTCAGAAAAGAAGTCAGAGAGGTGTCAAGCAGACTCAGATTGGGGACTTCTCTTGCTGAAGCCCTACGCCTGTTCACCCTCCAGAGCCAGTGGGAGACTCCTCGAGAGCGGCTTTATGGAGCCGGGCAAGGGAAGGGACGATGCCAGACGGCACCCACACAGGGACTGTTCCAGCCCCTTCCTCCCTGTCCGGCCCCACCCCCACCGAGGCCCCTCGAGCCCTTCCGCGGGACCTCACACATGGCACAGCTACATAAATACAAAAACCAAACCAACAAAAACTCCAGGGCATTTAAGAAAATGGCCTCCCCTCCCTCAGGTCTCTGGTGAAATGTCCCCTTTGGTATTTATATCGACACTCTTCTGTGACACAAAGGCTGGCTGCCACATCATCGGCCTAATCCATGCTTTCAGCTGACAGCACACCTTTTGAAAACCACGGTCACCCAAGTGATGCCCTGTCCTACTGGGTGGTCCCGGCTGGCCAGATTTCCACGAAGCCATCAGGAGATGTCTGGGGACTGAGGGTGACGCGGAATTCTCTTCAGAAGGTTAATCATTCTTCTGAAGCCTTTCGTGCTCAAACGACTTTCATACAAGTCCTCCCTACCTGTCACCGTGTCATTAAAAAAACAACCAAAAGGAGTCTGACTCATGGTCCTTTGTCCCAGTGTTGTTACTGAGCCCAAAGAAGCTTTCAACATCAAACCGAGGCAGACAAATCTCCACAGAGGAGATGCTATCACTAACTTTAACATCATAAAGTCAGAGAAATAAAACAGGCGCGGCGAGCTTTTTTCTTCTTAACTAACAAAAAATGTCAAAGTTTCTGTTACGGGCAAAAACTCCTAAAACTGACGGTGACATCATTTGTCCTCTCCTTTGTCCCTGCCCTGCTTTCTCCCAGGGTTTGCCCACCCAAGGGCGGATGGTACCAAACAGCGTCAATAGCTGAGGAGAATCAGTTCAGGACCCCCAGCAAAAAACGACGACGACAACGACAAAAAACAAAACCAACCAAGCAAAAATCAAACAAAACAAGAAATCTTTTCATTCAATGCAGTTAAGTATGATGCAGGTACTAACCCAGACCAAAGTCTATAAAATTTCATTGTATAGAATTGGGCGCCTGGGTGGCTCAGTCGGTTCAGCGTCCGACTTCGGCTCAGGTCATGATCTCGCGGTTTGTGAGTTCGAGCCCCGCGTCGGGCTCTGTGCTGACAGCTCAGAGCCCGGAGCCTGCCTCAGATTCTGTGTCTCCCTCTCTCTCTGCCCCTCCCCTGCTCAAACTCTGTCCTCGCTGTCTCTCCAAAATAAACGTTAAAAAATAAAATAAAATTTCACTGTCCCTAAACCTGAGGAAAAACGATTAGCACGGGTTAGTAAAAACAAACAAACAAAAAAATCAAACTAAATGAGAACCGTTCAGAAAGTAGTCAAGGAGGGATTAAATGCCAAGGCCTCTTCACGCCGTCTGATTTCCAGGACTACGGTCAACCCCACGAGGCTGGCCCGGACTCACTTTCCACTCTACACGGCTGAAAGCAAATCCTACAGCCTGAAGTGCTTCCCCGTGTTTGTTAAGCTCGCTTTCCAAACCCTTGGGTCCACACGACATTGAAAAGTTTGCATTTTCCTTCAAAGACAGTGTCTGCCTTCTAGCATCCCTCATTCTAACTTAGGGCGACGGATTTTAACGCCCAACCCAAGACACCCTGAAGAGAGAAAGGTAGGTTATCGATACTTATTCGGGGATGGACGGGGTCTGATGAACGGTGACTAACGTCTTTATAGCTGGTTGCCAACTGGCCGCCTGTATACCACAAGCTCTTGCCTAACAGCCTCTTCCAAGCTTCCGCTTTTCAGTCGGGCGCCCTTGCTGGGCGGAAGGCCACGGCTTCACCAGGCTTGGAGAGCCAAGATGCGGGCTCACACGTACCCAGGTTCTCTCCTCCCCACACGTCCATCATCATGTCGTACTTCCCCAGTTCTTCAAAATAGAGCTTGTCCATCACGAATAGCCCTCCAGCAATCATAGGGGTTCTGAAAAAGGCAGAGAGGGTGGAAGGGAAGAGAGGGAGAGGTCAAAGGTCAAGGACAGCACTCCTGCATTCTACCGCCAAGGTCAGGTCTATAAGGTGAGCTTAAAAACGAAGCCACAGCCGTTCCCCAGTCGGGGCTCAGGATGCTGTCGCTGTTTGTCCGCTGCTGACTTCAAATGCTTCCCACCTGCCCTGCTCAGACGCTCCCACAGCGCAAGGGGCCAGACCCGGTCCCCTACGAGAGAGTGACCACTGAAGCCGGGGGCACTCACTGACAGGTGGCCTTTCCGTGCCTCTGTTTCCTTAGAAGATTACAAAGAACAATACTTATAAGCTCTCAGGAGATTCTGCAAGCGACCCAATAATATCAGCTGCCCTTACCCTGGAGCTGGTTCCTCATGTTAGATGCGACCCATCACCTCTGTGTCTCCTGGTCAGCCTGAGAGGCAGTTAACTGAGCCCCTACTTCCTTCCCAGTAGATGCCCTGAGAACTCAATGTCAAGTGCTGGCAGGAAGAGGAAGAGCTTAACTGAGTGTCTAGAAAACACGGGGCCTGGGGTCTCACCTGTGAGGGGCACCCCAAAGGATGCCCGGCACTTACTTTATGGGGGCGACCGGGTTCCCCTGGCGGGATCTTCTCTGCTCGGGCGTCATGTAATCCCATTTGAATACCAAGTTCCAGTCAAAACCTGCCGGCCACAGAGAAGACACAAAACACAAGGCGCCGATAAGTATGAACTGTGCTTCTGCACCTCCGTCCCTCACGGCTTAGACGCATTTGTATTTGATGTTTGGACTGGACTCAATGAAACCACACACAGCAAAAACAAACAAACAAACAAACAAACAAAAAAACAAAAAAAAAACAAAAAAACAAAAAAACAAAAAAAACAAAAAAAACAAAAAAAACACAAACAAACAAGAAAAGAGCGTGACCACGAAGGCCGCAGCAGGAGGGAGAGGGCGCCCGGGGGACCTGGGCGGGAGACCGGCAGGGAAGGCGCATGCTGGAGAGGCTCCCTCTGAACAGAAAACGCGGGTCAGGCTTTCCTAGGATGAAAATGCCTGAGGGTAACGGACCCAGGGAGAGAAGGGGGGTCCGTGTGGAGACACCCTGCACACCCGAGGGCTGTAGGGAGGCGAGAGAAAAAAGAGGGACAAAGTCAAATCTGCCACCGGGCCTCCAACACTGTCCTGGGGCAAAAGAAGAACCCAGGGGAGGGGACAAGATGACAGGGTCCCTGGGCCTGCAACCTGGGATCCTCTCAGCGTCTCCTGGCTGCAACCAAACCGTATTGTGGGGGGGGGGGGGGCCAGAGGGACCACTTTTTGACGAAAATATGCCAAATACTTCCTTTGGCTGCCAGCGCAGCGGGCAGCAAGCTGCAATTTCTGAGAAATAACGGCCGCCGTCCCAAGTCACTTCTAGAAGCCACAGGCTGCTTGGGACAGCCGAGCGCAGGCCCGGTACCTGCCCGTGGTTTCTGATGTTTGTATTGCCATGTCTCGCCCTTACTCAAAAGGCACCCCGCACCGAGCCGTGGGTGCCCGCACACCCCACCCGCTGATGCTCCAGAGATGCACGAGGAGACCACTTCTTGGTGACAGGGGGCTCACGATACTGCGTTTCCAAGGGTCTGGCAGCTGAACCTAATTACTCCAGGGCCATCTGTCCTTCAGCTCTGTGCCATGGGGCCTGGGCCAGCAGGGACCGTGCAAGGCCTAGGTTCGGATCTCTCTTCGGGGTGCTCTGAGGTCAAGGTCTGGCTGTCCCGCCAGCCCCCACGTCTGCAGCCTGAACAGGGCAGGGTGGGAGGCGTGAGCCGGGGGTCTCCTGGGCTAGCACGGCACACCAGATGGCCCCTCCAGAGGCACGGGACCACAAAGGCCCCCCCGCTGGTACCGCCGAGTGCCACAGGCTAGCAAAGAAGAGGCGAGTGGCTGGGGGGGCCAGGTGGCAGAGACGGGAGCCCAGGGAGGAAACTGAGGCAGGCCCCACACTGGCTTTCCCGAAGAGCCCAGCGCTCCCCGAGGCCTGCCTCAACCAGGGAAACGACAAACGTCCTGCCTGTGTGATCAGCAGACAACGCAGAGGCCCCAGCGGGCCAGGTGACTTTAACACCGCCCGCTGCTTGCGAATGTTCACTCTTATTTTATTAATTTGGTCCAAACAGACAAACTATGTTAGGTTTTGAGAACGTGCTAAAAGTGCCGTCCTTGATTTTTTTTCCCCCTAAAGGGCTCCTGGAGTAAACCTGCTGCTTCTTCTTCTTGCGACCCCGGCAGGAGGCCTGAGCCCCGCCCCGCAGAGCATCTGGGTCCCTGCACTGGCTCTCACACAGGAAGCTGCTCTGGGAGCGAGAGAGCCCATCAAATCTCAGCTCTTGCAAGTCCTCGGGGACGAAGACATTCTGAAGACCGGCGCTTTCTTGGTAACTAAGGATCTGTCCCCTTTAAAGCGGCCAAACCGTCTCGCCGTTTGCGGAGAATCGTTTTTGAACTCCGTGTCTCCTGATGCGCGTAGAGCCCTCCCACGGCGACGGCCCCGCTGCCGATGGCTCGGGACGGGGGACCTGCCTGGCCACATCACGGACCTCGTGCCGGCGAGGCTCATCCCTTCGCTGCCCGCGACACTAGCACCCCGCTTCTCAGACGGGCACGCGGAGGAGCAGAGGTCAGCTGGCAGGTGAGGCCAAGAGCCAGAGTCACCCGGACCGCCCCGGCATTCTGTTTCCTGAGGCTGCGCCTGGTTTGAGAGTTTCACGGTCTTCTTTTCTCCGTGGCAGGCCATCAGTGGCTCCCGTGTCTGTCTGCAACAGTCCGTCCTCGTGGCACCCACTCAAGGTGTTGGAAGACGGGCAAAGCGACCCCTAGGTTCACACAGAGCAACTGGGGTGCCGCTGGGCAGGTAGAAAAGACTTCGTGGACCGTAGGTGGGAAGGGTCAAGAGCGAAGACATTACACAGGCAGAAGGCACAGGCTCTGATGTCTCTTTCAGCTGCTTTGAGCGGTCTCAGCTGACCTCCTGGCTCTCAGCCGGGCTCCGAGAGGCGTGACCGCCAACCGGCCGAGGTTCAGAGCACAGAGCATTTATGACCGGGCGGTGGCAGAGCCCTGTGTCACCAGCCACCCCTTGCCCCACCCCCACCCCACAGTCCCAGGGACAGAAGAACACTAGTAAGAGCCGCGTGTCACATGACCAGTCCCTTCGAGGGGCCAGTGTGATCCCTACGCTGCCATCAGCACCATGGAGCCCTGCATGAGACCGGCGGGTCCTCAGGCAAGGTCCAGGAGCCCGTGGGGGTCCACAGACCCTTCTGGGGGTCTACCACGTCAAAACCGCGTTTGTATTTACATGAGACCTTATGTAAGTGCCTCTTTCAGGCTCACTCTTTCAAAAGCCCATGATGGAACTTTCCAGAAGCTGTAGGACGTACGAGATCAGCACTCTGATGGACAACTGGATGTATATTTGCATCGCCTCGTGTTTTAACAAGTTCTCGGCTTGAATTTCTAACCCAGCAAATGCCGATACATACAGCCAGCACGGTATAGTCGCACAGGGGTTCTCTGGGGCCTGTGATAATTTCTGGGAACGTCAAGAGCACGAGAAAAGTCACCAACGGGGCCCCAAGGGGGCTGGGTGTGACAGAACACATCCGGAGGCTATGAGGATCAACAGGAAGCTGGTGTGGCCACTTACACTCGAGGTGACCCGAAAGTGAAGCAGGATGTGAATGGTCGGCGGGGGGCAGGTGGGGTGAAGGGGGGGGACCTGCAACCAAGCCACGCGAAGGGGTAAAATCAGCAGGACTTGGTGATGAGTGGGCTTGGGTGGTCAGCGGGAATTGGGGATGACCCAGGTGACCCGGGCGGCAGGGCAGGTGACCTGGATGGCTCTGCCACCAGGGAGAGGTGCCACCAGGGACAGGCTGTCGCTGTCAGAGGAGCTGGCGTCACAGGGGAGGCAAAGCCAGGCCCGATGCTGAGCTCTGACGCTCACCGCACACGGCCTGTCAGCTCTGGCGGAGCCTCATCCCAGACTCCGACCTGGGAAGGCTTAATCTTCCGATTAAAAATGACACCAGTCGTGTGTACTGAGCCACACGTGTCATAACAGCCACAGAAGGCCAACGAGATAAGAGAAGAACAGGAAACACAGGAAGTCCTCTAAGGGAAATAAGGCTATTTTTCGCTCTCTTTAGGAGATCCCACTTGTCGAGCACAGAGACACCCTTTGCTCGCGGTGCGTGCACCGGCAGCGTGAAAGCTGCTGTCACTGTCACTCAAGACGCTGAGAAGGAGCAGCGATCAGACGCCACACAGACAGCAAGAGCGAGGCGGGGGGGTGGGGACCAGGAGCCGCGCTTACCGCCTTTCAGGTCAGCGGATGCCCCCACGTACTGAAAGTTGTCCATATTGATGACGTCGATGATGGGGGACACGACCCGAGTCCTGTCCTGAAACACAAATGAACAAAAGACAGGAGTAGGTATCACAAACAGAACAAGGGATCCCACCCCACAAAAGGCAGGCATTCGTGGCAGGCAGTTTCAGTGAAACCCACCGCCTGCCATCGCTAACCACGCTGTGCTCCAGGGGACCTTGGGGCCCCCCCATCCAACGCGCACGCCCTGCCATCAGCCGTCCCGTGGACGGGCCCTATTCTGTGCCGGGCAAGGTCGAGGGTGAGCGGGCAGAGAGAACCACTCCCTGAGAGGAGGCAGCCGTGGGCACGGGGTGCCTTAGGCGTCTGCTGCCCCCGCTGGAGGCAGGGACCGCACCAGGGTCCCCAGCGTGCTCTTCCGTTTTCCCAAATGTCAAAACGCCGACCACGGGGCTGCTTTCGTCCTGACAGAATCTAAGCTCAGCTGCACTGAAACATCAGAACTGTGAGCCGCGGCCTTGGGAGTGGACTCCTGGCCGAGACACCCACACGGCAAGGCAAGGGCATGAGCAGAGTTACCAAGTATTATTCCGGCAGAACGGAAGCCAACTCGGCTAGAGAATTCCAGACTCTATGCAGGTCTTACCTGTGATTTCTATCAAACAAGAACATTTTTTCCCTTAGACGGAGGCATTTCTTTATGCCGCGGTTATTATTCTGGTAAGAGTTTGTGAACATAAGGCCTTTTAACCTTCCTGCCCTCTTTCAAACGAGATGCTTGATGCTGGGGAGAGGCGCTGCCCCGCGCGGCTAGTTAACGGAAGAGGAAGTGCTGTCCTCCAGCCATTTACAGAACCCGTGTTAACCAGAGGAAAGACTTCGAAAAACAAATTGGTAACAGGATCAGCGGAGCTAAGAGCCTAATACATCAGAGGAACACGTAAAAGAACAGTATAAAGTTCTGACATCACCCAGGAGCGAGTTTACGGGACACAAAACCCCGTGCGCCGAGAAGGGAGAATCAAGTCTTCCCTTGCCTGGCTCGGTCCAGACCTGGGGATGGGCACCAAATAGCGTAATTTGCTCTCCTTCTCAGTCCACTTCTTTTGTTTTGACTTCTTTTTTTTTTTTTAAGTTTATTTTGAGAGAGAGAGAGAGAGAGAGAGCGTGAGCAAGAGAGGGGCAGAGCGAGAAGGAGAGAGAGAGAATCCCAAGCAGGCTCTGAACTGTCAGTGCAGAGCTCAACACGGGGCTCGAACCCACAAACCGTGAGATCGCGACCCGAGCCGAAATCCAGTCAAACGCTCAACTGGTTGAGCCCCCCAGGCGCCCCTTGACCTCTTCTGATAGGACTGGAATTGGTGAGAGTTGCAATTTTCCACTCCTTCTGTCCTTACTTGAGGAGAGAGTATTTGAAAGAATTCTGACAGTTTGATGGCAGAAGCCTGCGGTCTCCACACACGCTAATATCTTGGCTGTGGCCGTGTCCTCTGCGACCAGGGAGGAGTCGGGTTGTGTGAGAACGGGCCTGGAGAGGACGGGATTCCAGAGGGTTCTTCTCTCGGCTAGGTGCATGTATAGGTGTAAGAGGGCTCAGTGAGAGGGGATGCAGCAGAAACTGCTTTGCAACCCTGGCTGTGTCTCCTGCATGAATTTTGGATGTGTTATTAAACACGTTAACCCCCAGGTTCCTCGTGCGGCAGACGGGGTCAATACGTAATTTATCTAACACATAGTTAGCGTTCGGTGAACAGTCCCGAATATCGTAGTATCACTAATAACTGGGACACGGAGTCAAGATCATCAATACCGTCATAACATCATCATCGCTGGTAGCTTGTGGTTACTGAGTATTTCATGATTCAGTGCCCCTCAGCTACCCGTGTCACGTGTGACTCGTAAAAGGCCTCACTTGTTCGTTTCCGATTTCTCCAGTACTTCCGTTAGGTTCGCTTTATCACCCCAAAGAAACCCTTTCTCAGTACGGAGAAAAGTCAGGAAAGCAAGCAAAAGGCAAGCGAAATGACAAAAGGCCGAAGGTAATACCAGCGATGGCGTTTCTAGCGACAGAGGTACACAAATTGCGCCCCGGGGCTCCCTGACAGCCTCTAATGGTCAACTGTGTGCTCACGGGCACCCCGTTCCGCCACGAGCCGGCAGGCTGGGCTCGTTGGCGAGCGGCATGGCTGGAGGTGGCCAGCCTGCCCTCCCGGCCCTCTGGAGGCAGCGATGGCATCAGCCGCTCCGAGTGCACTTGCTGGACGCCGGGCGCTGTCCTCAGCGCTCGGCCCCTCCTGAGCTCAGAGAGAAGGCAGACCCTCCTAAGAGCAAAGGGACCGCGGGAAACTGATCAGGCTCTCGCCAGCCTCCGCCGCTCCTCGCCTCCGACTCATCAAAGTGATTTTCTCTCCAGTGATAAGATTCCTACGGTGAACGGAATACTCTTGGAGCGGTCGTGCCAGAGGCACGTTCCCCCCCCTCCCCCTTCCAGCACGCGGGAGGAGCCCAGCACGAGCCCCGGGCCTCACCTCAGCCACCCTCTCCAGGAGGGGCTCCAGCCAGTGCTCGTTGCACTCACAGTGGCTGTCCAGGAACGTCAGGACCTTGGCCTGGGCCGCGTCGGCCCCCCGGACCCGTGAGCGCATCAGGCCTGCGGAAGTGATTTCAAAAGCGCATCAGAGTATCTGAGAAAAAGGCAACAAAACAGCACGTACAGCATTGACATCCCCCCGCCGCCCCCCACGGCTCCGTGGCCCTCTTGCCGGGCACAGTCTAGTGCAGAGTTGGGGGGCAGGATCAATCCTGCCCTGTGGTTACCCAGACAGGCTTCTGTCAGGATCTCCGTTCCTAAGTTCATTGGAGGACGAGGAAGGCAACTTTCTTAGAACGACTGCCCTCTGAGTCAGGCCCTTAAGAACCTGAAGTCTCCTTTATCAAGCAACTGAAACGTGGAATTTTTCCGACGACCTTCTTCTGACGCAGCAACAGTTTTCTCCTTAACTGGGGCAAGGGAGGTGTTACTCAGACACCTCCAGGCGCTGGTGGTACCAATTTTAATGGCTAAGGGTGCTGCAAATATCTTTGCCTGTCCAAGACCTACCACAGCCAAAGGACATCGGTGGCAAATCCTGGCTGACCGGGTTTCCCAGAAAATGAGTTCCACGACAGGTCAAATTTCCACAGTTTACGTGCTGTGGTCTGCTAATAATATGGATCTTTTACTATCACACCAAGTCTTATCACAAGTCGTATCTCTGTCACTGGATGACGCGGTCATAAATGGCTTTAGCTGTGTATGCCGGGCTTTCCGCAGTGTCCCCTGTCATGATTACCCGTGGTTGTGCATTTCACAATTTCAGGTACCTGTGGTCAACTGAGGTCCGGAAGCCAGGGGATCCTCCTTCTGACATATCATCAGAAGGTCAGCAGTAGCCTAACGTTATGTCACAAGTCTGTGTCATCCCCCTCCCTTCATCTTATCATGGGGGCATTTTATCACCTCACATCATCACAAGAAGGGTGAGGACGGAACGATAAGATATTTTGAGAGAGAGAGACCACATTCATGTAACTTTTATACAGTATAGTTATAAATGTTCTATTTTATTATTAGTTATTATGGTTTATCTCTTACTCTGCCTAATTTATAACTTACACCTTGCTGGAGATACGCACGTATAGGGAAAAAGTTTATTCAGGGTCCCTTACTATCCGTGGTTTTAGGCGTCCACTGGGGGGTCTTGGAACGTATTCCTGTGGATAAGGGGGCACAACTGTATATGAAGATGATGTGACTATTCATGACCCGTGAGGACAGTGTTTTCAAGTTCCTTTATACGGAGTAGTCAAAATGGGTTTTCAATGATTCTTCTAGATCTGCATGCTATGGGAGGGGGAAAAAAGATAAAGGCTTCTAGTTTTGGTAATTGCAAAGTCGAGAGTCTTAGCTTGTATTAGACAAACTCTTGCTCAGAGAAGAGTTATAAACTCTGACCAAAAGAGAAAAAGCAAGAATCGGAAAGGGCCAGACAGCAGTGAGAAGCAGGCAGAAACTGGAGGGGATTCAATCCCTGAAAGGAGAAAAATCACAGGGAGTGAAGCCCAGGGGTGTGTAGTGTTTCTCCCGAGGTTACGCTACAACCCGCTGCAACACAGCCTGTTTGGCTGGAGGTGTCAGAGGACAGAGTTCAGGGTTTCGAGAGGGGCTAGAGACTGAAAGGAGGAGATCCCGGAAAGGAGGTTCGTTCGTCCCAAATCTGGAGATAACCTCCTCATAAATCCTCGGCTGACTCCTGAACTTCAGGCACAAGGGAGACCCCGCGGAGTCCGTGAAAAGAAACAATCAGAAGGCAGAGAGAACTGAGATTTCAGCCGGTAACCACCACGGGACACACAGTTTGGCACAGGGCTCCCACCAAGTTAGAAGGGCTGGGTCATCTTTGAGGCTCCCCAGCCGATTCTAATAAGCAGCCAGATGAAGTCACTGGCACATTAAAATCCCCGCTAAACAAACCGAAGGCTGTTCCTTCGCTGCCATAATATTTCACGCAACTGATTTTCTCTGACATCTAGTAGCATTACGAAGCACCTGCATAGATGTTCAAGTACATGGGAGACATACATGCACACACGGACACCCAAGCACACACATACATTCCCGTGTGTGCTTTTTCTCACTCAGCACCACCGGCTTCATTTGCTTACAGGTTTCCTTCCCACACTCTGTCTTCCCACAGCGGCCCCTCCCCCTCCCTTTCCAGAACAAAGCATCAGCTCACGTTCTTACCCAAGTGAACATCCTAACTTAAAGCACTCAGAGGCACTGATGTCTAAGGTTAAACTCTGACAAGGCCAGCAAGTGATCTGTCAGTTATAAAATGCCACCATGAAAAATAATTTCTTTCTTTTCCTCCTCTTCTTCTTTTTTCTTTCTTTCTTTCTTTCTTTTTTTTTTCCTCCTTGTGCTAGCAGGCACTTTGGGTTTCAGTTCAAAAAGTTATCATGCAGTTTGTTTGGGGGCACATGTAATGCAAGATTTCGGTTTGACCTCAAGGTTTTGGCTTATTCTAAGCTTGGGAGATAGATGCAAGTCCAGCAAATAGAGCTTCCCAAGGGCAGGGCTGATGCCACTGTTTACGTATCTTGAACCTGAGGAACGATGATCTTGGTTGGTTAAAACATGGTGCTGATGGCACTGTCCTAATAGGCTCAATCACTTTATCGCTGATGAAATTCCTGCTAAGAAAAGCTGCCCGGATTGGCTCTGACCGGGCTGCACGGGAACCGGAAGGAAGAGTATATACACTGATCAGAGAATACAATCACCACTCCGGGATCACCGGAGTCATCCTCAAATAACTAAGATGGCATGTTTTAAAGCTGTGCCGTCTTCCTACCCTGAAGGATTTCTCTGGACCATGGAGGAGCCTAGAATCCAGCCACCAAGCCCTTCAAACAGCATCGATACACTGGATGTTAATTGCGTTGTGGTTTTAGCTTCCTTTCCGGACGCTTCAAAGTAATACTTCCCCCCCCCTCCCCCACCTCCACCCTTTGGAGTCTCTCTCCTAACTGCCAATAAAGTGGGCTCGATAAGCCCAGCTCCGGCAGACAAGACTGACCGCAGGTTTTGCGGCTGGCCTTTGCAAAATCCAATAAGCATGTAATTGCAGCAACATCTCCCTTTTTGGGATGGTTCACCTTCAGCAGGCTGTCAAACTTGAATCCGTTATTTTATCAGATGCCGGGAGCCTGGCGTCACCAAACTTCTCATTGCTAAATCTTTGTTTTCCTTCTAAACTCTGGTACTCCAGGGACTGATAAGACTTCCTGGGTTGTGAAGGGAAGAGAGACGCCAATTTTCTAAATACATAAATAAAAATGTGATTTGAACTCCTGCCCTAGTATACAAACAATTTCAATTAAGCTTTGAATGTCCTCCCTCGGCTTTGCTGGGAGAGGCTCCCAAGAGGCTCCCGTAGAGTGAGAGAGACACACACACACACACACACACACACACACGAAGACTAGAAAGTTAATTGTTCTTTTAGCTGAAACGTTTCGGGCTCAGGAAAAGTCAGAATTCAACTGTCTTGGTAATTGAATTAAGAAAAAGAGTTTTTAAAAAAAAAAAGAAAAAGAAAAAGAGTCTTACCTTCTCGCCGATCATTTCTGAGAACCCGCACCTTCTCAATTTTCCCCAAGAGAGCCCCGTCCTCAGCTAGGGAAAGAGAGAAGCAGAGAATTTGGAACCTCGTTTGCAAGGGCTCTGTATTCAAGTATTGTGATTCCCAGTCATCGGTGGGCGGATCTCCTGGGGCATCAAAGAGGCACCTGTTTCTTTACATGGCCCAGATTTCTTTCTGACCTTTTCGGGCACTAAGGAAGGCCGGCGCCTAGGAGAAGGGCCAGGCAAGGGGCAGGAATCCGTCTTGGTACTTACGGTCATTGCTGTAGTCATCCACCAAGATGATCTCTTTTATGAGGTGGGGCGGGCTTTTCTTAAGCACGCTGAGGAAACAGAAAGACAAAGGTTGGGGCGCCTGGGTGGCTCAGTCGGTGAAACTTCTGACGTTGGCTCAGGTCATGATCTCACGGTTCGTGAGTTCGAGCCCCGTGTCGGGCTCTATGCTGGGAGCTCAGAGCCCGGTGCCTGCCTCGGGTTCTGTGTCTCCCTCTCTCTCTGCTCTTCCCCTGCTTGTGCTCTCTCTCTCTCAAAAATAAATAAATGTTAAAAAAAAAAAAGAAAAAAAGAAAGACAAAGTTTGGAGGCCTTGTAGGGGTACCACTTGGGGTGGGGGATTCTCCTGCGACGGTCCCAATCCTTGGCTGGAGAAGCCACCAATCAGCTGCTCCTTGTGCTGCGGTCAGGTGACCCGTCTGAACCCCCAGCAGACAGCTCTGGCCTGGCACGCCGGGGATGCGAGCCGGGTCCAGCAGCCCTGCCGGGGACCACCGCCCGTATGGTGCAGCAGGTGGGCACTGGGTGGCCTCTCCTGCCCTTACCTGACCACTGTCCTCAGCAAGGCCGACCTGGCTTCGTTGTGGAACGTGATCACCACGCTGGTGGCTGGCAGGTCCACCCTCCACTGCTTCCGCTGACATCTGAGGGAAGAGAGACATCGTCCTCTGAACGCACCTGGACCAGCCTCGGAGAGGCCCTGGAGGGCACGAGCCCGAAGACCCGCCGGGATGGGCGTTCTCGGGTGGACCTGCTGTCTGCAGGAGGGGCTGGCCTATTCTGAGAGAAAGTGACAACAGGACATAAGGAAACAGAGAAACACAACCGGAGCTACGCGTTAAAAGAGGATTTCGGCGAAAAGTAACATATTGAGAACATCTTTCTAACGCAGAGAGAGGAAAAAAAAAAAAAGCGTGTTTTGAAACAGGGAAGTACCATTTCTTCCCACATGCAGATACACCTCTAGAGATGTGCTTTTCACAATTCACAGTGGTTATTTCCGAGGGGTGGAACCGACTGCGAGTCGATGTTCTTTTCTCATCTCTCCGGCAAGCACGTGGGGCCTCTGTGGTTCTCGGCAAAGCTGTATCTGGAACCCGGCTCTGTCCCCCTGACTGCTCGGCCGTCTCCCCCTGCCCCCCAACCCCCCCGCCAAGGGCAGCAGGGACACACGCCTGTCACCCTGCCAGCCTGTGTCCCAACAAGGTAGGCGGGAGTGGTGCAGGCTGGGGCGGGGTGAGGGGCGGGCCCGTGGGAACCTGAGCCCGGCCGCTCTCACGGGCGATGTGGTCACAGGGACCACAGATAAGCTCCGGGCAGATCGAAACAAGTCACGTCTCGAGTCTGGCCTCCACAGACAGACACAAGACCGCAAGGACACAGGATGGCTGTGTGAAAAAACGGGACCCCGGCAGCTCTAGGGTCGAAGATGCTAACGTATCGTACGCTAGAGGCAGAAACGGCCCATCAAGGTAGAGCCGGCTCAGCAGAAGCCGTCTTCAGGGACCGTCCCTTCAGGGCAGGCTCCACGGACTTGGAGAGCACAGAACACGCCAGCATAAAGGTGATGGTTCCAGAGAGAGAGCAATACATCTGGGGTGGGCTCACAGCCTGTCAGGACCGCCGGCAACACTCGGGCAGTTACCAAAATGATGGCACCACTGATAACCCGCTTGGAAAAAAAAGGCTGGGAAGACGGGAGAGCATCTTTGCCCTGAGGGAAACGGAAACAGCTCTCAACATCTTTTTTGTGTGTGGAAGCGTGCAAGTGGGGGAGGGACAGAGGATCGGAAGCGGGCTCCGTGCTGACAGGTTGACGGCAGTCAACCCGATGCGGGGCTCGAACGCACGAACTGCAAGATCACGACCTGAGCTGCCGTCGGGACGCTCAACCGACTGAGCCACCCAGGTGCTCTTTGACCAGCCGTGTTAACACCCCAGGCCCGAAGGGTGCAACAGTTGTGCCATGAGCCTGCACGAGGGTAGGAACCTGTCAGGTGGCCCCCAACGCGGTCCCTCCACCCCGGCCTCTGCGATAGCTGCACAACCTTCCGTGAGGCCAGTGCATTTGACAAACCCTGTTTTTCCCTGTCAGCTCTTCACGTCGGCTACCACAGCTGTTGAGCGATGGGCTTCCAGAATAAAAGGGGTCTATCTTAAATGGCCAATCAGTGGGAAAGGGAGTCGGGTTAGAAACAAACAAACAAACAAACAAAAAATCTCTGGTGCCCAGCCACGGCTGAAAGTTGTGTAAGCAGTGAAGGACTGAAGCCTTCACACTAAATTTCCATGACTGGGAAAGACGACCTCAGAGAAGCAAATTTGGCAAAGGAGCAGAAAAGTGGTGCAATTAAAAAGCAATGAGGTCCAGAATCACAAAATGGGCTTCCTTTGTTTATTTTGGTTTATCTGGATAGCCTGATTTTAATTGCTCACGAGGACGCCGCATAATATACTGGTCATGTGTTTGGGGGGGGAGGCGGGGAGGGATGGGAAATGCATTCTGGAATTAATAGCGGACCTCGTTACGGCTCCCGACAGCTAGGTCCTTAATGACAAGTAGATAGACAGGCTGGTTTTGTTGTTTTTCCTTTTCTTTCCATTTCAAGAATTAGCTAATTGTTGGATGAAGGAAGGAAGGAAGCCAACTGGTGGATGCCAGGTTCAGCTGTAAACAAATTACCGACGAGTGCTGCTCCCCAGAACTCCATCCGTAATGCTAATGAGCAAGAACTCGCGTTAGGAGGGTAATACCCTCTCCAGTGAGGTCCCACCTAACACAGCGTGAGGTGCTGAGCTAAGCAGGTTGCGCCCTGACTTACCGAGCGGGCGACGCGGCCACGCGAGGATTAAAACTGGGAAGCATTTTTCATGCCCAAATCACAGTCCACTTAACCAATCCGATCACGTCCTATTCTCCCAGTTTGCTGTTCTCCGCGGGAGCCTCATTCTCCGTGAGCGCTGGGAAGTCTCACGTGTTTCAGGACCCAAAAGGGCTGCTGCAGGCACATTATTTTATTCAAACTCTTCTACGTGTCCATAAGGCACCACGTTTTGCCAGGATTTGGCAGTCAGGAAATTTAAAAGGCATCCCGTTATTTTTTTAAAGGTTATTTTATTTATTTATTTTTGAAAGAGAGAGAGAGAGAGAGAGAGAGAGAGAGAGAGAGAGAATCCCAAGCCGGTTCCACACTGTCAACGCAGAGCCCGGCAATGGGGCTCAAGCTCTCGAACTTCGAGATCAGGACCTGAGTCGAAATCAAGGGTCGGACGCTTAACCGGCTGAGCCACCCAGGCGCCCCCAGGTATCCCATTTTTCAAGGCAGAGGGCTAACAAGCAAAAACGGAGAAATATCTTACCCCCCTCCCCACCATGAGTTCAGAGTGGATGTGTGTATGCATGTGGATGAATTCAGATCCGAACTCCTCACGCTGAGCCAAGAGAAGTGGAGGGGGGGGGGGAACGGGTGGCAGGGAGTGAAGAATTTCTTTAAATAGAAACGGAATCAATCTTGCATTTAGAGTCCCATCCTTGCCAAGCAGTCTTCACTACTCCGGAGCCAGCGAAAGGCGGCCCGATTTCAAAGATCACCAGGGGAGCTGGCTGCCGGGGGCACGTTCATACTTGAGTGTTCTTTGGGAAAGGGATACAAACTGCAGATTACTTCCAGTCAGCGCAGGAAGAGTGTGCGGCCAGTCCTGGCCTCCAGCTGATGCGAGCTGGAAGCGGTGCAAGGCCGAGGACACGACACGGGGCTCTGGGTCAGGCGCCGAGGACTGGAGCTCGCTGGAGTCTCCACGGGTCTGCTACTAAACTGGTCATTCTGGTAACTTCCTGTCTGGTCAAACGGACACGTGAACAACTGGAGACAGAAGTTGTGTTTTGGTTTTTTTTTAATGCTTAATTTAGTTTCTTACTTCTCTGAGACCACATGGCTATCATGATCTGAACTCGTGACTGGCTGGAAACGAGAAAAATGGCCCATCTCAATGACAATGTGCTCCTGAGCCCTTCAGGGGGAAGAGGGGATTTGTCTCGGGGACAGACTCGTCTCTGATGCAGGTGTCCTATTTGGGGCTGGTCACAAAGTTGCTCAAAGAACCAAATGCGCTGGGACGCTAGGGGCTCTGGGTAATAATGCAGACGAATAATAAGGGATGTTTTCTACGCCGCCCCCAGCACGCCACTGCTCACTGTCACCCAGCTGACCTCGTATTTCTGCAAAGGGCCTGCGGTAACCTTGGTCACTGACTGTGTCATCTGTGAAGATGGCCCTCGTAATCTTGCATGGTTGTCGGGAGAATCGAATAAAAACCTATGAAAAAAAAAAAAAACTCCGAAAAGGGGAAAGGTCACTAATTGTAATGCAGGGTTAATAACAGGTGTTTGGTGGCTGTGTGTCATCGGTGCGGGGAGCTCGGCGTGGAGTTTTCTCTAGTAACTTGGAGTTGAGGCCGATGTGATGGGCATGGGACAGACAAGCACACACGATGGTCTATGGGAGGACAGTGTGGTCACTCGGTGGGAGAAGGGTTCTCGGGTCTCCACGAAAAGCGCGGTGGATAGAATGGTAGGGGGATGGAAAAACAGGCTTCAGTAAGAGAGAGAGTTCTAGAAACTCTACAAGGTGCAGAGCAAGGTCACGCTTATTCTGAGATGGGCATGATGGCCAAAGGGAGGGTCACGGGAATGAAGACACACTGGGTGAGTAAGTTCCATCTCCCTGAAACACCTGTTCAACTCAGATTTTGTAAGGAAAATACCAAGCAACTTGATCGATGAGTAGTTAATTTAGCAATTAAAGTAGTAATTAAGCATTATTCGATGTTAGCATAAAGACGGGTGTCTATCATGGAGGAGATGGGATATGTATACCCTTTAAAAGAATAAAGCAAAGTTGGGGCGCCTGGGTGGTTTGGTCGGTTAAGCGTCCGACTTTGGCTCAGGTCATGATCTCGCGGTCCGTGAGTTCGAGCCCCGCGTTGGGCTCTGTGCTGACAGCTCAGAGCCTGGAGCCTGTTTCAGATTCTGTGTCTCCCTCTCTCTCTGCCCCTCCCCTGTTCATGCTCTGTCTCTCTCTGTCTCAAAAATAAATAAACGTTAAAAAAAAAAAAAAAGAATAAAGCAAAGTTAAAAGCCACGTCAAGCTCATGAAGGCATCTTCTGGGTGCCCGGCACTCAGAGGCTGCTTGGCCCCTCTGTGAAGCCAGTAGGGCACCTCCAGCCGGTCCCGCAAGGGGGATGTGCAGACCCCAGGACCCTGAGCATTCGAGACACAGCCCGTGACCTGATCACAAGTCGGGATTCTGGCGTAGGTGGAAATTTGCTGGCAACGGGAGACTTGAATGATTAGTTTCTCTAGCCCAGACCTTACTTGTGCCCCCCCCCGCCCCCGCCAGCCACCTTCCGGCTGCATCTCTGCTTCCTGGGGAGCAGCTCAAGGGGAAAAAAAACACCCGGCTGAGGCAAGGCCACGGTCTCGTTCGAGGTTCTGGTTGCTGTCGTATGCATTTCTCTGTATAAATCGTGAAGCTGGCATCCTGGGCTCCTCCAATCTGTGAGCGCAGTTCGAGTCCGCCTCTGAGAGACAAAGCTGGCTCTGGTTTGCGGACAGTGAAACAAAGCAAAGCGGAAGGGTCGGGGGAGCGAAGCTTCCGTTCCTGGGTTTGCAAAGCCAAGGGTCCAGCCTTGGACCACGATGCACTCGCCGGGGCCTCTGGGGAAGAGGGGCAGATGCCGCCTTTTTCCCAGGCCGCCTCAGCACCGGCACCCGCGTCGTGTGTGCGCGGAGAACTTCACACCTACGATCCAGACAGCAACATACAAGCACCCGTGCGCCCCCCGCTCGGCTTTAGTAAATCTTGGTATTTCACGCTCACCGCTCTAAGGCTTTCCACTGCGGGCCAACGCCACGCCTCATCCCTTCCCTGCTGCTGGCTGACTTCTCCCTGTCAGCAATAACACAGTAGTGGACGCGGTCTTCTTACATAAAGCTTCTCGGCCATTAGGTCCCCGCAAGGGGCCAGTCACAGATGGCTGTCCCTCTTCAACTGAACGTGAGACAGTCAACTGCTCTCTATAATGGCTGTTACCAGTTTCGCTCCTGCTCCCAAGGCCCCCGAGTTCATGTGGCTCCACGGCCTTCCCGCCCCTTGGTATCGCCGGAGTGTTTTTATTTGGCCAGGCAGACTGGTACGAAACAGCTGTTCGGGGTTCCACTTTTTATTACCTCCTTACTACTTGATGACAGGAATTTAGATCTTCTGGACGTCATCCTTCTGTCGGCCAGATGCACTGTAGAAACCTTTTCCAAGTCTGTAGCAGATCCTTTAATTTTGTTCGCGATGCCTTCTGTCAAACATGCGTCTTAAGTCGGACTTTTCAAACTGTGGCCCTGGGGTAACGTTCTGATGACCTAAGGTCATTAATATATTCTTTGTAGGTTTTCTTCCAGGTGTTTTAACTTTTATTCATTTATTTTATTTATTTGAGTGAGAGAGAGAGAGAGAGAGAGAGAGAGAGAGAGAGAGAGAATCCCAAGCAGGCTCTGCACGATCAGCACAGAGCCTAACGCGGGGCTCGAACCCGCGAACCGTGAGATCATGACCTGAGCCAAAACCAACCAACTGCATGCTCAACCGACTGAGCCGTCCAGGCATCCCTGGATGTTTTAAAACTTTTACAAATACGTTTCGCATTTACATTCTCTAACTGCCCACGTATATTTTTATGAATGGTAGGACGAAGTGATCTCATTTTTTCTACGTGGATGATTCGTGTCTCGGTACCGCTTAACAGTTCATTACTTCACCCCTGGTTTGGAATGTCACTGCTGTCACATTGCATTTTTTATATGCAGACGTCTACTGCTGGTTCCATTTCTGCTCTGTTCACGTAACCTTGCATTCGCGCCATGCTGCCTTAACCGGAGGTAAGACTTCGCCTCCGACAAGGCAGGCTGCCTACGTGTAGTTCTTCATTCAAGACACTTTATTGGCTATTCGGGGCCATCTGCCTTTCCTTATGAATTTAAAGATCTGTTCTTGAAGTGCCATGAGAGAAAGCACCATAGGACACTGTACTGAATTCACAGATTAATTTGAAGAGAATCAGTATCTTTATAATACTGAGTGGGTTTGGGTTTTTTTTTTTTTTTGCCCTTCAGTTATGTTTTTTTTTTTTTTTTAAGTAATCTCTATGCCCAACGTGGGGCTCGAACTCACGACCTCATGATCAAGAGCTGCACACTCCACCAACTAGGCCAGCCAGGCACCCCCCCTTCAATTATGTTTTGTACTTTGCTAGTTTTCTCCAGAAAAGTCGTGCACATCTTTTGTTGAATTTATTCCTAGTTACCCCTACATTATGCTCGCTATACACAGTGGGATCTATTTTCCCATCTTCTAACAGGCCAGGGCTGCTGCTCAGTTTTGCATGTGGCCGCAGTACTGAGCAACCTCACTGAACTCCTTAGTTCTTTTGTTTTATAAATATATTTTTTAGAAGTTTATTTATTTACTTTGAGAGACAGAGAGTACACGAGCCGGAGGAGAGGCAATAAACAGTTTATAGGTTCTCTTGGATTTCCATTAATCAATTCATCCACATTTTGTTTTTTTCTTTCCATTTCTTACAAATCTTACGTTTCTTGTCTTAATAAGGCACCGGTTATATGACCTACAACATAATATGTGATTTAAAAAAGGGGGGGGGGGCTAGAAAACATCCTTACCTCCATCTCATCTTTAATGTGCCCACAATTAGATTTCTTTCTTTTTTTTTTGAGAGAGAGTGCGGGTAGGGGAGAGGGGCAGAGGGAAGGAGGGATGGAGAGAGGGAGAGGGAGGGAGGGAGAGAGGAAGAGGGAGAGAGGAAGAGAGAGAGAGAGAGGATCCCAAGCAGGTTCCACGCCCAGCACGGAGCCCAACACGGGGCTCGATAAGATCATGACCTGAGCCGAGATCGAGAGTTGGATTCTTAACTGACGGAGACACCCCCGCGCCCCCAGAATTTCATCATTAAGCAGAATGCTTCCTGGAGATGTTTTATAGACTACCTTTAATTAGGTTAAGGAAATTCCCTTGAAAGTGCTATATTTTGCTGATTTTTTTTCTCTTCCATCTATTAAAGATGATCATATAGCCTTTCTTCTTTACTGCATTGAGGTGGTAAATTGTATTAATATAGTTTTCTGTTGCTCAGTCAATCCTCTTTTCCTAAAATAAACTCTAACTGGCCATGACTGTTTTTACTTTTATTTATTTAAAAAAAAATTTTTTTTTCAACGTTTTTATTTGTTTTTGGGACAGAGAGAGACAGAGCATGAACGGGGGAGGGGCAGAGAGAGAGGGAGACACAGAATCGGAAACAGGCTCCAGGCTCCGAGCCATCAGCCCAGAGCCCGACGCGGGGCTCGAACTCCCGGACTGCGAGATCGTGACCTGGCTGAAGTCGGACGCTTAACCGACTGCGCCACCCAGGCGCCCCATGACTATTTTTAAATAGAGCTGTGTTAGATTTGCTAGTATTTGGTTGAGATCTTTTGAATCAATAACATAACTGTGACTGGTCTGCAAGTTTCTGTTCTTACACTTTCCCTTTCCAATCTCGTAACAAGATTCTCCTGCCCTCACAAAAGCATGCACGATAGCTTCCCTCGTTTTCTATTCTTTAAACTACTCTGTGGTTTATGTAAACCCACCTGAGCCGTCAATGCGGGGAAGGCAAACTTTTTATTACCCAGACGGTCTTTCATGGCTTGTATTTATTCATATTTTTAATTTCTGGAGTGATTCTGGTAATTTCCATGTTCCTAAAAAACCATTCCATGTAAGTCGCATTTATTTGCATAAAAGTGTACTCACAATTTTCTTATGGTCATTACAAGCTCTACTGTGTTAATAATAATGACTGTACTATTTTCCCCAATACTGTTTTATCATGGTGTTTCTTTATTTTGGTTAATGAGTATTCTTGGAGATTTCTATTTTTTGAAGATCAAGTTTTACATGATCCTATTTTGTTGTGTGTGTGTCTTTCTAGTTCATTAAATTTTTCTTTTTCCTGCATTATGTCCTTCCTTCCGCTGTTGAGGTTTTTTTTTTACCCTGTCTTCTTCCACCTTCCAAGGTCACAGAGTGGGCCGGGGTTAGCCTATGCAACAAACAGGTGGCTTCAAATCCAGTCAAATTCTCTAGATGGAGAGACAAAGGCAGTTCTGTGCTCAGCCAAGAGCAGGGCGGGGTGACGTGGGGAGAGGTGGCCTTAGGTTTCGGAATGACTGGCTGTTTAACTCGGGGAAGGAGCCGCGGGCACAGGTCTTCATCTGCCAAGGTACACACCGAGGGCCGGGCGCCGGGGGAGACAGGGCCACCCTGGGGGCTGCTCTGACCCCAGTCTCTCCAGCAGACCCAGCGTCTGAAAGTGTGCCGGCCCCCTGGCACACCTGGGGGGCCGGGGAGACAGAGCAGGAGAAGCCGTGTGAGGGTCAGGCTCAGACAGCAAAGCCCCGATGTTTTGGAAACCCTGACATAGATGAAAACAGATCCGGTCACTTCCCAGCCCCTTTGCTCTCTGCTTGTGTATGGAGTATGGGGGGGGGGGGAGGGGAGGAGGTTAACACACAGGCCACTGGGAGGAAGGCTGTCAATAGCAGGTGACCCCAAACAGGCCCTGAACACACATTTGTCCCCTTGCTCTCACCCACAGAGACCACACTTCCACGATTTCCATTCCAAAGGGAAAGAAGGGTGGGTCTATTTGTCCCCGTGGGAGCCACAGAGCCCAGATGGTTAGTGTCAGACTCTCAGAAGGGCCTATTTCTTTTATAAATGTTTATATTCATTTTTGAGACAGACAGAGAGAGAGAGAGAATCCCAAGCGGGCTCTGAGGTGTCATCTCAGAGCCCGATCCGGGGCTCAATCTCAGGAACCATGAGGTCATGACCTGAGCCGAAACCAAGGGTCAGACGCTTAACCGACTGAGCCACCCAGGCGCCCCCCCACCACAAGAGCCTATTGAAAAGTAGACGCCTTGGCCCTGCCCACCCGAGTAAGTCTGAGTGACGCCTGAGAATCTGATTTCAGAAGCTCCCTCTTCCCCAAGTGATGCTGATGCAGGCTGTTCTCAGGCCTCGTTTTAGGAAAGTTTGCAGAAGACCGAGCGACAATGGTCCCCTACTCTGGAGCTGTAACTAGAGTCATCTGAGGAGCTCTGGAATTTTCCATGGAATTCTGATACGGACCACAGGGCACAGAGGCTAAAAACCACTTCTCTAGAGGACTGTGGTTTCCCATTCCCCCTCCACTTCAACCCGAGTCCCCGTGTCCATCACATAAGGACCCCGCCTGTGCCGTGTTCTTCACACTCCGGCCAAGGCGAGAAGCCCGACACTTAGAGGGTCAGGTGCGAGGCTTTGGAATAAGGCTCCAACGCATCTGGGCCCTGTGGATCGAGATCCGGCCCACACCTCAGATCTGGGCTCACAACAAGAGGTGGGCGGGCCTTGCAACCGATCGTTGTCCCTCTACCTTCAGAGCATGAGGAACATTTACAGGCCAAACTAGGTGGGTGCACCCTTCACCCCCGGGCGCTTCCTCTCTGGCCACCCACGGAGATCAGCCTCCCGTGGCCATGTTCACGGTGCGTTTCGCTACAGAGTTCTAGGAAGGTTGGACAGACCATGGGGTAGAACGGGTATTAGAAATGGAACAGAAGAAAAAATTGAAAAGGCAGAAGAAGAAAAAAAAAAGAAGCTAAAGACCTCTCGTATAATGTTCATTTAATTAAAACACACTCTTAGTACTCCTCCAAACAGTGATAACGGCATAATATTCCACCTAATCAACTAATTTCTGGTCAGTCCTAATAGCTAGAGAGCTTAGTCTACAGAGGTCTTTTAAAGCGGAAGAGAACCAAATCCTAAGACATTTGAAAACCTCTACAGGACTCATCTGAAATTAAGCTTCTTAAAAATCTAGTTGGCAGGAGATTTGAATAAGCCCCATTAATCACCATGGGTTTGTCTCGCTTTGAAATTACGAGTCTAAAACAGCCCCCTCACCTCCCACAGGTTCTCGTATTCCGTACTGCATTGCGAAAGGGAGCATGTTCTAAGACAAAATATTTATCCTCGCTGCGACGCCAGAAGCTCGAGCCGATCTGATCTCCCACACTCCCCGTGGAGTCCTCTAGACGCCCCAGAAAGGCAAGGGTTCCAGAGGTGAGAGCGCACACACGCCCGGGGTGGGCGGAGGCCACGCACGAACACACACTCTTCACACACCAAACACTCCAGGCTCAGCACCGGCTATAGGAAGGGCCGCCCGGATGCACACGAGTGCTCTCCTCCCGAGCCGGGGGGACCTCAGGGTTCCCCTGGCCGCCTTCAGCAAGCACGCCATCTGATGGAACCCAACTAATCTTTCATTCAGAGGGCGTCATCTGCCCTTTACTGCCTCCGGTGTTACAGACACTAAATGGTAACTGAACGCTTCTTCAGGAGTCAAGAGCCGTTGCAAGCTGAGAAAATAACAGCCCTGGACGAAGCCATCTGAACTTCATCAAGCGTCCGAGAGCACTCGAGCCATCAACCTCCTGCCCACCGTTCGGGCGGAGGCAGCTCAGAGGCAGAAAAGCGCAGGCCTTGAAACGATCCTTCTTCCTGATGCCACAGAAGACGCTGTCCTCTTGGGATAGAAGCCCACGCTGCTTACGAGACACTGAGAACCACGTGTCCCATTTCTCGCCCCTGGTCTGTCCCCCTGGGACATGAGGAACCCACTGATCGGCTCAACTCTACCACCTCTGCTCCCAAGGGCGGCCACCTTCCTCCCTGATACGTGAACTCCAGTTTCCGAGCTGCCAAGGGTTTAGTTTTTATCTTCACTGCTCTGCGAAGAGATGTGCTTCTATTTTTATCTGCTCCCCACAGTCTCGAAGCGGCTAATCCTTAGGAGTACGCCCTCTTAGGGATTCTTCGGGCAGTTGGCTTTCTTTTCTTCCCTGTGTCTTTCTCTTTCAGCCGTCGCTGCAACACTCGGGCCAAATAGTGGACTTCGGGTGGCCACTGAGCCGCGGTCTGACCTCTGAAACTTGGCAGGAGAAAGCTACGTCCTGTCAAGGGTGCCGTCTGAAGGGACCACCCTTTTCAAAGATACCGTTAACTGCTCTACGCTGTTGACTGCTGGAACAAAGATCGACTCTTCGGATAACGATGCTAGGAATCAGAGGTTGTAGTGGACCCATTCTCTCACAAAGCCCAAGGCAGACAGCTCAGTCAGGCCACTGGACAAGCCTAAGAACGTAACCCTGACGTAGCAGGTTCCCTATTCTAACTGCTCCCTTGGTCCTGGCCTATCAGCGTTCCACGCAGAGAACAGAACGGAACACCCAGCGTCTGTCTGTCCCGGCATGGCTTGTTCACATTTTTTCCAACCAACGTCCGGATGATTTGTTTGCTCGTGTCAAATGTTAACAGCAATTTCTGGAATCTTGGGGGAAAAAACATCAGCTTCTAGTTGGTGACAGAATGGTATGCTATGGTAAAGAATGATAAGGTTATTTGACCTATCTGGGCGCTGACAGTTACTATGTGGATGTTCAGTCCTGCTGAGGCTACCGATCCATGGGATGTCTTCTCGGCACACCTGAAGGAGGGGGTACATGCTTCCTGGAAGTGCAGAGATCACCCTCTCTTGCTCCTTTCGGACAGATTTTGTTTGGGACGAATTGCCAAGTCCTTGAGGCAAGTCCTGATTGGCCCAAGACAAACTCGTTTTTCCCCGCCTCGGTCATGGTCACAAACAGCCGTGACTTAGTTCTGGCCCATGGACTGTAACAGCAGGTCCGCTGGGCAGACTTCCAGAAAAGTAATAAGCTGCTGAAGGAAAGACCACTTCTGACCCCTTTACTTCCTGCCTTCAAAGTGATCACGATGCATGGAGCTATGGCAGCCTTTTTATACTCAGAAGGCAAAAAGGATGGGGCTGAAAAAATACTGAATACGGTGGTGAGGAAATCAGAAAGTTCTCAGTCCGCCTGAAGCCTTAGAGGGTCACCCCCACACTTCTTAATTTAATAAGCTGTCTTTTTTGCTTAAAGCACCCTAACTGATATGACACGATACATAACAAGCAGAAGGGCTTTGGGCTTCTTGGTGACAACACTAACAGAAAACAATGAAACAACATACACAGAGTTTCAAAATAAGACGTCCCACTAGAATTCTGTGCATCGTGAATTTACCATTCGAATACAAACGGAGTGGAAAGTAATTCTCGGGTGAGCAAGCCCACAAAGCATTTCAGTTATCTGAGCTGCCTGAAAACATATTTGAAGATCTACTTTAAAATAAATAAATAAAAAATAAATACATAAAACCAAGACTCCACTTACGGCCTGATATGGTAGGATGCATGAAAATGACGTCAGAATTAGCGTCTAACAGGCTTACATAAATATGGTTATGCAAATAAAAATTGCCTAAAAGGTCGTTATATCAAAGAGAATTTTATTAAGTGATTATACAAAATCATGTTGACCATAATCTGTGTCGAATTCCAGATAAATCAAGCCAATCAGAAAATGAGTGGGAAAAAGTAAAAGCATATTAGTTCCTGACCTGAAGATACATACGGTTTCATTCTTGGCAATAAACCAAAGCTCCTTCAATTTCAGTGGTTTCGTTGAACTTTTTTTTTTTTTTAAACTTTTTTTTTTTTTAAACGTTTATTTATTTTTGGGACAGAGAGAGACAGAGCATGAACGGGGGAGGGGCAGAGAGAGAGGGAGACACAGAATCGGAAACAGGCTCCAGGCTCTGAGCCATCAGCCCAGAGCCTGACACGGGGCTCGAACTCACAGACCGGGAGATCGTGACCTGGCTGAAGTCGGACGCTTTCGTTGAACTTTTTTAAGTAGGCTGCACACCCATCGCAGAGCCTGAACTTCCACCTGAGATCAAGACCTGAGCTGAGATCAAGAGCTGGAGGCTGAACCGATTCAGCCACCCAGGCGCCCCGTTGAACTTTTATAAACACGTAAAGCGGCAACTAGTGGACTCCCATGTAGGAAACAACTTACCATGTAGGAGGGAAAAACAACCGACAAAACAAAAAGACCAGCAAAGTCAAGCGTTTTCCACTGAATAGAAGAAAGAAAACGGCGGCAAAAGCACACATGGAAAAAAAAACAACAAAAAAAACCCAGAATGACATAAAACATCAGAGAACAGATCTACCGTGAAAATGGCAAAGTGTTCTATTAGACCATCAGATTGGCCTAAAAATAAAAATACAGTGCTAGGGTTGCTTAGAAAAGACCAACCTTAATCAACAGGACACCGACACGGAAGGAAGGCAAAAATATATCAAGAATAAGCAAAATCAAGAGATAACTTTATAAAAAAAATAAAATGCGTGGCAAAACAGAAAAACATTAGGTGAAACGCCAGAGGGTAATTTTATGTTAATAAAGGTATAATCCATCATGAATATACAATTTCTAGGCTCCGAATCCCTGTCTTCAAACATATCAAGCAAATACTCTTAGAAATAAGCAAACAAGCAGAAACTCATAGAACTGTGGTAAGAGCTTCAAACCCTTCTATCAAGTAGACGATGAAGATCAAGGGATTCTGAATGCAATTATTCCTGTTGGTTGAACACGTACATTTTGAACTTTGAAACAATTAGAGATACGACTGGCCTTAAAAAAAAAAAAAACAAACCAAAAAACCCACACACACAACAACAACAACCCATGAGATATTTATAGAAATGAGAAGTGAAGAACGTAGCGTCCGGAGTCAGGCTGCCGTAGTTTATAGACTCCAGCAACCCTGAGTTTTGCAACCTTGTGGATTCTGTTTCTTCACGTATGAAATCGCAGGACCCAGAGGAAAACCGACTTCAGAGCCGTTGCAGGAATGACATGAATAAACGCCTAAAAGGTGCTGAGCGTGGCGTCAGGGAACAAAAAACACAACTGCACAGAGTTGCCACTGCTGACACCAATCTCATGCCACAAATACCCCCCCCCCCCCCCCACCGTATCCGCCAAGTCAAATCACCACTACTGGTGATTTCTTCACAAAGAAAAGAAAAAAAAAACCCACATCGATTTCTTACAATTTTGAAACTCTCTCAGAAAGACGCGTGGTATTAAAAAAGAAACCAAAAGAATTCCAGAAGAGTGAGAAATAACACTTTGGTCATTTAAAAAGTAGGTTTAAACATAACAAAAATTGTAATGCTACATTTTGTAATACGGGGAAATTCAGCCAAAGCTGCCTTCCGGAAACGAATGTAACAGATGTGAAATAAACATTCAATTCTGATGGGGGGGGGGGAGGAAAGCAGAAGGAAGAAAATATAAATAGATAATATAAAATATAAATATAAATAGCTATGTAAAATATAAATATATAAAAAATATTATATATACTTAATTTAAATATAAATTTATATAAAAATATAAAATATAAATAGCTAAACAGATATTAGAATTTATATAAAACCCAAGCACTAGGTTCCTAAAGGATGTAAAGGAAGAAAGAGTAAAAGGCAAAGAAGAGGCATAAGGAAAACAAAAAAAAAACAAAAAAAAAAACAAAAAAAAAACCCAAAAAACAAAAAACAACTCCAGAGAGACAAACCCCAGGCATTTCTAAACAAAAAGGAAATTTAAGTGCATATGCACACAACGCTATGCCAATAAGTTTGAAAAGTGAAGCTTATGATCTTCTGGGAAGATATAAATTATCAAAATTAATTCAAGCACAACATAGATAAACCGACCATATGTCAACATCCAAGGAAGCATTTTAAAAAGTCATCAAAGGACTACTTTCAATCCAGCAAAAACAGTTCTAGGTTTAGATGACTTTTATAGGTGAATTTCAAGAAACAATTCCTTTGTAAATAAGTTTTTCTTAAGCATCTTTTTAAAAAAGACGGTTGTTCTAAAATTCATTTTACAAAGTTAGCTTAAACACGAAGCCAAAACCAGATGAAGGGAAGGGAGGAAGGGAGAAGGGGAGAGCGAGCGGGAAACCACAGATCATCTCAATTATGGATCTTAATCCAAAACCTAAAATAAAGTAGTAGCCAAACTCAGCAATATATGGAAGACATTCTGGTAGATTCTCAGAACCGAGTAATACACTGACATTTAAGACAGGACTTCCTTTCAAGTGAGGGGGCAAAAAAGGTTGTTCAAATATACTCACCCCCAACACTGCTGGCATGAAAAATGAAAAGAAACAATCCCCACTTCCGTCCCCAGAGAATCAGCCACATAAACATAAAATGGAATACATAAAGCCACGAGAAATGAAAGCTATATTTAAAATGTTTCCTATGGATCACTGAGTGAAAAAAAGCAGAATGCCAAACAGCAAATATAGTATCGTATTTTTATATAATTACATGCACCTCGCTATCAGGGGATGGAAGAGACACATGAGGAAGGTCACTCCCAAGACTGCTAATGCTTATTCCAGTCTACTGAGGTTTTTTCGATAAGGTTAATCCCTTTTAACCCTTTGGTGTGATTTCCTTTTTTGGAGGGTGGGCTATACAACAAACAAACACGCATCTGCTTTTTAATAGCTATTAACGAAAGAAAAAGAAAACCATTTAAGAAACTGGGTGTCTTTTGGGAGGGTCTGATACAAGCTGTCCTACGCAAGGCAGAACAGATCTTCTGGTGGGGATCACTGCGGTGTAGAAGGCACAGGGACAGACTGCAGAGATTTTGAGCTACTATTTGCTTAAGAGGCAGTTTGCCAACAACAGGAGGGGGCGTCACCACCACCACCACCAGCACCATCATCCGTGTCTGACCCTGGGCTCCTCGGGGCTGGTACTGCTTACACCCCAGACTGGACAGATCCTGGGGTCGTTTTCCCCTCAGAAGGCTGTGACGAAGATGTGTTCCGAGGATGACACCACCGAGCACTGGTGGACACCTCTTTTTTTTTTTTTAATGTTTATTTTTTGAGAGAAAGAGACAGAGACAGAGCATGAGCAGGGGAGGGGGAGGGGCAGAAGCAGAGGGAGACACAGAATCCGAAGCAGGCTCCAGGCTCCGAGCCCGATGTGGGGCTTGAACTCACGCGGTGTTCCGAGATCATGACCTGAGCCCAAGTCAGACTCTTAACCGACTGAGCCACCCAGGCGAGGTGGACACCTCTTTGCAAGTGAGATTCTAGAGCCGACAGTGCCAATGGAGTTATTTCATAAAAGCAGCCACCAAGGGAGATCCAGGTGAATATACCAAGAGCTATGTATTAGGTGCTAATCTCCAGGGTCACCTCCAGGTGACTTCAGAAGCCTTCCAGGAGGTCGAGTTGGCTGAAGACGACTCCTGGCATCTCTACTCCCCACTACGGCCTCTCCTATCCCACGGAACATACCAGAGCTCATACATCTGGTAACTTGGGTGGTCTTAATCTCAAGCCATGGTAACAGAGGATGAGGCTCTGACCCTCCAGGACGAGCTATGCATCATGTGGCAGCAGAATGACATTTACTTTGCCACTCTTCTTTGTCTACCTAGCAGGATCCCATACTCCCTAATTTACAACTCCGAAATTTGGCACTCTGTACAACAACAACAACAACAACAACAACAACAACAACAACAAAACCCTCCTATCCTATCTGGTGGCAAGACCTGGGCCCACGTGCATTCATTTGGCAGGAAAACCTGACCCGGACTGCTGTCTGTCACCTTTATTCATCTCGCCTCGTGTGAATGTTCATTAAAGTTTTTCTGCAAAAAATACTGGCACTTAATTGCAAGGTATTGCCCCAGAATTAAGGATCTCATGTAATAAAACCGTGAAATGTATGTACCGCGATATCTGTCCGGAGTGGAAAAAAAAAAAAAGAATTCCTCAGGAGTTTAAGTGAGGGATTGGGGACTCATATAATTACAGACAGTCTGTCCCCGAGAAGCTTCCTAATAAGATACCTGGAGAAAGACTATGGGCAGCTCTGGAACAAGGGAATACTTGGAATAATTCTTCCTTCCTTCCTTCCTTCCTTCCTTCCTTCCTTCCTTCCTTCCTTCCTTCCTTCCTTCCTTTTTCTTCCTTCCTTCCTTCTTCCCTCCCTTCCTGCCTCCCTTCCTCTCTTCCTTCTTTCCTTCCTTCCTTCCTTTTTCTTCCTTCCTTCCTTCCTTCCTTCCTTCCTTCCTCCCTCCCTTCCTTCCTTCCTTCCTTCCTTCCTTCCTTCCTTCCTTCCTTCCTTCCGGGGACAGTGCAAGTGGGAGAGGGACAGAGAGAGAGAGGGGGACAGAGGATCTGAAGGAGGCTCTGCAGTGACAGGGTGAGAGCAGCGAGCCCGATGTGGGGCCCGAACTCACGAACCGCGAGATCATGACCTGACCCACAGTTGGACGCTCAACGGACCGAGCCACGCAGGCGCCCCAGCACGTGCAGTAACGCTGAGGGGGAGAAGCCAGGGACTGGACTGAGAGGCAAGGAGAGAAGGAGTTCACTTGGAAGGCATGCCAGGAGAACAGAGAGGCACTCCAAGCCCCGTGGACGGTTCACAGTCCCACGTTCGACAACCAGAATCAGACAGGCTTCCCTCTAGCTCCCGACAACATACGGGGGCCGTTCCAGGTTCCACACACGGCACCTGCACATCGACATCAGGAACAGGCAGCACCTTGGCCTTTGCACTTAGTGTAAGAGAACATAAAAAGGAATTGCCAGCCATAAAAAGGTGTTGGCTGCAAGGGTCACAGCGTGGATACCGGAGGAAATACAACAATCACCATAAAGGGGAAAAACGCCGTGGAGAACAAGCCTGCCAACGCGGAAGCCATTGTGGCGATCAGAAATCTCTCCGTGCTTAATAACACACGTTCAGGGATGGATAACGGAATGGTTTTAAAGACCACGTTGAACTGTTTCCAAATCCCAAATGTCTGGCCTCTATGCAGGCTTGTGCCCTGAACTCTAGATTTTCACGTATCTCCACTGCCCACTTGAGCCTCCCACTTGGATGCAAAGTTCCCTCCTGGGCTTTGTAGCAAGGCTGCCCTGCCCACGGCTGACGTTCATGCAGCGCCTACTGTGTGCAGGTCACCGTGCCGAGGGGCGTACAAGTGTTAACCCATTCATTCCTCATCGCGGCCCCATGACATGCCCAACTTATACCTGAGGAAACTGGCGCAGGGGGCTCAGCGCTGTGCCGAAGTCGGGTAGCTCGTAAGGGACACCGGGATTTGAACTTGGGCAGTCGGTAGCAGCACCCGCCAGCCCTCCTGCTCCTCCTCTCAGGAAGGGGCGAGTCCCTTCTTCAGGCTGTTGAGACAAGGCCCTTGGCCTCATCCTTCAGCCCTCCACGCCCAACCATTCAGCATCACCTCGACTCTACCTTTAAGATGCATCCAGAATCCAACCACTTCTCATCAGCTCTTCTGCTAACCCACGGCTCTGAGCCAACGTCAGGGTCCCTTCCGGGGGTTTCTCTGCTTCTGTTCTCGCATCTCCCACTCACACCCCCAAAACAAGCCTGGTCCTAACACAGCCACCTTGAAAAGACCGACGCTTTGCACACCTAATTCAGACGATGTTCCTCTGCTCTAAAACCTGCAGCGGCTCCCCTCTCTCAGAGAATACCCAGCGTCCTTACAAGAAGCCTCCAAGGTTCCCAGGGGTCCTGACCTCTCTCACACCTCCTCCTCCCCCTGCTCAGCCAGGCCGGCTTCCCTGGCCACCCGGATACGCCTGGCACACTCCCTTTTCGGGGACTTTCCCTTGCCACGTCCCCGAAAGGGAATCTTTTCCCTGTTATCCAGATGGCACTCCCTTGTCCCTCCCTCAGATCTTTGCTACATGCCTTCCTGCCAGTGAGAGCCTTCCCTGATGACCTGTTTACTTTCCCCCGGTTTTACTGAGATATAATTGGTATAAAGCACTGAATAAGGTGTGCGGCATAACGATTTAACATATACTGTGAAGTAATTAGCACAGTAAGTTTAGTTAACATCCGTCATCTCATATAGACAGACACAAAGGAACGATGGGAAGAGAAACTTAGTTTTCCTTGCGATGAGAACTCTTAGGGCCTACTCTCTCAGCGAGTTTCAAACATGCCACACAGCAGCGTTAACGACAGTCACCGTGCTGCATAGGACACTCCCAGTACTTATGGATTATTGCCACTGGACGTTTGTGTCTTTCGATCACCTTTTTTCAGATCTCCCTCCCCCACCCCCACCTCTGGCAATCACAAACCTGATCTCTTTTTCTAGAAGTTTGTTCTTTCTCCTTTTTTTTTTTTTGGATTCCACATATATGGGAGATCGGAGAGTAATATTTGCCTTTTTCTGACTTATTTCACTTAGCATAATGCCCTCCAGGTCCATTTATGTTGTCACAAATGACAGATTTCCTACTTTTTTATGGCTAAAGAGTATATCATTGTGTGTGTGTGTGTGTGTGTGTGTGTGTGTGTGTGTGCATGAGACATTTCTTTATTCATCCACCTGTGGACACTTAACACTGCTTCATGTGTCGGCTGTTATAAATAGTGCTACTATAAACATTAAAAATGATGCTGCTATCTCTTTGAGACGGTGATTTCATTTCCTTTGGACAAATACCCAGGAGCAGAATTGCTGGACCAAAGAGTAGTGCTATTTTTACTTTTTTGAGGAACCTCCATGCTGTTTTCCAGAGTGGCTGCACCAGTTGGCATTCTCACCAACGGCGTGTAACAGTTTCCTCTTCTCCACATTCTCACCAACATTTCTTATTTCTTGTTTTGATGATAGGCATGCTAAGAGACGTAGTGGTATCTCCTTGTGGTTTTGATGTACATTTCCCTGAAGATTAGTAATTCTGAGTACCTTCTCATGTACTTGTTGGCCACTCACATAATTTCTTGGGAAAAATGTTTATTCAGGTCCTTTGCCCATTTTACATAGAATTACATATATATATGTATTTATATGTACATTTATATGTACCTATAATATATATGTATTTAAAATTATATATATTTAAAATTTACATGTATATATAAATATATATACTTAAAAGTATATATTTTAATTATATTAAATATTAATAGATTAAAAAAATACATAAATAAAAATACCCAGAAAGAGCTATTGAGTTGTATGAGCTCCTTATATATTTTTTATATTAATCAGATACACGATTTGCAAATGTTTTCTCTCATTCTGTTGGTGCCTTTTCATTTTGTTGACTGTTTCTTTTACTGTGCCTTATCACTTATTTAATATTGGACCTCTGACCTTGACTATCATACTTGCTGACCCCACGCTTAGTTTATTTCTCTCTGTTGCATTTAACATCTTATTATCATAGAGTTTAATCACTCGTTTTTTCTGTCTTCCACTCCTACCCCCTCAATCTAAGCTCTAGGCAGCAGAGAAATTTTACAATCAGTTTTGTTCATTATCGTTTCCCTAGTGACCAGAAAAACACCTGTCACACAGGAAGCTCTCAAATGCTTGCTAAATGAACGCATGAATGCAAAAGTCAAAAAAATATATATATAAAACTTCAAATCTGAGTGCAATTTTCTTATTGGGGTATTCTTTTAACAGATTCAAATTTCCAAAGACGTGATTTTCTTCTCCCATCATTGCCTGATAGAAGAAATCACAGTTGATCCAGCGTAGTTGAGTGTTAATTTTAAAAGTCTGTACTTCTATTTTTACAGGTTGGGATAGAGATCGGGGTTCTCAAAGATTCGGCCACACCGCTTAGCACTCCAGGGTATGTGGGGACTGGTCAGCTCTACCAGCGAATGGGCAGACGTTCCAAGTGCAAGAACGCAGGTACCATGAGCTGGCAATGCCGCTCCTCTCGAGCTCATCAGAGAAGTCACAAGTGATCTCTGAAATCCCAGTGTTCCAGAAAAAGTAAAATATACAGCCTAAGGGGCTGAGAGAGTCGAAACACATTTTACACTGTTTTGACTGTTTCCTAAAATAGACAAAATCCTTCCCATTAAAAAAGAAGAGAAAAAATTTTAACAGTTACATGGTGGTGGCGAAGCAACGGGTTTAAGACGGTGGCTGAAACAGGATGGTTTGTTCAGACCCAAAGATTCATCGCATTTACCAAGCAACATACTGAGGACCCATTCTTCTTGCTCTACTTTCCTTTTGAAACAGGTGGAAATCGCTATTTCGGTTACTTCCTCAACTGTTTTCGGTCAATGCCAACAAGCTCCAGGGTTGCACTGCACGACAAGACCGAGACCTACAAGACCTCAGCACAACAGAGCCGTTCAGACGAAGAAGGCTGAACGTCTGCCCTCAATGGCACACACGTATCGAGAGCAAAGCTCTCAAAGCTGATTTCACATATACACAAGCTGCTCGTCACACACGATAACAATACGATAATATTCTGTGGGGCTGTTTGTAGTTTATGAAGCTCTTTCACACATATCTGAGCCTAACGACTATGTGTAAGATGGACAGGGCATGCACTGCTGTGGTTTCGCAGATAAAAAACTGAGGAGTTTAGAGAGATTGTTCCGACCTCAGTCTGGGAGTTAAGTGACAGAGCCATTAACCACTCAAGTCCACAGCTACTTCCTTGTCTCCTTTTTCTTTTTTTAAGTTTATTTATTTATTTTGAGAAAGACAGGAAGAGTGAGTGTTGGAGGGGCAGAGAAAGATGGGGGGCGGAGAGAGAGAATCCCAAGCAGGCTCTGCACGGTCAGTGAGGAGCCCCTTGTGGGGCTGAAACTTACAAATTGTGAGATCGTGACCTGAGCTGAAACCAAGAGTCAGACACTTAATCGACTGGGCCATCCGGGCACCCCCATAGCTATTTCTACTTATTCAGACGGGGGATAGACAGTGCTGCTCAGAGAAAAATTTATGAACCGTCAAGATTCAGACTGAATTTGGATTCCAAACAGAACACTCAGGGTTTTTTTCCCTGCTTTCAATAATAGCAAAGTTCCTTGGTATAGACCAATCTGCCCACAAGAAGCAACTAGAAATGTTGGATGAAACACACCAAAAAAATCTATTTGAAGGCACTGGAGAGTTAACTAGGCAGCTGGGTGTTACAGGGCCGGGTTCCCAGAAAGAAGAGAGGCCCCCAGAGTAAGGCCAACATTCTCTGATCCCTCTTCCCCTCACGCGGCGTGAAGCCGATAGACTGGAGAAGCTAAGCAGAAGTGATGGCTTTGCAGGAGGCAAAGCAAGGTAAGTTTCTGCAGGTGTCACGGAGCTGTGGAGGCCAGAACTGCAGTTCAGGTCTCGCCAAGGAAAAAGGGGCTCTAATAACCATCGCAGGCTTCCAGGTGGAATCCCAAAGGGCTCCCTTCCAATAGCTAAAGAGAACTGGGAACTCATCAGTGTTTTACAAAAGACTGAAACCCAGCTGATGCCAGCTCAGTGCCACACCTGCCCGAGGCGATCTGCCCTTTTTCGCCTGTCACAGAGCAAAACGACATCCTCTTTGGAGGATGAAAACATCAAGGAGGCCCTTTAAATATCTCTATTATTTGTTCATACACAACAAAATAAAATAACTAAAATTAAGAATTCAGCAGATGGGCTTAAAAGCCAAATAGATATGGGAGCACCTGGGTGGCTCAGTCAGTAAAGTGTCTGACTTCCGCTCAGGCTGTGATCTCACAGTTCATGAGTTCGAGCCCTACATGAGGCTCTGTCAGCCCGGAGCCCACTTCGGATCCTCTGTCCCCTCTCTCTCACTGCACCTACCCACCCCCCACCACTCTCTCTAAAATATGAATAAACGTTAAAAAAAAAAAAAGCAAAATAGAGATAGCAAAGAATCAGTAAACCAGAAGGAAAGCCAATAAAATTACACCTAGGTTAAAGCACAAAGAATAGAAAAGGATAAATAAAATGGAAAAGAGCACAAGAGGGACACAGGACATGCTGAAACCTCTAACAAAGATGTATTTAGGGCCCAGAGGGAGACAGGAGAGAAAATGGGGCACAAGAGAAGCTTGCCAAAGACAGGAAGCAACAGATTCAGGAAATCTACAAACCCAAACAGGTTCAATACAAAGAAGACACTTAGGCACATTTCAGCGAAATTTCTGAAAACCAAAGACAAAGAGAAGTATCTTTAAGGAAGCCAGAGGAAAAAGCTAAAATGCCTTCAAAAATGCTACAGTAAGATCAACAGTTGATGTTTTACCAGAAACAATGGAAGCCCGAAGACCACAGAATGACTATAGAAAAGTTGCCCAAGCTTCGGTCAACCTGGAATTCTAAATTCGATGAAAATACTTTTCAAAAGTAAAAGTGAAGTAAAGGGCAAACCTATTATGAGACAATAAAGGGAGAGAATTCATTGCCAGAAAACTGGCACTAAGAGAAATACTAATAGTTCTCAGACAGATGAAAAACGGTCCCAGGAGGAAAAGTGAAAATTATAAGAAATAAGGAAAAAACATAAATACGGGAATAAATCAAAAGGATATTTACTACACAAAACGCCAGAAGATGTCCTGTGGAGTTTACACACAGAGAGAATTAGACCATATGGCAATAAAGAGTGTCAAAGAGGGTAGGAGAGCTAATGGGGCCAAGTGCTATGAGGTCTGTGCATTATTCAGGAAATAATAAAATTATTCATTTATATTAGACTCTCATAAGTGAAGAATGCAACAAGCTAACAAAGAGAGAAATAATTAATCTAAAAGAAGCAGGAAAGAGGAGGAAAAGGAACACAAAACGTGGCATAAATAGAACATTGACAGAGATGCCAGTGTTAAACCCAAATACATCAGAAACTGCACTAAATGTAAATGGAGTAAATATTCTAATTAAAAGACAAGATTGTTGGGGCGCCTGGGTGGCTCAGTAGGTTGGGCATCCAACTTCGACCCAGGTCATGATTTCTCGGTTCGTGGGTTTGAGCTCTGCGTCAGGGCTCTGTGCTAACAGCTCAGAGCCTGGAGCCTGCTTGAGATTCTGTGTCTCCCTCTTTCTCTGCCCCTCCCCTGCTTGCGCTCTCGCTCTCTAAAAATATGAATAAACACTAAAAAAATTTTTAAAAAGGACAAGATTGCCCTTCCCGGACCACCCAGTGGACTGGACTACGCCACTGTCCATTAGCCACCACCTCTCCCCCTGCACTGTGAGCTCCTCAAGCACCGAGAGGACCTTTGTGCACACCGCTGTATTCCCAGGATGCTGGTGGAAAGGGGACCGAAGAAGAAAGAAACAAAATTATGTTACTCATTTAGGACCATCCGTCTCTGCCCAAACTATAAGCCAGAGTCCCAGCCGGGGCAAACTGAGCCACACGTGTGCACAGGCACTCAGGGATTGAGCTTTCAAAATGTTTGCTGCTGATCTTTTTACGAGAAGGCCTCCACCAGGCCCCTCGGAGCTGCTCACACAAGGCACAGACAGCGTCCACTGTCTTTGCCTTATATCGTCTCCCAGTCCGGGGCATTCTTTGTTTTAGATGCAGAGGAGGCTTCAAATGGTCAAAAAGGGGAACGGATAAGGGGAAAAAGAAGAGTAGCCTGTTGCCGGAACTGGTTTTTATAAAAACACTACAAATAAAAGCAAGCAAAACAAACACAGAACACAACAGGCTGGTGAACGGTGGCGAGGCCGTGGCCGGGATTGCGCGCGTCAGGCGCAGGTCAGGCCGTGGGATGGGGCAGCGGGGGGCCCGTGAGAGCAGAGAGCCTGGAGGCCGGCCGCCTGCGACTGTCCAGGTGGCACGCAGGTCCCCCCCGCCCCCCGGGGAACAGAAACAGAGCACACTCTTCTATCACCTTCCCGCGGAGAACTGACGTCAGAAAGACAGAAGCAGAAACCTTGCTTCTTCTCAACCTCCCAGGATTCCACCAGCAATGGCAGTGGCCAATCGGGATCGATTGCTTTTTAGGTACTTTCGGGCCTCGTGCCTGAAGACCAGGCGTGGGAAAGCCACCTGCCGAGGGCGAGGGCGAGGCGGCACGCTGTCAGCGACTCTGCTTCCCGTGGGGGCGAGGCTCCTGGGCTCTCTGGAGGCGGGCTCTCCATTCCCCCCCACTTCTGGAGACTGGCGGATGATGTCATCAGGAGAAGGATCTCCCCACCCACCTCGCAGGAGTGCCAGCAGATTAAATAAAATCAATGCACATAAAAGGCTGAGCGCAGGTCATGACACTGATAAAACGTCCCAATAAATATTTTGTTGCCGTTACTATGCAACAGAGCTTAAAGCCTCGCTGTTGTGCCGCAGCCAAACCCCCTCTGCCCCACCGGCCACAAATGCCCGCGAGGCCACCTGAAACTCAGAGGGAGCTGGGGGGCCCCTGCGTAGAGAAGCACCTGTCTCCTGTCCCAGGACCCTGCCGGTGGGACACAGGAAGGTGACTTGGGTCTGCCAAAGCAGGTCTGAGCCCCGCTGAGCTGCCGAGGGAGCAGATCAGCTCTGTCCCAGAGCAGCCGCCACAAAAGAGGGTCAGCTGCTCATGCATGTTTGTAAGATGCCACTTTTATAAGAAAAATGTGAAATGAAAACAAAGCCCCGGGCCCCAAGAGACCCCCACCCCCCCAACTCAGGAGAAGCCAGACTCCTCCGGAGCCACACTCCTCTCCTCTTGTTTCCCCGGATCTTCTGCTCTCCTAAAAACCAAACTCTGTGTCCCCCTAACATAACGGCCCACACCAAAGCCTCACTCCGGGCAGCTGAGTTGACATAGAAAACTTTTTCTTGGCTTTCACGGTGTTTACCCTCACTGAGTAACAATGAAAAGTTGGATTGTATCTTTCCCCACAACCCTTAATCCCGATTAGCTACTCTTAAAACCACTGACATCAACGCGGACACTCCAGCCAGACTAAACAGCCCAGTCGGTTACTTCAATGCCTGCCCTCGTGTTGAAAGGTTTCTAAAAAATAAAAGTAGGAAAGAAAGAAAAGAATGGCCCCTCGAGAGTCCTCCTCTCTGGGTTTGGGCTGCATTACAGCTAGACGTTTAAGAAACTGGTTCAAAACACAGCCCTTGGGTGATTATCCTGAACGGAACAAAACCAAACCTTACGAGTAACCCCAAATTTACAGACAGAGTAAACACAGTGTTCCCTTGATTTCAAGGCTGCCATGAGGTGTGCACCTTGGACAAACTTCTCGATCCTTTATGGGATGCAGTTGAGATCACCGGTGGTCAGGAGCAGTGTTTGAGTTTTAGACGCAAAAATGTTTCAAAACCCTTCATTTTTAATTTAGTGATCAAAAAAAAGAGGGGGGGGTAGCACAGAGAGCAACTTGCTAGAAATTCAACTTTTGACACCTGAACAAAATCTGCCCTTTTATCAAGCGGTTCTCATTTTTAAGGGACTTGGATAAATAAATGGAAAGGAATGGTGTGCGGCTGACAGGGAAAAGAAGAAAACAAGGGAATAAGGCTTTCCCCCCTAAAGGTTTGTTTGATTTTACTTATATATACAATTTTTTTTCAACGTTTTTTATTTATTTTTGGGACAGAGAGAGACAGAGCATGAGTGGGGCAGAGAGAGAGGGAGACACAGAATCGGAAACAGGCTCCAGGCTCTGAGCCATCAGCCCAGAGCCCGACGCGGGGCTCGAACTCACGGACCGCGAGATCGTGACCTGGCTGAAGTCGGACGCTTAACCGACTGCGCCACCCAGGCGCCCCTATACACAGTTTTAAAGCAAACCAGCTCCAGCTTTCCCCAGCAGACAGAACGATACTCTATATAAACTCCTTGGGTTGCGCCTGATTCCTGTACTTGACTTTCGCGTCAGATGCATTTCTGGGCAAACAGAACAAAATACACACGCGTGTGTGCGCACGCACTAACAAAAAACAGTGAAAAACTCTTCTGAGTTGGACTCGGGAGGGGCTTTAACACACCCCTCCTCACCCCTACTCTAACAGGGTAACAAGAGTACTCCTCCCCTGGGGCCTCAGCACCCAGAGGACACAGTCAGCGGTCGACCATGTTGGACTGTACTCCAAGTGTTGGCCTTGGCTCTAATTCACAGCTGAATTTCAATGGCGGTCTTTGGGCCTCTCCTCCTTTCTATGTTCGTTGCCCTGGGGGGGTGATGTCCATTTTATAGTTCTAAATGCCACCTGTATACTGACCATTTCCAAGTTTACATTCCCACTAAGACCTTTCTGCTGAACACCAGACGCATATCCAATCACAATGTACCTTGGACTTAACATGTCCAAACGTTAACTGCTGATGTGTCCCCCGCACCCGCTCCACTCAGCCCCCTCATCTCAGTTAAGGCGACCCATCTCTTCCCTTGTTTTAGCCATACATCCTGGAGCTCTGCTTCATGGCGTATCACACCCCTCATCGGACCCACTGCCACATCCTGTTGGCTCCCCCTTCCATACATATCTATGTCTGTCCAACGCTGTTCTGTATGATCTTTTGCCCGGGCACTAACAACAGCTTCCCAAAGGTGGGAAGGGAAAGACCTAAATAGTCGGAAAAAGCATTTTCAAAATTTCCATTGGTCTTTAATTTGCTTTTAGCCTTGGTAATTTATTTGAGATTTCAAATAAAATTAAATGAAGTTGGGGGGGCGCCTGGGTGGCTCAATCGGTTGAGCGTCTGACTTTGGCTCAGGTCATGATCTCGCGGTCTGTGAGTTCGAGCCCCGCGTCGGGCTCTGTGCTGACAGCTCGGAGCCCGGAGCCTGCTTCCGATTCTGCGTCTCCCTCTCTCTCTGCCCCTCCCCTGCTCATGCTTTGTCTCTCTCTCTCTGTCTCTCTCAAAAATAAATAGATATTAAAAAAAATTTAAATGAAGTAGGGGAATTTTTTTTTTTTTTTGAGTGGGCAACTGTACTGTTAAGACTAGGACGGGCTCCTATTTTCTAATTTCTAAGGCTTATTAGAATAAGCCAACATTTCCTGTATGTCAGATCTAGGATTTCACTCCTGACAAGCTTTTCTAGGCTACTTGCTTCTATGTATGTATTTTTTTTTCGGGGGGCAGGGGGGGCCAGTACATTTTATATACTTAAAAAAGGTAAATAAAACATTGCCCAAATATGTGAAGTTTTGTTTTGTTTTGGTTTTGTTTTTGCAAGGCTCTGAACACCTGATGCCTTGTATCTATCCCAAAGGACAGGAAATAAAGAGTGGGATGTAATTGCATTGCTTTTCAGTCCTGGAAGAATGTAAACACGTTATGTTTATGTGGGGTTCATCATGGGGTTCATATGATCTATACTGCTAAAAATCTCCACTGCTAAAAATCTCCCTTATTCTTTTTATGACTCTTAGTATCACTGATGACTTAGTAGGCACTCACCATATGTGCTGAGCAATACATTCACTCAACAAATATTTACTGAATTTCCTGAATGCCGTCAGTCGTCCAATAACGATCCTGGCAGCAGTATCTCACTATTCTAATGGGTAAAGACAGATGAACATGTAAATAAGTAAGACATATGGTGTGTGGGTGGTGATAAGAATTATGGAGAAAATCAAGGGTGGGGGCCAGGCGGCTGCACTCCTCGGGGAGGTGGTCGAGGTCAAGGGCCGCCTCGCTGAGGGTGCCTCTGAACAAAATCTCAAGGGAGGAGAAACCAGCACCTTGTAGACAACGTGTTTCTCCTCATGGTAACCAGAGGTGATCGTGTGCCATCATCTACAAATGCTACCGGCCACAGGATTAAGGACTGGAGGGTCTGGGATCGTGACCAAGATCTACATGACTCCAAAAACCTTGTTCTTAATGAACCACGTGCATGGCTTTCAGATTCATCACACAGGAAGGCTGAATTCAAACGTGTCCATAATCCTAGACGAAGGGAGAGACGGTGAGACGGGGAAAAAAAAACAAAAACAAAAACAAAAACAAAACAAACCCAACAAAACAAAACAAAACAAAACATTTATGTAGAAGGTCAAACGCTTTAATAGTTCTCAATGAGAGGTATGGTGGAGGTCGGGGGAGATTCACAGAGGCAGCTTGATCTCCTTAACCTGACATTCAGTATGCGCTTACGCTCCGAGGACAGCACATTGGCTCAGTTTCAGGCATCTGACTGACTTGGGGAGACATTAATTTAGCCAAAGTCAAACCAACACGGAAGGCATCCCAGCTGTTCCTTTAACACATGCAAATGAAAATGCCACTGTCGCTGGCACTAAAATTAAACTCACCTCTAACACATCCCACCATGGGAGGAATAGTCAAACATCTGCTTGGACAAACTCGTATTTCAAAAACTGGGGAAAAAAAAAGCTATATACGCACATATATTTAATTTGGGGGACTTTGAAGCCCACACACTGATGAGCCATCACAAAGACACTACTTTCTCTCAGCTCTAAGGAAAAGTCACAGCCGAAAAACCACTCACAACCCAACGGTGCAGTGACACTCACACCGTCTCATGGAGATGTGATTCGAAGCAGTTGATTCAAAGCACCAGGTAAGGTTTCTGAGCCAGATTCTGCTGGAACATCAACCACGCTCTTGAGTTTAGGCCAAGCCCCTCTTAAAAGCCACAGTGCCCCTTTCTGGCCTTAAGTCCGCTGCTCCTAATCACTGGGCAGGTTTTTAACAAAGGGGGACCCTCCCCTCCCTCTCCGTGCAATGAAGACAACCTTTGTGTCCAGAGTCTGACTCTCAAGGACCATGTAAGTGCCCCCAAGGAGCGCTTCGCACAGGCGGGGTGCAGACAGTCTGGTTAGCCTGGGGATGGGGGGGGTGGGGACACCGGCACTCGTGACCTCTCCCCAGAGATGCAGGCATGTGCATACACACTGCTCCAGGACTCGCAGGGTCCCAGAGCCTCCGTGTGGGCTCCCTGGGGTCCGTGGATCCCAGGTCAGCAAACCTTTTTAGATAGGCTGTTCCACAGCTAACCCTGCTGAATTTAATCGGGAGCACAGCCTAAAGACTGAACAAAGCTGCCTGTGAAAAAAAAAATGAATGGATTATAGGAGACATTAAACAAAGACCATCTCCTGGACTGGATTTAGAAAAACGGTAAGATTCTTAATATTATGTATCACATATAATTATATATCCGCCGTATGTTTCATATATTAAATCTCTCTCTCTCTCTCTCTCTCTCTCTCTTTCTCTCTCTGATGCACACACACACATACACACACACACACACACACACACACTGCGCACTTAACTCCTTGGTCCAAAAGTCCTGTAAATTTGCCTGCTTATGAGCTGCTGTGGGAGCACAGAGCTGTCTAGAACACGCACACACAATAAAACAAACACGCGAAAAGACTGTTAAGCAAAGGGAGTGATAACCTGGCAGCTAAATGGTTAACCGACACCGTTAAGTCAAGTTCCCCTGAAAGCAGAAGAGGAAAACACCCTTTCCGTGCATGCTACTAATTTACAAAATCAAGCCAAACTAAGAAGTGTTCACGTGTAAGGTAGCTGACTGTCGTCCCTCGCCAGCTTACCCTCCTCTCAGTCCCTGGGACACACACGCAGGGCGATCCGATCGCTGATGGGCTCTCTGGAAGCCCAGCACTGCCTGTCACGGCCTTGCCCCTGTCCTTCTTTCTGGATGCCTCCAGCTCAGGACTCCCCCCTCCTTCGGGCGTTTCCTGACCTTCCCACCTCCTGGGGGCCCTGGCCGCACTGCTTTAGAGCAGACTGTCCAAGCCCTGGGGTACCACCCCCCTTGCTTCCTGGTGCACCTGTTACCCACCCCACCCCACCCCGCCCCATCCCCAGCCAGAACGGGACTGGGGCCAGAGACTCTTCTGTCTGGAATCCCAGGACCCGAACACAGTGTCTGAGTCGCAGTGGATGTGTCATCCATGACGATGAATGACTCCCTAAGTAACCCGGTGAGCAGGAACGCCTACCAAACAGCCAGGAAACAGCTGTCCTCCAAATACAACTCTTTATTTTTTAACAATCTGCAACAAGCCCAACCCCCGCAATGATCTCCATGTGACCAGCCTCCCAGTCAGAGCTTCTTACCAGCAAGGCTGAGAGGCGTAGCGGCAGTGAGGCCTGACAGTAAGCGGTGACAAACTCACGTTAGAATGCCTGGAGACCTCATCAGCCGAGCCCGATGAACCCCGGAGTGCCCTCTGCCCTCGGGTCCCAGATCCCTGAAGAGTCAAGAGAAGGACGTAGTCCTCCTCTGTCTCTGTGTTTCAGCTCAGTTTCACATCTGCCCTGCCGGGGTTGTTCCTTTCGCCTTTCCGGTCTCTAGAACATTTCTGAGTTAAGCTGTCCTAATAGATCAAGAATTCCGATTTCCTTCCTTCCGACAACGCTACGAACTATGGCAAATTACGCGTGTTTGGGAAGGGGTTTGAGAGATGACATGCCCTTCTCGTGCTGACCCCCCCCCTCCCCTCTGGCCAGCCACCCACGGCCTCTCGATACTGCCTTGGGGGATCCGAAAGACTAGAATCCCATCCCCAGCGGGCCTGTCTCTTCCAGGGAGTGGAGCCCCAATGCCGTATGCCTTTTCCGAGTTTTACCGCCCCGTAGAGACACGACGCGCGTTCAGTCTCCCAGAGTAAAAGAAAGATGCTGCGTCGTGGTCAGAGCTACTTACCAGGTGTGGGAAAGCAAGCGGAGGCCCCAGGCCGACACACAGCTTAGTACTTACTGGTCATGTCTGGTGTCCGGGATGGCTCTGTCCATCCGCAGCTTATCGCTTTCCACTTGGTTGAATTTGTTGCGGGCGTAGGGGTCCTGCCCGGAGCGGACCATTGTCCCTCCGACGTAGGCTTCCTGGTTAAAGTCCCGCCACCGCACTTTTCCTGAGAGAAAGAGCAGACAGAGGGTGTGGGACGAGGGGAAAATGAGAGCGGAGGCCAGCAGACGCCACGTGAACGGTGTTACCAGAAGCCCACGGCTTCCTCTGATGGCAGTTTTCGTCCACAAACTAGCTGAAAACAGCCCAAGCAAGCATCGTCACGTGCCCAGATTGGAAAGCCGGATGCTGACGGTTTGCAACGAGACTCGGACCTCCTGTGCTGTCTAGTGAGCGATATTCTGTGCCAGCCAAGGTATCCGTAAGCATGGTTCCGCACACACTTGGTAAGAAAGGAGATTGCTACCTGCTTGTTGCACCTTTCCAGGGATTACGGTAAGGCCCAGAAGCATCCCAGATACGGTGAAAGAGATAACGTCCAAATTACACGCAAGGTTCTCCTGTCGAGTCACATCGGGTGACACGAAAGTAAGCGTTTAAACGTGACATGACAAAGAACAGGCGATCCCCACATCCCTCGGTGAGACGCTTCTCAGGGCTTCTTCTCGAAGCTGCTGCCACGTCTGACCCCACGAGGAGGTGAGAGGAACCAATCCTAGCACGGACACCTTCTAGCACACGTTTCAAGAGGGAATGGGGGCCAAGGTGACCTGTCCATGCGTGGGTCAGCCCTGACTCGTGATCGGATTAGTTGCTGCCACTCTAGAAGGTCAAGCATGAGGTTCTCCAAGAACACGACAGCGGAGTGGGGAGTTTGTACTGGGACCTGGGGTAGGGGCAGTACTGGCTGTAGCTGGATCTAGAGGAAAGAGCACTGTAGGCTGGGGCGAGGCTGGGCAGGTCTGGGCATCATGAAGGCAGACCCAGAGACACAGCAAAGGCATCAGTGCTCAGAGGGAAAGACAGAAGGAAAGACCGACTCCAGGCAGAGAGAATATTCAGGACTTGAAGTTCGCCCTGGCTTTTAGACCCCTGTCTACCGCTTGCTATCTTTATGATCTTGGGCAGGTTTTTTTTTTTTATTTTATTCTTTGAAAAAAGAGTTTCCTAAAGATCAATGAACTTAAAAACAATGAAAAAAGGTTTTTCGTGAGGACTGAATGGCCTACTGTGTGCCAGTTTGGTAGGTGTAGCAAACTTGAACCAAACTCAAAAAAAAAAAAAAAAAGAATAAGAAACCTGTCCCCAGGAAGCTTATGAAATTCCCAATGGTCACAGTGCTGTGAAGAAAAGGCATTAAGGGGCAAATAGTTCTGGGGTCGTTTTCTGTGGGGTGTCTGATAGGGGCTCTAATGTCCGAGTAGACACCCAGACAAAGGGAGGGAGTGGGCCACGGAGCCCTCTGGGAACAGCATAGGAAAATGCTCAGGGAACTGCGGTGCAAAGGCCCTGGGGTGGCAGTGAACTACCTTACCCCATTCAGGACCGGCCAGGAAGCCAGTTTAGCAAAGAGTGAGGTGCTGGCCAGAGACGTGAGAGCAGGCCTGTTGACAGCTACCCACAACAGGCACATGTGTGCAGGCCACAGGTCTTCTGCCTCCTGTCAAACGCTAGGCTGTTCAGTTAAACTCAACAATACCTACATGCGTGCTTTTCCAACATGGATCTCTCCGCGTCCAACAAAGGCACGTCCCATTTCTTTCTCTAGTTCAGAGATGAGGAAACTGAGATTCGGTTACATGAGATCTGTTCAAGGCCATAGAGTAAATTTTCTATCCACAAGCTCATCTGTTTCTTGCTGCGATTGTCCCGCGAGGTCAGAACCCCCATCTCATCACAGCTGGTTGCTGGGGAAATGATGCTTGGGGTCACAGAGGTCCGCTCTCTCAAATGGAAAAGCAGTTTCAAAACTCACGAGCTCCCTGGCTATGACGACGCCGTGCCCCCGAAAAATGTCTGGTTAGGTTATGGGAGCTGGCCAGAGTGTCAGCGTTTTCTCCTGCCTCAAATAAAACGTTTCCAAAACACCTTTTTGGAAACATGTTTTTCATGCTAGGGCAACCCTGGAAATACTTCTGGATCCTCCTCTCTCCCCACCTTTCTGCCTTCACCCTCACAGACTCTTGAGGATAGGGAAGAAAAAAACCACCCATCTGTGCTTGGACTAACACAAATCAGAGCCTCAGCTAAGATCTATATCTGCAGTACTTACTACGGAATCCAAATGAGCTGGTTCCAACTAATGTGTAAAGGCCTGAATATTCGTTACTACCACAAGGAACCAGGAACCGTGGAGCCCCAGCCACAACCAGAGAAGGGACCGTCACCCAAGAGAAGTTCTGTCTGTCACTCTGCTTATGCTCTCCGTGACCCTCACCGGGAGCGCTGGGGACAGTAAGAAGGGAGTCAGCTTACTCCTGGCCTGTGTGGGGCAAGGCTTCTGCTGAGTTCCTGGGGCTTCAATCCCACCTACAGATCTCCTTGTAATAGAAAACCTTCCCCCCTTCTAGAAAAGACATGAGGACAGCAGCGGGTTTTATGGGGTTCCTGATGTCGGGTGACTGTGGGGACTTGGCCCCAAGCCATTGGTGTATACGAAGTGTGGACTATATGCTAGGCATTGTGCTGGCTCCTGCAGATACAGTGAGCAAAAACAGACCTGATGCCTGCCCAGCGGAGGTCATGTTCTAGGAGATGGAGGGAGACAGATAATAATAAAATGACTATACCAATCACTGTCTCATGAACAACTGAGCTAGGTGTTCTGATACTAAGAAATGTAGTTCTACGGAGGCACCTAACAGAGGAAACCGATGTAGACAGGGGGAGTAGGGAAGGCTTCCCCCGGGGACGGAATATTTGAACTGAGAATTGAAGAATGAGTAGGAGTGATGTAGGAGAAGCCATCCTCCAAAGACTGCAGGAACCCCCTCTGAAGCAGCCCACAGTGACTCCTTCCGACTTGGGAACATCTTCCACAGGACCCTTGTGGACTCTGCCTTGCCTTGGGACAATTTTCCCAAGGCATGCGACCATTTTACTGGAGACAGGTTATAACTGGTTTTTCTGTCTTGGAAGTTCAGCAATATGTCAGAATACGGCAGGGACTCTCAAACACGTTTGACTATGACACACATTTTATATCATGTCCCCGACACATGAACACACATACGTAGGCACACAATTGAAATGAAGGTTTCAGCCTTCCTCTGTGTGAACAGATGGATCTATTTGACCTGTTTTTCTTATGTGGGTGCAGCACCACAGAAGTGGCTTCATGCTCGAATAATGGGTCACACCCCATAATCTGAAAACCACTGGGCTAAAGAATAGAAATTAGTTCTGTATTATATAGAATTCCTAGGGCTGGAGCCACCCAAAGAGCAGAGGCAGGAAAGAGAGAGCATGGCTCTCAGAGGGCATGCGTGCCCCATCCCAACCCGGGCATTAGGGGAAGCAGCCAGATGCAGAGACAACGGAACAGGCTGGGCCTCAGTTACAGGTTGGAGAGAAACAGTCAAAACAACAGGTACAATGTCTGAAGAGCCTGACTTTTAAAAAATGCCATTCATAAATCATCGTGTACTTCTTTCACTGTAAAATTTTTAGAAAGTGCATTGGAAATTAAGAGCTTTAGAAAACAAACAAACAAAAAATACACGAACACCTACAGACAGTGAACTTGGCTAGCTAGGCAGAAGCAGAGGCCATGAAATACCCCAAAGATATAAAACTGTACAAGAAAAGACGGTGCCTGGGTGGCTCTGTCAGTTGAGCATCTGACTCTTGATTTCAGCTCAGGTCATGATCCCAAAGTCGTGGGATCGAGCCCCGCGTCGGGCTCTGTGATGAGTGTGGAGCCTGCTTAAGATTCTCCTTCTCTCTCTCTCTCTCTCTCTCCCACTCCACCCTGTCCCCTGCTAGTGCTTTCTTGCTCTCTCTCTCAAATTAAAAAAAAATTTTTTTTAATTAAAAAAAAAAAACCAAAACTTTGCAGGAGAAGCCAGAAAGCAGCTCCATCACCAAAGACCATAGAAAACCACCTGCGATTAAAGAACACACGAGGAGAAAGTGGGCATTATCCTAAGAACGCCTGGGAAAATTGTTTGCTTATTAAATGAGTTATGAGAGTATTTAAGAAGAAATTGATTTCTGGACGACAGACAGATTCTCTGAGAAGGAGGAGCCGAGCGGCCCCATGAGTGTGGAAACCTAGGCTTCTGTCAAACAGACTCTTCCCAAAGATTCCTGCGCGGGCGGGACAAGCCACCTGTCTGCGACCTCGCGCTGACTTATGGGGCTGGGTGAGGATCCCCACCCGATTCCAGATTCCAGCCCTCTGGCAGCCTCCCTGGGTCCCCCGTTCCCCTCTGTGAACAGCACAGCCGGCTCAAGCCTTCCCTGTCCTTCAAGGTCAAGCTCCTCTGAGAAGTAGGATCTTTGGATCTGCCCCACCCCCAATGCCTGCCACAGGCACACCCCCTCCCCTCCCCTCCCCTCCCCTCCCCTCCCCTCCCCTCCCCTCCCCTCCCAGCTGGACTGGGAAAGAGTTCCTCACCCGAGAGCCAAACCCCCTGTTTTGCTGCTAGTTCTTACCCACAGACGCCAGCACGGGACGCACACCGCATGCACGAAGACTGGCCACCCCTACAGGTGCTCTCCACCTGGGTCCAAAGCACCTGAGACTGATCCTAAAAAAGCACCCCAAATCCTGCACGCTGCTCGGAGGAACCCAGCCTCAAAACGGCTCTCAGGCGTGGCATCGCGGTGCGGACACCCGCATCTGAGAAGCGCTCTCCGCCTGTGCTGGACAGCGGCTTTTCTGTTCGTCTGGCTGACGGCGCTGCCCTCTGGAGCCTGCTGGTCAGATCACGGGTCCCGGTGCAGAGAAGCTGAGGACGCGGGGTTAACAGTGGTCCCATGCCAACCCCCGGGACGGATGGGGCTTGGAGGCCCACAGCCAGCGTTCACGGAACACAGGCTGAGGAGCAGGGACCCAGGGGTGAGTTCAGCTCACCCACCCATCCTGAGCCTCTAGTCTGTATGCAATCAGAACATTCTGCCTCTGAAGTTGTTACGAAAAATGATAGTGATGACAGCGATAATAATTCCTAAGCCACTGACGACTGACCGTCCAAAATGAACTGGCTTAGTAGGTGGAACCGGCTAAACACAAACACAATTACCTCCACTTTGCGGGTGTGGCCGCCTCACTTGGGAGGGTCGCCAGGAGCTGCTGAGCCCGTCCAGCCCCTCCAGGGGGGTGTCCCGCCTCTGCAGCTGACCCTGAGAAATGAGTGGGAAGCACTGCAGGGGGATCCTCGTCTGCCAAGGTTCCCGTGGGCACCTGCCCAGGTGAGCACAGGCCGGAATGTGCAGGCCAACAGAGTCCACACCTCCCTGCTGCCCACGAGCACCTTCTGCCTCTGATCTTAGGGAGAAGGGGGCCCGTGGCCAAGTTCATCTAAGTCAGGGCCTCTATCCTTCCATCCCCATCTGCTGTGCCCAGGAAACACGTGGCGAAAATAATAAACACAGTGTTGTTCTCCGCTTGCTTCAGGCAGGGGAACCATGTTGATACCATCACATTTCAAAGGTGGGGCAGGGGAGAGGGGAGAGAAGCATGGCTGTTAGTGACAGGAAGAAGAGTCAGGAACACGGAAGTTCTGGCGGCCTATTCTCAGATCATACTTGTTTTACTGTCGGTCACGTCGTGATCGGCGAGGCCCCTCGGTGTCTCACTTGAGTGGCTTCGGAATTTCTTAGGGGGGATATCCCAGGGGCGTAGGCAGGAAGTACAGTGCTGAGCAGCTTATCTTCCATTCCTCGGGGTGCCCCCCCGTCCTGCCCCCTCCCCACCCTGAGGCCAGCTGCAGACGGAGATGCCACCCTTCTGCCCAGAAGGGGAAGGGGAGGGAGGGAGAGGGTCTCCCTGTGAAGGCCATGTGTGCGTGGGACAGGGTGGGGTGGGTTTCCCGTGGAGCCCCAGAACCCATGCTGTCACATCTTATGGCTGGAAGATTCTATTTTTTTTCTTGAGAGAGAGAGAGAGAGAGAGAGAGAGAGAGAGAGAGAACACTCGAGTGGGAGAGATGGGCAGAGAGATAGAGAGAGAATCCCAAGGAGATTCCACACTAAGTGTGGAGCCTAATGTGGGGCTCGGTCTCATGACCCTGGGAATCATGACCTGAGCAGAAATCAAGAGTCAGAGGCTTAACCACGCGAGCCACCCATGGGCCCCACGAAAATTCTCTTTTAAGGGGCATCTCAGCCTTTTGTTCCTGCTAACATGTGCAGTCCTGGGGAATTACTCAGTTCGTAAGACGGCCATTCTATTTTGGGCAAACTCACTGTAAGGAAGTTCTTAATTCTGGAGAAAACATTCACTGCCTTCTGTTTTCCCCAAGCTGGGTGAAACGGGCCAGTACGGAGAAGATGCCAACCCTGAGCGAGTGAGCACACATAAAGGAATGTAGCCTCTGTCCTCGAGCTGTATATGTCATTAGTGGGAAAGGGATGCCAACAGGTGGTGTGGACAAGGAGTCTATAATCCAGGGACAGGGGCTCAGAAAAGTCCCCAGAGAAGGGGCATTTGGGCTGGGTCTTGAGGCACGAGCAGAAGCCTGACGCACGGAAGGGCTGTGTGGGAAGACGCAACAGGATGGAGGGAAGGATGTGTGAAGACAGGGGTGACAGGAGAGGAGAAGGCCAGTCTGTGCCCAGCCCCGAGGCTCACCCCTGGCTCAACTGCTCAAACTATAGTCCACATTCTGGGGAGCACAGAAGTTTCGAGCAGGTGAGGGCCGATCAAATTTGCACTCCAGGAATATGATTCTGGCCGCAGGAACAAGGATGGACGCTCAGAGGGGGAACCTCCAAGGTAAAGACGTAGATGTTCCCCCCAAATCACCTGCCCCCTCAGCTCCCTGCTCAGGAAGACCCTGCCTGCACCCGAGGATGAGTCCCGGGTCCCCATAAGCACATCTTTTCTCCTTGAAGCCCAGCCCTCGTGGACCCTGAACCTGTGAGGGTCTCGGCTCACCCAGCGCAAGGTAGGGCTGCTTCTCAACACGGCCACCACCTCCCAGAGGCCCTCGCGTGTGTCCGCAGCTGTGGCCTCGTCCTAGGCCATGCCTCTTCCCTCCTCCTCACACATGACTCCATTCCAGCCACAGCTGTTCCACAGACCTGCTCACAGAGGGCCTTGAAAGTGCTCCCTAACCCTCTAATAATTTAAGTCCGAATTCTGCCGAGGACGGGGCCCAAGTCCACCCCTGAAAACAGAGATGACCGCGTATGCCCCGTCCTCCCCCCAGGAATTGCAGACAGCCGTGGGTCCTCACACACCTCTTCACCCAGATGAGCCCACAATATCCTCCTAACCGCATGGGTGCCCTTTTCCGTGTGAATATCAGTGTCTAGAGAAAGGCGATGGAAACTGAATGGAAACTGACGAGCTCTGCACTCTCTCCTTGATGCCCTGGCTCTGAGCACAGAGGGTGGGTGGAGTGGGGGCTGGCCCTACTCTCCGGCCCATTCCCCAGCCCCGGTGCACCTTGCACCCGCTCTCTTCGCTGCCTGGTTTCTTTGCTTTTTTTTCTCTCCGCTTCTAGGCAGGGGCCTCAAATCTGCCACACGGTGCATGTTGAATAGCGCCAAGCAGTATCCCGCAAATCCCTTCCATGGCCTGGCCATCCCCCGAAGCCTCGGCTCGTCCTGTCGCCCCTCTCATGGATCCGTGGTGGAGCTGGAAACCTGGCCCTCCTCCGCTGCCTGCCTGCCTGCCAGATCCGGTCTCTGCTGGGAGCAGAGGCCAGTCCAGGGAAGGGCCGGCTACTTCCCACCGCCCCCCACTCCCCGCACCCTTGGATTGACCTCCGAGGCCTGCCAATGTGGGCTAGCTGAAGGGCACAGTCCCCTTCTTGCCTTCTAGCACAAGAAACAGTGTCTGGAGGGGGGGGAGAGTGAGGCCCGGGGCAACCACCTGCTGGGACAAGAGCCCGGGCCTGAAGGGAAAGATCAGACCCTCATGAGTCTCTGCTCGAGGGCCCCGTGGGGAAGGGATCCCTAGGGTTGGCAGTGAGAAGACACTTCCAGCCACCTGTATGTGCTGGTCCATGCCTCAGACACGTACGTGCCCGCTCGGTGCCAGCCATTACCACAGGGCTCCCCTGGCCACACACACCTCAGCCCCAACGATTTCTTTCGTTTTCTGTTCCCGTCTTTTTAATTTTTAAAAATGTTTATTAATTTTTGAGAGGCAGAGAGAGACAGAGCGCGAGCAGCGGAGCGGCAGAGAGAGAGGGAGACACAGAATCCGAAGCAGGCGCCAGGCTCCGAGCTGTCAGCACAGAGCCCGACTCAGGGCTCGAACTCACAGAAGGTGAGATCATGACCTGAGCCAAAGTCGGAAGCTCAACTGACTGAGCCACCCAGGCGCCCCTGTTCCCATCTTTGACTCACGTGTTACACCTGCCCACTGACATTCTTCTGTTACACCTGCCTCCTTCACAGGACAAGCTTTGCAGCCTGAAGTTTCTTGAATCCAGAGTTTCTTCTCTCCCTCCTAATCCCCCCAAGCAGCCTCCTGAGCTACTTCTAAAAGCTTTTCCCAATCTTTTTCTTCCTAGTTGAGGATTAGCAGTCCACCCGCCACACACACACACACGCCCCAATCCAATCCACACGGGAGGACAGCAGGGCACCCCGCGGGCAGAGAGACCAGCTGGTCCTCATAACCATGCATGGTCCACGGGGCCCAGACGGAGGCTGCAGGTGGGACAGGTGCTGAGGTCCATAGGGGGGAGCCCCCTGCTCTGTGGCCTGAGGTTGGGGCCCGTTTCAGCTGGTGGGGGGGTCCTAAGTGCCACCCAGGACAGCATTTCCACGGGAAAACTCATTCTCCTCTCCTAAATAACCAACCCTACAACTGATCTTTTGGAAAAGACACTTTTAAAGCCAGGGAATTGCTCGCATTTGGAGGACTCTTTGAGTTCATTTCAGTTTAAAAGAATACATTTCTAAACCACGCCCATTTCTTTCTTAAAAGTTTTTCCCCTAGGCCTCATCTTTAAGGAAACAATGACCTCCATCTATGCAAATGAACTTCCAAAGGGTTAACCTCACAAAACGTGTGAAAACCCAAGTGCTGATATGTGCCCCCAGGCACCGGCCTGTTGTCCACACTCAAAGGCCTACCCGGGGAAGGAAAGTGACGAAAGTGACGTGGCTGGTGCGGGTCCCACCGGGCCGGTGGATTCGGGTGGCTGGAGACTTCTGGATGCTGCGGTATCATGGCCGTTCCGCAGTGCCTCACTCAAATCCTCCCTGGGAAGGACGGCTTAAACAAACTGAACGCTAGTCTGTATAAAACAGAGCCGCTTCCTCCAGGAAAGCAGCCAAGAAGGGAAACAGAATGTATTTTACATCAAAGGACAAAGCTCTCAGATTTATTTTGACCTCCTGGTTGATCTCAAACGGAATGTAGTTTTACTATGCTTCAAAGAAAAAAACAATTCTTCCTATTTTTCCTCTAGAAGGTCATCATGCTACCAGATGAAGGAAGAGAATGGGTCAGGGCTAGGATCACAGACAAATGTGTCCATTTAAATGACAACGACACGTAAATGACACTTTATTTTCATCTGTCACTGGGTAGCTGGTGTGACAGGACATGGTGCTCACTCATGAGAAACGGTCTCCTGGAATAAGAAATCCTACACAACGCATTTTTAAGGATGAAGAAATAGGAAATGCAAAGATTACAAGCACTTTAATCACTTAAAGAAGACATCAGAAGAAAAAAATCAGAATCGCTACAGGGTCAATGTTCTTAATTTATTTAAAATTATTTGGTGCCATCAAAATAACTAAAAAACCACACGGGGACACAGTTCTGCTTTGCATTACGACGTCTACACCTGGTTTGGAATCCAGGTATCTTCGTGGATTCCTTTTCCAAACTTGAAATAGGAACTCTTCATTCTCCCTCTATGTGACAGTGTCTAATTATGAATAATTTGGTTTGATGTCCATGGTCTCTCCTGATCATCTCTTCCATCCCGAATATTAGTACAAGTATCAGAGTGAACAGAACCGAAGCTGATACACGGGTGGGAAAGTCTCTTCACCAAGACCCCTGTCCTCTAAGGGGTGCCCAGGCAGCTCAGTCAGTTAAGTGTCTGACTCTTGATTTCGGCTCAGGTGATGATCTATCTCGTGGTTTGCGAGCTCGAGCCCCTCGCATCGCGCGGACAGGGCAGAGCCTGCTTGGGATTCTCTCTCTCCCTCCCTTTCTCTCTGCCCTTCCCCTGCTCATCTCTCTCTCAAAATAAATAAACACTTAAAAATAATAATAAAAGAGGCACCTGAGTGGCGTTAGTCAGTGAAGTGCCTGATTCGGCTCAGGTCATGATCTCATGGCTTGTGGGTGCGAGGCCCACATCGGGCTCTGTGCTGACAGCTCGGAGCCTGGAGCCTGCTTGGGATTCTCGGTCTCCCTCTCTCTCTGCCCCTCCCCCGCTCACGCTCGGTCTCTTTCAAAAATAAACATTAAAAAAATGTTTTTCAATAGTAATAAAAAAAAAAAACAAACCCTAGCATCTAGCCACCGCTTACAAGTTTCCAATGATGGGGAAATCATTGCTTCAAAAGCAGCCCGTTTCATCAGACAGCTGGAATTGTTGGCATCGGCTTCCTTATACCGTTAACAAAAATTGCTTGCCTGTAACTTTCACTCTCTGGGAGTCTCAAAAAAAAAAAAAAAAAAAAAATTAGTCTTCAGCCTCTTTTGTATGGCTGCCTTCCAAATATTTGGACATCACGATTCCATTTTCCCCTCCTAGGCCCTTCCGTAGAAACATCCAGTTATTTTAAGTGCTCCTCATCAGATGCTGTTTCCGGCCCCCTCACCGTCTGAGTCATCATCATCTGGACCTGCTCTAACTTATGAGCGACTCGGAAAACCCTGTGCCCGGAAGGGAACGGGATACTTCAGGGGTGGCCTGTCAGCACACACGGCACTAGATGCCATCCGGATTGTTCCGGATGCCGTACTTCTACCTATTCAAGCTTAAGCTCATTCTACTTTATTTAAAAAAAAAAATTTTTTTTTTTAACGTTTATTTATTTTTGAGACAGAGAGAGACAGAGCATGAATGGGGGAGGGTCAGAGAGAGAGGGAGACACAGAATCCGAAGCAGGCTCCATGCTCTGAGCTGTCAGCATAGAGCCCGATGCGGGGCTCGAACTCACAGACCGCGAGATCATGACCTGAGCCGAAGTCGGCCGCTTAACCGACTGAGCCACCCAGGCGCCCCAAACTCATTCTACTTTAATAGCTCTATCACACTTCTGGCTGCTGACCTGATCTGTGGCCTCGCTTTTGCTTTGCTACTTGTTGGAAGGTGGGGGGGAAAGGACGTTAGAAGGTTTGTTTTCCGATGGCGGCTGAGATGCAAGGAAATCGTTCCCCCTGGAAGACCATTTGGTGATTAAGATGAAAAAAATCCTTAAATACACGCACTGCCATTGACTCTGCGGTTTCAGTTTTAGGAATTTATTTCAAGGAAGTAATTAAGGGCATCTCAAGAGTCACCTCAGAAGATGTTCGCTGCAAACCCTCTCTATGTCCTACAACACAGGACAAGTTCAAGGAGCTTATGCTAACGGATACACTGCGGTCATTGAAAATGCTGTCGAGGGGGTACTGACGGACACGAAAAGGTGTTTGTGATGGAAAACGCCAGGAAGAAACGGGTGGAAGTACAGTGTGGTGCCACATATGTAAAAATGTTGACATAACCAGCTGGTAGGGGCTGTCTATGGCCTGTCCTGAGCCGAACCAGGAGGAAGAGGGAGGAGGGGGGAGGGAGGTGGCCTCCAGGACAGACGCAGGGAGAACCCTGAGGTGCTACCGCTGGGAGAGAGGGGCATGTGTGGGGACACTTCTCAGGTACTCTTCCAAATCGTCAGCAATGTTACTCACCTCGCAGACTTGCCTATTTTTTTCCTAAGAACTCACAGAAACGCTGAGAGGCCCAGGAGCTGACTCCGAAATTGTGTCTAGGGCTCCAGGCCTCCTGTCCCTGGGCTCGGCACAGCCGAGAGGAGGCAGACACCGGCTCACCTCAGTCAGGTGGGACACATGCCCAGAACGAGTCCAGAGGAACATTCGGTGGGAGAGTAACAGTGGTTAGTTTGGGGTGGCAGAATTATGTGTGAACAATTGTCTTATTTTTGCTTATCTGAATTAAATGTTCCACATATTACACTTACGTATGTGCTTATTTTAACATTTATTTATTTATTTTGAGAGAGAAAGAGAGGGAGAGAGAGAGCACGGGGAAGGGGCAGAGAGAAGGGGGGGAGAGAGAATCCCAAGCAGGCTCCGCACTGTCAGTGTGGAGTCTGATGTGGGGCTCGATCTCGTGACCACAAGATCACCACCTGAGCTGACGGCAAGAGTTGGGACGCTCAGCTAACTGGGCCACCCAGGCGCCCCATGTTGCTTGCTTTTAGGGTATCCTTCAAGGATACTCAGCCACTTACTTTCCTAACAATGACACTGGGCAGACCTCTGGCTCGGGCCCGGGTCACAGCGAGCCACACAGAGTTAGCCGTCCCACGGCTGTCCCACCACGCTACCCAGGCAATGCGGCTCACCGGGCGCACGGCGCACAGAGATACAGGGAAAGCGGGTTCGGTCGTAAGAAGCGAGGAAACTCTAACACGTGCTACAACATGGATGAGCCTGGGGGACACTGCACGGAGCGAAACATGCCAGTCACCGAAGGACAACCTTCCCTGGGGTGTCTGGGGGAGTGAAGTTCAAGGAGACACATAGGAGAGCGGTGGCTACCAGGGGCGGGGGGGGGGCGGTGGTTGGGGAGAATGGGGGTTAGTGTTTCACGGGGACAGAGTTTCAGCTTGGAAAGGGAGAAAGTTCTGGAGACGGATGGGGGTGACGGCTGCACAACGGTGTGAACGTACGTGATGCCACTCAGCTGTGCACTTAAAGACGGCGGCCACGGCAAACGTTCGCTGTGTGTATCTCACCACGACTTTTTTAAAGAACGCACGACGCCGGAGCCCCGTAAATCCCTCGAAAGGAGAAAAGGTTCAGGAGAGCACTTCTCCCGACTCTGTAGCAATGCAGGATGAACACACAAGTGGCTCATCTCCTCTTCTGAAATAGTGGCCTCATAGGAACTGGAATGTGAGAGCTGTCCTCTAGAAGCGCGGGGCTCGAGGACAAGGACACTTGTCCACCGAGCTAGGCACTGGGGCGCAGCACACCCTGCCAGGTTTCTGGCAGGTGGGAAGTAGAAACACTAAAACGTTCCCATTAGCATCAGCGGCAATTTGCACCGGGACTTGGGTTCTATTACGCATTTCGCCATTCCCGTGTCATTCAGCTCTGTGTAAATGCAAGCAATTTCTGTTTTGAGAAGTCAACTGTCTCAGATAATGAGGCAGTGGCGGGCAGGGGAGGGGCGAGAGGAGACACCCCGAAGGATGGGGGTCCTCCCAGACGACGCACACCGTAATCAGGACTCTCCTCTCCCTACCCGTGTCTCTCCGAGGCCTCGCCCCCTTCCACGAGGTTGTGACGAACACAAGAACGATACCAAGGTTTCGGAAAGGCAAAAACAGAATCTACTCTCCAAGGACACGTCCCCATCTGAAGGACGAGAGCCCTGCAGATGGCCCCTGTTCCTCGCTGTCCTGGATCATCGGCCATCCTGCCCACTGGTCTCATCAGTCAGACGGAGAGAGGCGGAGGGCACAAGAGGAGAGGACACAGGAGGGCATTTACTGGGAGAGACTCATTTTTCAAACCAGAGAGCTTTTCCTGTACCCAGGGGCGGGGAAGGGGGGAAGATAAAATTCGTCTCCATCAGATAAATTTTCAAAAAACACAAAACCTGACTAACACTCTATTTGCCAGAACACTTTGAAAATCAGCACTGAAGGGTGCCTGGGGGGCTCAGCCGGTTAAGTGTCCCACTTCGGCTCACATCATGATCTTGAGGTTTTAGAGTTTTAGCCCCGAGTCCGGCTCTGTGCTGACAGCTCGGAGCCTGGAGCCTGCTTCGGACTCTGTGTCTCCCTCTCTCTCTGCCCCTCCCCCGCTTGCACTCTGTCTCTCTCTCTCTCAAAAATAAACAGACATTAAAAAAAAAAAAACTTAAAAAAGAAAGGAAGAAAGAAAGAAAGAAAGAAAGAAAGAAAGAAAGAAAGAAAGAAAGAAAAGACAGTCATCACTGAAAAGCAACTTCAGTGACCAAAAGGGAAGAAAGGGGCCCAGAACCTAAGGACCAAAGGCCTTCTGCTCCAGACCTGAAATCTACAAGGAGGGCGATGGGACACGAAGACATATCCTCACCCCGTCTCCAAGACAGTACGATTGGTGGTCCTAATCTGGGGACAGAGACTGGAAGGCAACAGAAAGGTACAGTTTAAACAACTGTCGGGGCGCCGGGGTGGCTCAGTCAGTTAAGCGTCTGACTTCGGCTCAGGTCATGATCTCGCGGTTCGTGAGTTCGAGCCCCGTGTCGGGCTCTGTGCTGACAGCTCCGAGCCTGGAGCCTGCTTCCGATTCTGTGTCTCTCCATCTCTCAGCCCCTCCCCTGCTCATGCTCTGTGTCTCTCTGTCTCTCAGTAATAAATAAACATTAAAAATTTTCTTTTTTTAAAAATAAACAACAGAATCAAGGGATCTCCCAGAAGAAAGTGTGGCCATTTTACAGATAAGGAAAATGAAGCTGTAAAATAGTCACTATCTGTCTAAGGTCAACTACCTGGCGGCAGCGCTGACTGCCGCGCCCCAGTGCCTAGCTCGGTGGACAAGTGTCCTTGTCCTCAAGCCCCGCGCTTCTAGAGGACAGCTCTCACATTCCAGTTCCTATGAGGCCACTATTTCAGAAATGGCCAGAAAAACTGGAAAGTGGACAAGGGCTGGGCTATCCCAGTGTGTTCGGGACATCAAGAATCTCACAGTTCCTCCTCAACTTCTAGAAAGCAGTCGTCGTAGAAGGACATGTCCACGTGAGCATGCTGTGCTACCTCCGTGAAGCCAGCGGCCTTCCAGGAGGCAGGACTCTCCCCATGAGCATGACCACAGCCTTCTCTCCAAGGCTCCAGGAAACCGGCCCAGGGAGCAGAGAAAACAAACGACTCCTTCTTTCTTCTTCTTCTTTTTTTTTTTTTTTTTTTTTTAGACAGAGAGAGACAGAGATGAACGGGGGAGGGTCAGGGGAGACACAGAATCTGAAGCAGACTCCAGGTTCCGAGCTGTCAGCACAGAGCCCGACGTGGGGCTCGAACTCATGGACTGTGAGATCGTGACCTCAGCCGAAGCCGGACGCTTAACCGACTGAGCCACCCAGGGGTGCCACGACTCCTTCCTTCTTTAGCCAATTTGCAGGCATCTATCTGGCTTCAAGTGCCTGTGACCCAGACCAGGTGCAGTTCTACCAAGGGAAATGCAGGATTCATTGAGTCACCCTTGACCTTCGGGAGCTTCGACAGAAGGACTCCTGGCCAGCGTGACCTGAGTGAGATGGGAAGCAAACTGCTTCATAACTGCCCCCCACCCCCAGCCCCTGGCCTCTCCCGATGACAGTGGGATCCAAATAAACAGAACTGAAAGATGACGCTGACCAGATCTCTCACTCCAATTTTCAGATCTCCTTCACGGACCGGGTTGCGACTCAAGAACTTGGTGAGGAAATCCTGGGTCTCTAACAGGCAAACGTTAGATCTGGGCTGTTCCTAAATCCAGCTGCTGGTGCTCACGTTTGCGGTTCCGTTCCTGCACCCCGGTCACAAAGCCCTTCCAGGCTGCGCTCTGGCTCAGCGTACAGGCTTCTCTGTGCCCCTCAAGCCCCGTGAATCGATTGCTGAGCGTGGACGACTAAGCTTCCACCAGAAGATGAAGGCCAGGACCCCAGCCTCCGGGCCTCCCCTCTGCCACAGCCACGTTGCTGGTTGGCTTTATTAAAAAATCCCAGAGTCTACTGAAAAGCAGCGCGGGCTGGGACGGGAAATCGAGTTGGGAACAATAATCTGGGCTTTTGGAAGCCATGGCGGACCCAAGAGCGGGATCCCCAGAGTGGGGCCACGCAAGGCAATCTTTAGGGGTAAAGCCACAGTGGGTCTTCCCGAATCCTTCATAATATTTTATTTAAAATGTGCTTTGGAACGTATCACTAGATTCGCGTGATAATATGTGTTTAATCTGTAAGTGTCTTAATATAGACAGAGGAAGGAGAGCTATCCTCAAAATATTTTTGCTAATAGGGCGTTTGGTCAAAAAAGCGGGAGCCGTCGCGGGGGGCATCACTGCTATCTTGAATCTGGTTCCTACATCTGTCAGTGGGTTTTGTGGCCATGCTAAAAGACACCAGGCTCCTATATTTGGCTTCGTGCTGCCTCCTCCCACCCATCTGTCTACAGCTGCTAGATATCCAACACCTAGAACACAGGAAGCTGGGTTTCTGAACAACCCACGTTACCCAGAGGAAAGAGCTGTGCCCAGTGGTTCCTTGCCGACCACAAAATACTGGCAGCGTCCATCATTCTTGCGGAAAATGTGTTTCGCAGCCAGAGCAAAATAACTTTTTTTTTTTAATTTTTTTTATGTTTATTCGGTTTTTGAGAGAGACAGAGTGCAAGAGGGGGAGGGGCAAAGAGAGAGGGAGACACAGAATCCCAAGCAGGCTCCAGGCTCTGAGCTGACCACACAGAGCCCGACGCGGGGCTCGAACCCACGCACCATGAGATTGTGACCTGAACCAAAGTCGGATCCTTAACCGACTGAGCCACCCAGGCGCCCCAGAGCAAAATAACTTCTAAAGAAAAAACTCACATGTACGTGGGTTTAGCGAGGAAAAAGGTTACAACTCAAAAGGTTGAAGTTCTTCGGCAAAATAAAAGGACACGGTGCCTTTAGCAAGTTATCGGTAATAACTCAAAAAAAAGGGACCGTCAGTACATTCCTGTCCTATCTCTGAAGAAAATCAACTGTGTAACAGCTACAAACATGACAGCCAGGGTCAATACCACACTGAATTGATTTTTAACTAGAGTATGACTCTTAGTAGTAGCTGGTTTACACCCTGAAGATGGCCTCCCCCTCGCACTCCCACTCCATATAGGACTTAAAATCCACTAGAACACTTGGTTTTAACGGAAGACAACCCACAGGAAGTCTCTCATTAATCCACACAGTAGAAGCGTATCCTATTATTATAATAAAGAAATCCTTATTAGCGAAGTATTCCGTTCAGATGCTCCCCACTGTGTGGGAAATGCCTATTTTACATAGGAAGGAACCTTGGCTCAGAGCTGCATGACTCATCCAGGAGTTGGGGAAGAAGGGAGGGGGCTGGCCTAATAGATACAGCTAATGTGCTCACACACGCATGCTCCCGTCTAGCGCAATTGGGACAACGGAAGGGTATAGACAAACGGTATAGACCTGCACTCCCTGGGGTGATACGTATCCAACCTCGGTTAGACACATGAACGTACAAACTCCCCATCACCACAAAGTAAAAATTTCGTGAGCCAACTTCTGGTTTTCCGGGCCAGCGTGTGAAGAGTTGGGAAGTTATCACTCCATCCTAAGCTATCGACAACTCTTCTGCGTTCCCTCAGAGAAGTGAGATCATAGAGCAAACCGCTACTCCAAAAACTGGAGACACCCAACGGTGAATACAGAGAATCACAACTTACTGGAGGACCCATCTGTGCAGGAACCTTGTCCGGGTAACGAAATCAGAACGGTGACAGATGAACTGCTGGAGGGAGGTCGCTGTGGACAAGCCTGAGAGCTAAAAACTCCAGGGGCATCAGTCATAGGTGGCCCCCCATAACTCTGTGAGTTTTTACCTCCAGGAGCTTAACTAGGTTTCTGAACGACAGATCCCTTCCTTCATGCTTCCAGCAGGAGAGGAAGAAGGATCATTTGGAAATATGCCAGAGCATTCTGTTCTTGACAAGGCCTGCCCTCAACAGAAGCTATTTTACCACAGCCTAACCCCATGGAAGTTTATCAGAGCCTAACCAACCTGGAGAAAGGAAAATGCTGGACCCCAGCCTGCCCCTAGCCTTCTGCGTGTTAGAAGGGAAATACTCCTTTCTAATCAACTTTAGCTGCCCTGTCCCACCCATGTGGGAGAGAAACTGGGAAGCAATTGTGAAGTTCACAGCCCAGGGGCACAGGCTCACTAAAAGATGAAACCTAGCAAATGACTATGGAAGTCTTCCCTTGTCCCCACACCTACCTTATCACTACAGGCCTATTTACTTGAGTTCCTTTTACCCAGCACATCATACTCGGCTTTTAAGAAAAACTTACAAGGCATACTAAAAGGCAAAAAACAAAGTTTGAAGAGACAAAGCAAGCATCAAAACGGGCTTAGATATGGCAGGGATGTAGGAATTACCATACCAGGAATTTAAAACAACTACGATTCATATGTTAAAAGCTCTAATGGAGGGGCGCCTGGGTGGCTCAGTCGGTTAAGCTGCCGACTTAGGCTCAGGTCATGATCTCGCGGCCCGTGAGATCGAGCCCCGCGTCGGGCCCTGTGCTGACGGCTCAGAGCCTGGAGCCTGTTTCGGATTCTGTGCCTCCCTCTCTCTGACCCTCCCCCATTCATGCTCTGTCTCTCTCTGTCTCAAAAAATAAATAAACGTTAAAAAAAAAATTAAAAAAAAAAAAAGCTCTAATGGAAAAAGTAGACAACATGGAAGGACAAATGAAGAACAGAGAAACAGAAATGGAAATTCTAGTCAAGAACCATACAGAATTACTAGAGATCAAAACATTGTAACAGAAATGAAGAGTGGCTTTGATGGACTCATCCCACTAAACTGGGCACAGCTGACGGAAGACTCTCTGAGCTTGAGGATATGACAGTAGAAACTTCCGAACTGGAAAGCAGAGATTTAGAAAACAAAGAACAAAAGAACGCTGAAAGAAATCAGAATGGAGTTATCCAGGAAATGCTGGATAACTACCAAAATGTACACACATGTATAATGGGACTACCAGAACGACAAGGAAGAGAGGCAGGAATAAAAGATTTATTTGAAGTGGTAATGACTGAGAATTTCCTCACGTTAATGTCAGATGCTGAATCACAGCTGCAGGAAGATCAGAAAATACCAAGTGGGATAAATAACAAAAAGACAGAAAACATAAAAAACCAAAAACTACACCTAGACATAGCATATTCAAACAGCAAAAGTCAACATTTTATTTTTATTTACTTGTATTTATTTTTTTAAGATTTTATTTTTAAGTCATCTCTGCACCCAACATGAGGCCTGAACTCACAACCCCGAGATCGAGAGTTGCATGTCCTACCAAGTGAGCCAGCCACTTGGTTTTCAAGATTTTAAAAAAATCTTGAAAGAAGATGGAGAGGAAGGAAACAGAGAAACAAAGATAAGAATTCTATCCAGCTTCTCATAAACCGTGCAAGCAAGAAGAGAATGGAATGAAATATGTATAGTTTTGAGAGAAAAAAATTGCCAACCTAGAATTCTATACTCTGTGAAAATAATCTTCCAAAGTGAAGGAGAAATAAAGACTTTCTCAGATAACAGAGACTGAGGCAATCTGTGGCCAGTAGACCTGACTTGCAAGAAATATTAAAAGGAGCTCTGCAGAGAGAAGGAAAATGATACTGGGCAGAAACTCAAATCTCCATAAAAAAGTAAGAACATCAGAGAAGGAATAAGTGATGGTAAAATGACAACTTTAATTTTTTTTTAAGTTTATTATTTTTGAGAGAGAGAGAGAGAGAGCACACAGGGGAGGAGCAGAGAGAGAGAGAGAGAGAGAGAGAGAGAGAGAGGGAGGGAGAAAGGATCCCAAGCAGGCTCCGTAAAGTCAGCATAGAGCCCAATTCAGGACTCAAACCCACAAACTAAGATCATGACCTGAGCTGAAACCAAGAGTCAGAGGCTTAACCGACGAAGCCAGCCAGGCGCCCCCAACTTTAATTTTTCTCATCCTCAATTGATCTAACAGGTAAAAGTTTGTTCAAAATAATAATAGCAACAATTTTGCATGCTTATCTATAGTATATATATTTAGGTACACACTATACATATGAAATGAATGACAGTGATGATTCAAGGAAGAGGAGGGAAGAATTCTTAATATGTTGTTATAAGATACTTACACTAACTGTGAAGCAGTCTAGTGTTATTTGAAATTAGACTTGGATTAGTTCTAAATGCATATTGCAAACACTAGGCCAACCACTAAAACAATGGGAAAAAATAGGAGAGAAAAATGGAATTATGTAAAATGCTCAATGAAAGCTACAAAAGGCAGAAACAGTGTAGAAGACAAATATAACAGAACAAGGCAAGGAATAGAAAAGGCTAACAAATATGGTACATATCAATACAACTATAGTAATAACCACCTTAAATAGCAATGGTCTAATACACCAATTAAAAGACAGAGTCAGAGAAGATCAGTAAACAAGACCCAACTAGCTGTATGTTGTCCTCAACAAATCTACTTCCAAAACAGAAAGCACTGAGCCTACATGGGTTTACTGATGAAGTCTACCAAACACTTAAGGAAGAAATCATTACTAATTCTCTACAATCTCCTTCAAAAGATAGAAGCAAAGTTAATACTTCCTAACTCATTCTATGGAGCCAACATTACCCTAATAACAAAACCAAAGACATCACAAGAAAATGGCAAACCAATATCTCTTATGAATGTAGATGCAAAAATCTTCAACAAAACATTAGCAAATTGAATCCAAAACCATGACAAAGTAGGGTTGATCTTAGGTATGCAAGACTGGTTCAACGTGTGAAAGCCGATTAATGTAATCCATTTGACAAAATCCAATACTCCTTCATGATAAAAACTCTATTCTAGGAATAAAGGGGAAACTTCTTCAGCTTGATAAAGAACATCTACCAAAAACTTAGAGCTAACTTCATACTTAATGGTAGGAAACTAGAAGCTTTCCTGCTAAGATCAGAAATATGGCAAGGAAGGACACCTGGGTGACTTGGTTGGTTAAGCATCCACTCTTGATTTCGGCCCAGGTCACGATCCCAGGGTTGTGGGATCGAGCCCTTTGTTGGGCTCTGTGCGGAGTGTGGCGTCGGCTTGCAACTCTCCCTCTCTCTACCCACCCCACCCCCTGCCACCCCTCTCCCCTGCTCATGCTCGCTCTCCAAGATAAGAAATAATATGGCAAGGATGTTTACCACTTTTCAACATCATACTAGAAGTCCTAGCTAATGCTAGGAAACAAAAAGTACGCTATAGGTTAAGAAGAAAGATGTTTGCAAATGATATGACTGTCTATGTAGAAAATCTGAAAGCATTGAAACCTCCTGGGACTAATAAGTAATTACTGCAAGGCTGCAGGATACACGGTTAATATACAAAAACCAACTGCTTTCTTATATACGAACAATGAACAAGTGGAATTTGAAATTAAAAAAACAATACCATTTACATTAGCACCCCCAAATGTAAACACTTTGATAGAAATTTAACAAGATAGGCATAAAATTTGTATGAGGAAAACTGTAACACTGACAATGGAAATAAAGAAAGAACTAAATAAATGGAGACAGTCCACGTTCGTGAGTAATAAGACTCAATACTGTCAAGATGTCAATTCTTACAGCTTGATCTATAAATTCAACACAAACAAATGAACATCCCAGCAAATTATTTTCTGGGCATCAACCAATTCTCAAGTTTATACAAAAGGCAAAAAAAAAAAAAACCCACAAAAAACAGAATAACCAACACAATATTGAAGATGAAGTACGAAGTTGGAGGACTGACATCACCTAAATTCAAGAACTACTATAAAGTTAAAGTAATCAAGACAATGTGGTATTTGACAAAGGAGCAAAGGCAATACGATGGGGCAAAGGTAGCTTTCTAACAAATGGGGCTGGAACATCGGGACATCCACATGCAACCCATCAACCAGCCCATCTAGACACAGATCTTCCACTCTTCTCAAAAGTTAACTCAAAATGGATCAAAGACCTGATTATAAAGCCAAACTATAAAACTCCTGAAACAAAATGTAGGAAAAAAATCTAGGTGATTTTGGCAATGACTTTTCAGATATAACGTCAAAGGCATGATCCATGAAAGGACTGATAAAGCTCAATCTCATTAAAATTAAAATATCTGCTTTGGGAAAGACATTGTCCAAAGAACAAGAAGACGAGCCAAAGCCTGAGAGAAAGAATTTATAAACGACACATCTGATGGGGGATGGTTATCCAAAATATGGAAAGAACGTTCAAAATTCGGTAAATGGGCAACCCGCTTAAAAAAAAAAATGGATGAAAGACCTGAGCAGATACTTCCCCAAAGAAGATAAACGGAGGGTAAATAAATTTATCAAAAGAAAGTCAGTATCATATATTGTTAGGGAAATGCAGATTTAAATAATGAGATTCTACTTCCAACCTTTTAAAACAGCCCAAATCAAAAACACTGACCGTACCAGACGCTGCTGAGGAAGCAGGGCAAAAGGAACTCTCATTCGTTGCTGGTGGGAACGCAAAATGGTACAGCCACTTCAGAAGACAGCTTGGTAGTTTCTCGCAAAACCACACGTACTCTTACTACGTGATCCAGCCGTCTTATTCCGTGGTCCGCACCCAAATGAACGGAAAACTTACACGTACACACAAACCCGCCCAGAGATGTTTACGGCAGCTTTAGTCACAGCTGCCAAAGCTCAGAAGCAACCAAGACGTCCTTCAGGAGGTAGATGGGTAAACTGGGGTCCACTCAGACAACACAGTCGTATTCAGTGGTGAGAACAAATACACCATCAAGCCACGAGAAAGCACGGAGGAAGCGTCGATGCACGTTACTAAGTGGAGGAAGCCAATCTGAAAGGCAACGGGCTGTATGATTCTAACTAGATGACGTTCTGGAAAAGGCCCAACTATGGAGACAGAAAAAGGATCGGTGGTTGTCAGGGACTGGGGCGGTGGAGGGATGAATAACTGGAACACCGAGGACGTTTAGGGCAGTGAAACTATTCTGTAGGATAAAGCAGGGGTGGATTCACACCACCGTACATTTGTTCAGACCCACAGAACGTACGGCACTAAGAGTGGACTGTAACGTAAACTAGGGACTTTGGGGGATTACGACGTGCCGGCGTTGGTTCCCTGAACGTAGCAAGGGACCACTCTGCAGGGACATGCTGACAGCGGGGGAGGCGCGCATGTGTAGGGGCAGGAGGCATGTATGGGAATCTCCGCACTCTGTGCACAATTTTGCCGTCAAGCCTAAAACTGCTCTAAAAAATAAAGTCTTGTTTAAAAAAAAAAAAAATCTGTGAACCGATATATACCATCCTGTATTTTCTATTTTATTCCTTTTTTTTTTTCCCAACAAATTTTGGTCACCTCCTAAGTACACTTACTTCGCCCCCCCGCTAAGGAGCTTGAAGGAAGTCAGCCAAACATGACTAGAGGGCAGTGTCTCCAGCAGCCCTCTGCAATCCATGCTGTCTACTCCACGGGCTCCACAGGCGACAGAGGGCCACACGCGACTCATTCGTGGTTTCTGAGCAAGAGGATTTCCCAGCCCCCAGCCCCCAGCCCGAGGCTAGATGGGTCCCTGCAGTTACCTGGAGGGAGGGTCTCCATGCTTTGTGCTTTCTCATCCCCGTTGCTGTGATGTAGGTCTTTCTTTTTAATTGGGTCAATTTCATTCCAGTCCTCCTAAGGGGAACAAAGACACGAAATGGGTTGATCAGTTCCTCAAGCACACCTTCGCTCACCAGTTCAATAAACATTGAAGTCTTGGGACGCCAGAGAGCCCTGGGGACGTAACAAGGAGGGAGAGAGAATTCCCATCCCAGAACTTCTCGGAGGGTGGGGGGGGGGGGGGGAGAAAAGCATGGGAATGACCTTTTCCGAGGAAGGATTTGCAACTTCTCTCTTCATTTTATATTTACACTGCATATCTCGGGGAAGGCAATACTCCGGAAAACCCAGGGCTTTGTGGATTTGTGAAGGTAGGGGAAGGGAGGTAGGGAAAGTAGATTAAATAAAATAATTCAGTAGTGGTTAAATTAAAGCCATTAAAATGATGGTAGCTCTCCAGACATCTTAGATGGTTAAGGACACCTTAGGACCAGATTTCTCCCTCTTGGGTCCCTTTGAGCCCTCCTCTGACGTTGCTAAATGATTTAATTCTGCTGAGTAACAGTGGAGGGAGGAGGAAGGACCAGCCAAGCTTTTCCTCGGGCTTCACTCTAATAGGACTGCCAATGGAACAGAGCTGTAAATTAAGGGTTTAATGTGAAACCAGAATAAGATATAAGCTCTGGCAGAACTTATTCAGCTCATCTGCACAAACAATTTACTCTAATCCATCAACATTAAATCAAACCAAAAAACATCTCCATGACCACAGAGCTAAATATATCTTTCAACCACTTGGAATCTGATTTCTCTGAATCAAGTAAGAAAGATTTCTGTAGAAGAACCCAGATCAGAAATGTCCTACGGCTAGTCATTTTCCTACACAGATTTCCGTGAGCCAAGCCGTGTCGACTGGCCATTCTCTGGAGCAGATGTTGTCGGGATGAGCCCTCCCTGGGGAGAGACCAGGCCAGTTCTGCACAGGTTTGTCCGCTAGCACTCCTCCAGACCAGCGTGGGCTGCGTGTTGTGCAAAAGGGGACCACTGGAGACATTCTGGCTCTTTCAAACGTAAAGTGAGATCTGCAAGCAGGGTAATTCTCAGGTGCTGGGCCAAATCAGGCATTTTTCCCAAATGCGACTTGCTTTGCCAATAACCTCCATTTTTACTCAAACAGTACAGTAACGAAAGAGAAACCATGCCTAAGCTTCCCCCCCACCCCCCTCTTGAGGCCAGCTTTTTCTTCAGCTGCTTCTTCAGTGCTATAGCTGGGTTTATCCCACCAGGGCCACCTCGGGAATGATGGGTTGGGGGCACCCGGGAGGTGCAGAACAATGGGCTGGAGACGAACGCTCCTGTGCCTTGGTGGTCCTGCCCCTCCCCACACCTGTCACAAGACCCCTGCCCTTCAAATGCCCCAAGTCCTGTGACTTCTGAAGAGTTTATCCTGCATTTTAACAAAAGTATTAAAATGCACCAGTATCCCAATTTATTTTTTGCGGCAAGCAGTTTTTCAAAGGTATTCGTAATTTGGCTTTTGAGACCATTTGGTTAAAAATAAACTTTCAATTTACTATCAGTGATGATTTCGCAGAAAGCTTGGCAAAGGCGTGGGAGGAAGAGAATCTAACCTACTGCCTTTACAATATACGGAAATGTACGAATACTAAATCCAGTGAGTAATGAAGTTACCAGAGTCATGCTGTGCGTACTTTTAATTAAGCATTATTAATTTTTATTTTGTAGCTCGCTTGTAGCCTTTTGTGGCTAATAACTCTCTCCCCCCTGCAGGCATTACAGTGGCGAAATGGATCAAACCATTTAACCTTGTACTTGAATAAAATCAAAAGTGAAGGGTGCTGCTGGGGCCAGTGCCCCAGAACCAAGGCATTGTCTGTACTGTTGACAAAATCAACATTGAGGCAGGTCAACCATCAGTGCTCTCTCAGAAAATAAATGCTTCCTTCTTCCCGCAGGCAAGACGGACCGGGTCCAGAGGCGACATTCCTTAGCCTCCCTTCCCCCTCCCAAATCCACCATGCCCACCATAAAACCAAAGCTGGGGATGAGAACATGTTGAACGGCCAAGTCCCAAGCAGGTGAAATAACGCTAAGGGCCAATTATGAATGCCTGTGACACGGATGCTTCACAGAGAATTCCTAGTTCACAACGGGACGTGGAACTACCTGGGTCACATAGTGGGTAAGAAGCTAAAGTTGGCCTTTGATGAATCAGGCCTCAGTTTAAACCAAGTTAGAAGAACCCGACTCTCACAATATCATAAAAGTCCAAGGATACGGGGCGCCTGGGTGGCTCAGTCGGTTAAACGTCCGACTTCGGCTCAGGTCATGATCTCGCGGTCTGTGAGTTCGAGCCCCGTGTCGCGCTCTGTGCTGACAGCTCAGAGCCTGCAAGCCCCATTCTAGCCACTGCGCACACACTGAACTTCCTTCCAGTGCTATTACTACCCCTATTTTACAAGATGAGAAAGCCGGGCACTGGAAGCTTAAGTACATAATGAGGTTAGACTCAAACCCCAGGGGATGGATGGACTGATTGATTTTAAAATTTTTAATGTTTATTTTTGAGAGAGAGACAGAGAGAGAGAGAGAAACAGAGCATGAGCAAGGGGGAGTGGGGGCGGGGAGAAGAGAGAGAGAGGGAGACACAGAATTCAAAGCAGACTCCAGGCTCTGAGCTGTCAGCACAGAGCCCGACGCAGGGCTCGAACTCACAAACTGTGTGATCATGACCTGGGCCAAAGTCGGACACTTACCTGACTGAGCCACCCAGGTGCCCAAACCCCAGGGGATTCAGTACCGGAGTCCACGGTCTCAATCATTCTACTGTACTGCCTTTAGGTAAAATAACTTCCCCCACTACCAGCTAGATAGACACGAGTAAAGCAAAACAATGTATTAGCCATTCATTCATCTCAGGATATGTCTGATCACTGTAAATTCCTAATTGTTCAGGATGATTGATCGGATTCACTGGCTGAGACAGCCGGTGCCCATGTACAACGCACCCCCTGTCAACAGCTCACCCTTCCAGACGCTTGTCATGTTCCACTCTCCTCCTGGAACCCTGACCCATGGCCTTTGCTAGATGGAAGAACGTCCCCAGAGATACGGTGAGGAGTGGGCAGGTTCACCTTGGCTGAGCGTGCCCACTCGGGCGTAAACAAGCATCCCACCTGATGGCATAGTGCCACAGACCCTGCAGAGTGTGGGGAAGGCTCCGAGAAGCCTGTGGCCAAGAAGTGACACCTTAGCAGAGATCTGAGGGGTCAAGAATGGACCTGGCAAGGAGAAATGATGGGGCTCTGGGGGAGATGAGGGTTCTGGTGGAGGGAAGAAAATGAAAGGTAGAAAATGGGAAGGCATGGAAGTGGTGAGACACTGAGACTTGAGACTTCCGTTCCAGAAACATCGCGTTGGCTGTAGTGTAGGGAGCAGACGGAGGGGGCAGAAGAGAGGCCAGGGGGCCACGAGGGCAATGCAGCAAGGGACGGTGGGGAGCCGGCTCAAGCCTGGGTCCTAGAGATGCAGAGAGGAGACCGGCGCGACCACAGGGCGAGGATTGGAAGAGGAAAGCAGGAAGGAAGGAAGGAATCCGAGATGGAGAGTTCTGACCTGGGCGTTTCAGACAGGAGGGGCATTCACAGCTAAGGAACAGGAGAAAGTTGTCTGGGTGGGGCAAGGAGGGGAGCTGGGAGATACAGACGAGCCTGTTCGGGAAATGTGGAGGTTCCCGCAAGATACCGAGAGGAGGTACCTGGCAGACACAGGAGACACACGGCTGGAGTTCTGGAAAGGCAGGAGGCCATCGAAGCTGCTGGCGGGCATGTGAGACCATCGGCTGGGGGTGGGGGGTATGAGCCAAGTGAGAACGGGTCCCAGGGCAGAGGGAGATGCAGGACACACGACAAATTGGGAAGAGCCCTGGCCCACGAGCGGGAGCCTCGGGGTCTCGCCACAGGGATCTGAGGAAGTCACCAGCCTCCCTCCCTCCACTGGGGCACCGGGCTGAAGGTCTCATGGTCCCTGCCTGCCCTTGGTGTTCCTGGGTACCGGGTATTCTCAGCACTTTTTTATTATTTCCACCCATTTCACATGGTTGGTATGCAAAAGCTCTTCAGGTCCTTGGAGGGCAGGAGGGCTCTGTCACATTTCTGGTGTATCCCATGGCACCAAGTGTGGCACTGGTCTCAAGTTGGTCACATGATAATAAACGGAGTTGGGACCAAACACCCTCACGCTACTTACTCAGATTGACCTGACTGGCTTCGCCCACTTTGCAGTGGAAGCTTTTCATGACAACACCCCCCCCCCAATACATCTACATACATGATGAAACGCATTTACACCAGCGGGGGGGTGGGGAGGGGGTGTGGAGCCTCGTTTCAAAGGGGAAACGTGTGAAATGCAACAGTGTGGGGAAGGCTCCAGGGCCCAGGACCCGCTGACAGGCGGGACGTGTTACCAACTGATCTGTTTGTTTCCTCCCATTTAAGAGAAAATGATGCGGTGACAGGCAGGTCCTCTTTTCAGTGACAAGTAGAAACGGCTAAGATTAGAGGAGTAATGATGCGGTTTGATGCTGGGTCAGAAGTTGCAGAGCATTCAAGGCCTGGGATCCGGTCAGCCTGCTGTTATTCCCAGGGGGCGGCAGCCTCCTCTCTGCTTTGTGTCTCTGGCTTGCAGAGGAGGGATACTGACATGGAACTGACATGCGGAATGACTAACGCAGTCTGAACACCGGACTGTGGATCAGGTTGCAAAGTGGGTTCCCTCAGGGAGGTTTCTTTAGCCAGAGGTCTGCCACCCGTATCAACGACCATAGAGCAGGGAGGATGCTGCTACCCCCCACCCCACACCCCCCACTCGTCTTCACTGTTTAGACCACAGTGTGGGAAAGACCCGGAGAGAGCCTCACCTCTGGCACTGAGGCTGTCTCTCCCTTGGGAAAGGGCACATGAGCCCAGATAATGCAAAACGCAATCTCCTGTCCTCCCACTTACTCACGTACCTGGGCTCATAGCTATTATTAAGCGTATTTGAATTGGGTGAGTTTTCACAGAGTCTTTAGAAGTTCTAGATACACACTGTGCCCACGCTGTTCTTACGAATGGGTAACAGAAGCAGTCTGTTACCTGAAGCACAAATGGTGATCAAGTCAGGCTGGGACTGAGATCAGATGGAAATAAATGACGGAGTGATGTCTATTTATCTAGCATAATTAGAGAGAGCAGCAGCCAAAATTCATCTCGTTTCTAAGAAGATAAAAGAGCAGTAGGTTTTAATAAAATGACACGTTTTTCAGAAATAGTCAATCCAATAGGTTGGTTTATGGCATAGTTACAAAAATTAATTCAGTGTAAATATAGCTTTATTTATTTAAGGAATATTCCCCATCATATTCCCAGTATGATCTGTCTTTGTTTCAAAATAAGAAGAAATAAAAAAATAAATTAAAAAAATTAGAAGCGGGGGCCTAGGTGGCTCAGTCAGTTACGTGTCCGACTTCAGCTCAAGACCTGATCTCAGTTTGTGAGTTCAAGCCTCGGGCCTTCTGCTGTCAGCACAGAGCCTGCTTTGGATCCTCTGTCCCCACCTCTCTCTGCCCCTCCCCCCCTACTCGTGCATGCACTCTCTCTCTCTCACAAAATAAGCATTTAAAAAAAAAAAGTAAGAAGAAATAAATAAAAATTGGGCTTGGCTTTTGCCAGAGAGGCTGCGGAGGGAAGGGCTGTGAAAGGTGCTTCCGGGTCACGGGTGTGGAGGCAGAAAGGCCTCTGTGGTGGTGTTGGGGCGGGGACAGCGAGGGTAAGCGGGCTGTGCAAGCAGCCTTTTCCCTACTAACAGATCGCCATCGACTTGTTAAGGGCACCGATGGGTCCAACCCTTCTTGTCCCAGATGGGAAAAGCGATCGGCAAGGGCTAAGTGACTTATCAGGTTATCAACCAGCGCAAAACAAGTTCCCTCAAAACCAAGGAGCCTGAAACAAGAAACGTTTATTATCTCACCCAGCTTCTCAGAGTCAGGAATCTGGGTGGTTCCGGCTCACGGTCTCTCATGAGGCCAGGGCTGCCAACCATCTGAGGGTCTGACCGTGCTGAGGGGCCGTTCCCAAGGGTGTTCACTCACACGGCCGCCGGTGGAGGCCACAGTGCCTTACCACGGACTCCTGCCCAGGGCTGCGCGAGTGCCCTCGCAGCGCGGCAGCTGGCCTCCCCCACGGTGAGAGATCTGACGGGAGGGGAAGGTAGGGGGGAGACAGACAGAGGGAGGGAGGCAGATGCCAGGACTCCCTTCACCACTTAGTCTTGGAAACCACACACCGGCCACATTCTGGTGGCGGGGAGCACATCCCTACGTCCAGCCCACGTTCAAGGGGAGGGGAATCAGAGCCCACGTTCTGGCAGAAGAAGACTGCCAAAGAACTGGTGAACGTGTTCTGAAACCACTACGTTCATTCCATGCCCAAGACCTGAAGGGTGGCGGAGGGGAGGACAGAACACGGCTACAGCCCAGTTATCCACACATGGGGGCCACGAGGCGATGAGAGCCCGAGAGCAGAGTCACAAAAGGGTCAAGCCTGCGCAGTAAAACGTTCCCTCATCTCACGTGGACCTCTTGTCCACAGGCCAACATAAAGACTACTGCCACTTAGGGTAACGTGTTTGGATCCCAAATCACCCCAGAAGCAAACATACCTCCACGCGTAAAACCAAGACGAGAAAGGTGGATGCACATTGTGGGCGCATCAAAGGCTGCCTTTGTAAATGTTAAGTGGCTAACACTTGTATTTGGTAACAGAGATAAAAATATCACCATGGGGGGGGGGAGGGAGAAAATAAATAGGTTGTTTTTAATCTCCCGTTACTGAAATATAGTTTCTCACTGTTAAAATTTTTTCAGCTGACGAGACCATATGCTCGGAGGCAGATTAAGTAACCAAAAATACCTTCTGAATGACTACTTGGCTTTTTTTCTCCTCAATTGTCTACTTTCCACTGTTACTTAATGACTGTTCAGTAGCACCTCGACCACAACCAATCCGTACAAAAACATTCAAGTTCTGGGGGCGGCGGTGGAGGGGAAAGGCCAGATTTGTTGAAAAGATGTGATCATTTATATTTCCACAGCCCAGTGACACTGAAAACTAACTGAATTGTTTACCTGGGGGCAAATAAAAAAAAATTGTTTTTTAAATATTTTGGAGAGAGAGAGAGAGAGAGAGAGAGAGAGAGTCAGAGCGTGAGTGGGGGAGGGGCAGAGAGAGAGGGAGACACAGAATCTGAAGCAGGCTCCAGGCTCTGAGCTGTCAGCACAGAGCCCAATGTGGGGCTCGAACGCACGAACCATGAGATCATGACCTGAGCCGAAGCTGGATTCTTAACTGAGTCACCGAGGCGCCCTGCAAATTAAAAAAAAAAAATTTTTTTTTAACGTTTATTTATTTCTGAGAGAGACACAGCATGAGCAGGGGAGGGGCAGAGAGAGGGAGACACAGAATCTGAAGCCGGATCCAGGCTCTGAGCTGTCAGTGCAGAGCCCGACGTGGGTCTCGAACCCACAAACCGTGAGATCATGACCTGAGCCGAAGTCAGATGCTTAACCGACTGAGCCACCCAGGGGCCCCCACCTGGAAGCAAATTTTTAAGAGTCGACTTAGTTCCCTGCTAAAGACCAAGAATTCCCACACCCCAGCATTCTCACTATAAAGTGATCTACAGAGGAACCAGAAGGACTATTTATTGTTTCTAATGTTTCCGGGTGGGTATCCCCCCCAAGAATAGTACCGGGAAATAATTCCCTGGTCTTCTTATGAGAGGATGAAAAAAACCTGCTGATGTGAGGTGTCACTATGGAAATTCTTCTTTCCAAATAGGGTGTGTGACCTGTTAATAAATTGGTGAATGGAATTTTAACTCACCGGGAAACAGTCTAAAAATGTTAGAATACCCAAGGAAAGCCCCTTTAGTTAGGCTAGTAGTCAGATCACTTTGAACCCTGACCAAACATCTGTTAAAACCAGAAGCCTGTACCCTACAAACACTATGCATTTATAAAAGAGAGAGCTTCTATAACATCATACAGCAACTACACTTAAATAACATTTTTTTAAATCAAAGCAATGAGACATGACAGTAATTAGAGGAAAAAAAAAAAAAAGATTTCCACTTCTAAATAAGTTCCCACTGAAAGCAATAACTTAAGAGGAAAAGTATTCCCCTACCTCCCAATCAGAATAGAAAGGGAGCATAACATACTGTAGAGACCAGAACTATGCTGGCTCAGTCGCTCAACCATTTCTGAATATTCTCCAAGGGCACCAGTGAGAACTCCCCCACCCCAGGTTTCATTGCTGGGGGAGAGCTGGTCACCCAAGCTGGAGGAGTAGAAAATGCTGAGGGTGAGCTTCCAACAGCAACCTCCGGCCAGTTTCCAAAACCTTTATTCAGGTTAGTGTCAAAACACAGGAAGGGCTGAAGAATCGGGACCTGTGTAGAGCAGCGGGGAAGGAAACAAGACAGAAAGCCCAAGTCTCCCGGCTTTCTCCAAGGCCTGGTCCTGCCCCAGCCAACTGAATCACAACCTCTGGGGATGAGATCCAGCTGGACTGTTTTCCAGACGCTCCCCAGGCAGCGCTAATGCACAGTCAGGGTTAAGAGCCACCAGTCTCGCTGATGCACTTACGGTCTTTCCCATTCACGACTCCAACTGAGCTCATGAAACCCAATGCTGCTAAAATGGAAGGGCCAAGTGTCTACGGTGGGTTCAAGTCACAGGCTGCTTCGTACATGATCGCTTGCTCACAGATGAAAAACACACTATGATAAAGGTCACGGCTTTGTTTGGTTCGCAGCGTCGTTTCAGAGAAATGCAGGCTGCCGAGCAGTACCGTGGGGGCTGCTGGTTATTTGGAAGCTGTAACGATCCCGTGGACCAAAGTCGTGAGTCAGAATAGCACTGCTATTTCTCCCCTGTTTTTTAACTTTTCTAACATGCAGAGGGCCAGGGGCATCACCCTGCCCACTCTCTCCGTACACGGCCAATTGCCTTAATTTAGTCATCATCTTCCTGTTTAGATCCCCGTGGCCACGTACAGATGCAAGGTCCATCGGTGCCCCAGTCCGCTCAATCCAGAAACTCCAGAACCTGAGACGCACCGAGGAAAGGTTTTGGGGTGTGTCGTGGGCACGGCAAATTGATCCGTCCTAGCCCACGAAATGTTGCCAGGGCTCCGCTAGACTGTAAGGCACCAAACAAGTTAGACATGAAGTCTCATCACTGAGAACATCAAACTTGCCTTCCTCTGATTTGAGGGACCTGCCTTCCCTCATTAGCTCATTCACTGATTGGTTAACAGGTATACGTCTGTTCCTTCTGTGGTCTTCCTCCCCAAAACCCTTAACCCCAGTCTCATCAGGAGAAAAACATTAGACAAACCTCAAACACGGGGTAGTTTTGTTTGTTTGTTTGTTTGTTTTTTTACCAAATCCTTGACCAGGACTCCCCAAAACCATCCAGGTCACCAAAGGCAAGAAAGGCTGAGGACCGTCATAGCCCAGAGAAGCCTAAAATGATCACTCAAAGAAAAACTCAAGAAATCTGACTAAAGTAGGGATTCCAGTTCATAACAACATATCAGTATTGGTTCTTTAACTATAATACATGTATCATACTCATTTTTTTAATGTTTATTTTGAAAGAGAGAGAGAGCATGTGCACACACGAGGGAGGGAGAGAGAGAGAGAGAGAGAGAATCCTAAACAGGCTCCGAGCTGTCAGTGCAGAACCCAACGTGGGGCTTGATCCTATGACCTGTGAGGTCATGATGTGAGCCTAAATCAAGAGTTGGGACGCTTAAGCGACTGAGCCACCCAGGTGCCCGGGTAGGATACCAATTTCAGATGGTCGTAATAGGGAAAACTGGGTGCAGGGTCTATGAGACTCTCTGTACTAAGTTCCCATTTTTTTTCCCTGCAAATCTAAAGCTATTCTAAAAAACAGTTTAAAAAATTTTTAAATTAAATGTGTGCAGAGATCTTATTTACATAAAAGGAAAATAATTACATTAAACACTCCTGGTTCAACGTCTGTCAACTACGTATTTCTAGGGTGTCTTGTCACTTTCTAATAGCAATTTCAATCCCACTCCCTCTCCCGGCAGGGAGCTAAGGTGTGAATCTCTTGATAAATGCTGATTTTAAAGCCAATTTTTGCAATGAGACACAGAGCCCAGGAGCAATCTATTTCACACCACCATTTTCTCTTTTCAAGAGCAATCAATCCACCCTAAACGCCCATGCTCACAGTAGATGACCAAAGCACTAGGTGGCCCAGGGCAGGGGGGGGCACGAGGCAGGCTATTAACATGCAGCTTTTCTGCATCCCTGCTCCTAAATAAGATTTTATGAAGCAAGACGGCTCTGGGGCCAAGTCATAAACATTCCCGAAGGCAAGAGCAGCAGTTTTTTAATCCAGAGCCCCCAAGTTAGCTGAGCACCTGCTATTTTAAGGAGTCGTTTACAGCCTCATTTTTTTAATCGCGTGATCGGATTCCACCTCTTTCTTCCTAGAATCAGAGAAATAGCGTCTCCGATTTCGGGGAGGGAGGTCTGCGACAAAGCCGCTTTCTAACTGCTGCTTCTTGTTCTGGAATTTTCAACGTTAGCTGAAGCAGGTTCTCTTACTTTAGAGAAATGATGAATATCCGCAAACTTGACAAGAAAATGGCTTTTTAAGAAATGTTTATTTTGGAGAGAGGGAGCGTGTGCACAGGCATGAGCAGGGGAGGGGCAGAGAGGGGGGAAGGGAGAGAATTCCAAGCAGGTTCTGCACTGTCAGCGCAGAGCCCGACTCAAGGCCCGATGTCACAAACCGTGAGATCATGACCTGAGCTGAAATCAAGAGTTGGACGCTTAACCAACTGAGCCATGCAGGCGCCCCAAGAAAATGTCTTTTTAGAAAAAAAAATGGGTGTTTTAGAAATATCATTTCTCCTGTGACGTGTGCAAAAATCAACTGCGTATTAAAGTGTTAATAAATGATGAATTCCCAACAGAGGAGAAAAAAGGGGTAAGAGAGAGGTTAAGCAGGCAGTCAGCACGGCAAGGTGTCGAGCAGCCAGCAGGGACAGACAGGTGGCATCCTCACCAGCCTTTTACCGCCAAGATGTCCCCCCCCCCAACCACTGCCCTCTACCCACGCTGCCCCACCTTCTCCCTCACCCCGATCACCACCAGGATTCCCCTATGCCTGGCAGCAGCCGGACCTCTCTGTCAATACCGTGGCAAAGCTGCGTCCCCGCTTTGCTTCAGCTGAGAGGTGTATGGGGTCTCACAGAACTAACCGCGCTGCAATGCTTGCTACCCTGTCAAAAGCAGGTGCCACTAACTCGTACATTTACTGATGAAATCCCTCCCCTGGGCACCTAAGGTCCATACAGTTGGTTCCTTCCTTGCTCGGTTCTGTAACCACTGGCGTCAAGAACTAAGAGAAAGAGCCTCCCTGGGCATCAGATCTGTTTTCAAGAGCATCTCCGGGAGAAAAGTGAGTTCTAGAATGACACGCCTTAGGGGCGCCTGGGGGGCGCAGTCGGTTAAGCGTCCGACTTCAGCCAGGTCACGATCTCGCGGTCCGGGAGTCCGAGCCCCACGTCGGGCTTTGGGCTGATGGCTCAGAGCCTGGAGCCTGTTTCCGATTCTGTGTCCCCCTCTCTCTCTGCCCCTCCCCCATTCATGCTCTGTCTCTCTCTGTCCCAAAAATAAATAAACGTTGAAAAAAAAAAATAGAATGACACGCCTTAAAGCCCTCCAAGGGGCCCCGGGTTGGAAACTAAATGGAACATTTTCAATTAAGTTTTTGTCCCTCCCTTACGTAATCCCAGAGCGTGAGAGTCAGAAGTTCCTGGTGGCACAGCCCAGGTACAGCTGACCAGGTGCGAGTGGGAGGGAGGATCTCTTACCAAACCCTCGCCCCATACCCAGCACTGGGCCGGAACTGGTGTTTTCTCGCTTGCTCCTCTGCCCACCAAGGCGGATACGGCAATTCTTCCCCACCCTGAGGCTCCCCTCACGGTACCTTACCCGTGCCCCTCAAAGGGGAGACGCTCAGTTCAAGTACAGCTCGGATTTCAATTCCTTTTCCTTTGGGGACAATTAAATTCAGAGAGACCTGGGCATTGGAAAAAGGAAAGAAACAGAGAAGCGAGGGGGAGAGGAGGTGGCTTCCCCAAAGCTGCCCTGGGATAGAAGGGGAGGGTAGCGGGAGCCCAGCACACCTCCACGGCCAAGGCCAAGGCCATGCAACCTGAGGGCTGAGGAGGGAGGTGTTGGGAAAATGTATGATAATTCGTGGCAAGGTGAGTAGGTAGGACGATGGTGACCCACGTGGGTCTTTTCAGAAAACCAATGAATGTGGCCGGAGGACCGGAAAATACCACGTATGAGGCACGCAAAGCAAGGAAAACACACTCAGGAGCATCTCCATGAGGTGGTGGGGAGAAACCATCTCAAGTTTCTAACAAATAAGCAGCAGCACACGGGAACTATACAGCATTCACCTTGATTAGTTTAAAATTTACATGTTCTCATGAGCATTCTCTTCATTCAGGGCGCGATGGCTCCCTGCCCGCCGTAGGAACGAGACCCCCCCAGCCCTAGGATGGCTGGCCCAAATCTGTTTTTTCTCACCGGGACTTCCTTTTATTAGTTGCAAATTCTTCTTTCACAAAGGATTTGCGCAAACAGAACACGGTCATACATCGTTAGCCCAACTTTACGGATAGGTAAACAGACGGGGAAAGTAGGTTGCCGTAGTACAGCCTGAGCCCGGGTTCCACGCCAGCCTGTCCCCAAACACTGTTTTCTTCCACTGCGCCACGCTCTTTTCTTAGGAGGTTATTTAGATCAGATCAGAGGGGGCCAAGCGGGGCGTTCGCATCCAGCCCCTAGTTTGTGTGGCACGTAGTGGAGCCCTGCACCCCAGAACAGGGAAAGCCCCAGCCCAGCCAGCAATGTCTGGTCCAGGGATGCTGGTTGCCCCGGGAACCTCCCTCCCTCTTGTGTTCTGCCAGGGGACAGGACGGACAGTGCCGGTCGGGGGCAAGCTGTTTGATCCCTCAACCCCTGGCAGGTTTATTTACACATCTATTCTCTGCCTGCAACAGCTGGGACATTTTCCACACTATTCCAGCATGCGGGATTACAACATGGGTTGCAAACATCCCGTTATCTTATTAAAAAGCAAAAGGAGACAGTGTAGATTACCTCAACCTGACCGGAACTCAACTGGGTACCACGTATCAAGAGCTGGAAAGACACTTAACAACCTTTAAGCTGAGAAATCTCATTTCTGTGAGTTTATCCTAATGAACTAACCCGAGATCAGGAGCAAGTGTTCTGCATGAATGTTGTAGCATTGTTTCTGAGAAAAAAAAAAAAAAAAAAAAGAAAGAAAAAACTTAAAACAGTCCCCAGTAAGCAGGCTGCTTAAATTGTGTTATAGCCCCTCAAAAGAGTATTATGCAACCATTAAAAATTATAATTATAGGGATCACACAGCCATATGCAAATGCTTATAATGTGTTAAAGGGAAAAGCAGGAAACAAAATTTTATGTACACAATGAAACAACTATATAAAAATACGTAGCCATATGGATTAGCTTGGAATGAAATGCACTAAAATAAAAAAGGGTTGTGTTAGCGTGAAGAATAATGAGTTTTTGTCTCTACTTCTCAAACTTTCTGTCATGTTTTTAAATTACCTTCATGAATAATAAATTTAAACACAGACATGTTTAGGTTGGAACTTCAAACCTATGCACTATTTCATATCATTAAGGCATTATGGCAGTTGGCTTGTATCTGGCGGCAGGCTGGGAAGACCGCCCAAAGCAGCTGGAGGACCAGGGGCGGCACAGGAGCTGTTTCTAGAAAGAGGTTGTGAGCCTGGCCTCTGCTCTCAAGGCGTTAGGTGAAGACGCTATTCTAGAACCCAGGGAGGTCTCCATCTTCCCTCAGGAATTGGGAAGGTCCCTGCTGTCCCAGACAGGGTTTGGCTCTTCCAGGCCTGCCGAGGGGCCCTTCTTCTCTGTGTCCATCTCCTTCCCTACCGAGCATTCCCTCCAAGAAACTGGTCAACAAAAGACGAAACTGATCTTGTGTGCTTATGGCCACTGCTGGCACTGACCTTCGGAACTAAGAGGTACACTGGACACGAACCTTGAGTTCGCAGGAACCTACGTGCTCAACTGCCCCTGTCCCTCCAATGCAGAACATGGACGGGATGAAGCTAACAATAGCAGTGCCGCCACCTCCACAGAACTGACATACAGAGAAGTGGGGCCGCTCTGCGCCACGAGTGGTAGGGTAGCTGTAGGATGCTGCCTCTCTCATTCTTCACTGAGATGCGGTATTAACTCCCCCATTCAAAGACAAGAAAACTGAGAACCAAAAAGAGGATCAAAGGCAGGCAGCCGCGTCCAGCGTCACACCCCGCTCTGAGTGGTCCAGGGTCCGTGCTCTATCCACAACGCCCAGCCAGTTCAGGGATGGACTGGCTGACCCAGTGCCTGCTCGGATAGTTAGAATAGCTAAATCCGGCTCATCTAAGTGAAGTGTCTGGCTCACAGTTTGTTAGACAGTAAGTGGGGGCCACCCATCCTTCCTCTTACCGTCTCTGATTCCATTTCGGAAAAATTGTAAGTTACGCTAATGTTGCGTTTCAAACGTTGTTCTCCTTACTCACACGCTTTATCTCGTTTAATCATAATGGGAAAGATGGGGAGAAGGCGATTTGCTGCAAAGAGCTCAGGCCTTGCAGGCAGATTCAGATTTCCTGAGCCGGAGCTCACGGCTACAGGAATCATGTCTTCCATCCACGGTGAGGTTGCAAGAATTAAATGAGGTAACATGCATCATGATGCTGCTGGCAAGGACTGACAGTAGGTTCTCAATAAAAAGTGAGCCGCTGTCCCACACAATCACCTTATAAGTCATACGGCACTCCATTTTGTAGCAGAAAAAACTAAAGCACAAGAAATCACCTGAGTTACCCAAGACCCCATAGCTACTGATAACCAGTCACAAGCCTTTGTTCCACTGCAGACCCACAGAGTCTATGGAATTCAGGAATCACCACCAAGAAGTGCAGACTCCACAGAATCTGTCCAAGTGGTGCTCGTATCTCATCTCTGCACTGAGGTCTGAGAAATTAACACTCTCTTTCAAAGTAGGGTTTTGTTTTTTTAATGCTGCATTCCAAAGAGCCTATTTACATGCTAATTTACTCTCTACAGGCCAAAGATTGATGTGTCCATTGGCTTTGAAACAAGAAAGAACTAGATGCAAATCCAGGTTCCAGAACTTTATAAATGATCCATCTAATACTTTTTTTTTTAATGGTTCTTGTTTGTTTGTTTTTGAGAAAGAGTGAATATGTATGAGCAGGGGAGTGGCACAGAGAGAGGAAGAGAGAATCCCAACCGGGCTCTGTGCCATCCGCGTGGAGCCCAACACGGGGCTTGAACCCACAAACCGTGAGATTAGGACATAAACTGAAACCGACAGACGCCCAACCAAGAGCGAGCCACCCAATCACCCCACAGTCTCTCTAATTCTTGGCTGCATTATCCAGAAGGCTAGACTCTGAGAGGATTAGAGGAGGTGTATGGGAACACCGCATATGTTCCGATATCCAAGCCACATCGTAACAACCTTGACGATGTGTCTGACCAGATATAGTAAGTGCTGGGAGGAACGCACTAGAGAGCTGGCTGGCTTACATGGTTGCGAAAAACGGCAAAGTTCATCTGAGTCCAATCAAGCAGGACATGCAAACTCACTTTCATTCCTGTGTACACGGGCTTATGCAATAGCACTATAACCCTGAATCTTCCCAGCACAACTTCCCAATGAACTAGGAGTGCCGGGAAGTTTTTAGTTTTTAGGAAATTTTGCTAGTGGGTCTTACCCAAGGTTTATACCCGATCTGCTTCCAAAAGGGATTGGGTAGCTTAAAACCAAAGACCTAAATAGCAATGTAAAAGAGATGAGACACCGAGACTGAGGAAATGAGGAAGCAAAATGCTGTGGTCGCCTTGAATTTTAATTCTGAGCTTCCCAGGGACAGAAGTAAAAGAGGAGTAAGGGGAACGAGAATTAGGATATAATGAGACTCCGTCATAAGCCAGAATATATGGATGCAAGTAACCCGCCAAAGACAAAATGGTACGTCATCAAGTCGGAATCTCAATTCAGACCAGACTCCGAAGGCTATGTATGCTGCAACTAACTGCGTTTTCGGCTCCCAAGTGAAGTCATAAGTACCTCAAGAGAGGCTGAATTTCTGGTGGAAAATCCGCAATTTGTCCTGAAAGTAACGGATTGGTTGCAGTGGATTAAACAGGGTCACGTTTCTCGGCTCCTCCTCCCACGGGCGCTGGAGTAAAAGGGCCCTCCCCTCGCGGACGCTAGGCTTGGCCACGTGACCTCCTCTGGCCAATCGGAAGCCTGGGACCACCAGGCAAGGCGGGGCTTGTAACCGGACTTGCCCTCTCGGAACACAGCCCCAGGGACCAGGTCACCACGTTCAGGGTGACTTGCCAGGCAGCACCAGATGACGACAAGGATGGGGAATGAAATAATACAGGAAATCCTCAAGAGCAGCTTACACAAAACAGGAAGCGATCTTCCGTGGCCGTCGCCCATAAAAAACCTGGGGGCGCGAGGTGAAAGGCCAATCAGTCAACGGATTCTGCATGAAGCAAAACCAGTACCGTCCACACAGTCGGAGCCAACAGCCCCCATTTTAGATATTATACCTCCCCCTGAGCAAACAGAAAAAAGGATCCAGGAGAGCCTGTGTATCAGCCGGGCTGAGTTTCTGCGCTTCAGAAGCCATCTCTGATATAGTTATGCATTTAACAAGTTTTGGGTTTTTTTCTTACTTAATGCTTACTATACGCCAGGTCCTTTGCTAGCTAGCTGGCAGACAGGCAGAGATAACTGTGCATGGTCAGGCCCTGTCGCCGAGAATATCACAGGTGTAGTGAGTATAAGGTGTGTGCTGTGCTCTTGGGCACGACCTAAGGCTCAGCTCTCATCCGTAGAGTGGGGACAGCGGTCGCTGGTCACCGCACGGGATTTCCTGCTAGAGTGCCTGACGGATACTATATATTCAGTAACATCGGTACTGCTATTAAAACTACAACCTTGAAACTCGTGAAGTATCCCTTCCCTATGATACGGACGATGGGCTGGAGAAGTCATCGGTGGGAGGAAGTGAGGAGGGACTTTGAGACGACAGTGGTCATCCTGCAGAAAAGAGAGGAAGGTCTGACCAGTGAGCAGAGACTTAGGACACTGGCCCAGAAGCCAGGGAGGAAGCACCCGGGTGGGTGGCTCCTGGAGAACACACCCCACGAGGTTATGACTTCAGCCTCCTTGCCCTACCCTCCAACGCTCTCGGGAGTCATTCTGGGTCACAAGGCAGGAACGGAAGGCCTGTGGGCTAACTCTTCCAGAGCTAGAAACAAACTGGCAAACAGGGCTTGGCCAAGGGCTTGAGAAAGCTGGCACTCCCCCAGGATTCCGGCTCCCGAGAGGCATCTTGGTCTACCAGGTACCAGGAGAAAAGGGACGAAGGGAAGAGGGGGAGCACTGTGGCCAGAGCCAGCCTGCCTACAAGTGGTGGGGAAACTCCATTTCCCTCTCGGAGCCGACCAATTTTCACCTGGCCCTGCCCCACTTGAGACATCCAATTCGGTCTCCACTGCGTTTAGTGGTACAGCTACCCAGTCGGAACCAAGATGGCCCTGGGTGATCTGGCACCCCGAGGCCACCGCACACGCCACGGTTCCCTGTGGACGCGGTGTGTGGTCCTCCGGCTGGCCATGGCAGCGTCCGGCCCTGGGGCCAAGCACAGAGCAAAGTGACCACCCTTTTCCCACTGAGAAAAGTCTGGCTCGTGTGGTCCCAAACGAGACTTCAGTTTTAAATGTTTTGCGCAGCCCCGGCTAACACGCCGAGCGGGGATCCATGTAAAGAAACAAAATAATTAGGCGAACGTCTCTCGTTGACCCCAGTCTCACACGAGTATCTCCTTTCTTGAGACCCTTCTAATAAACTCCAGGGATTACTAAACACGGGAGAGAAAGCAGCAGGACAACTTGGCTTCAAGGGCAAATACAAGTCACGCGCATATAACATTTCTGTGGAGGCAGGAGCAACCAGGAGGAGAAGGGAAGACAGCTCCCTGGGTAAATAAAATATCACATCGATTGCAGCCCAGAGTGCAGGGCGGCTGGTGTTCTCCCCGGGGCTGGGCAAGCTCGCATGTTTACAGACGACAGGTGAGACAGCACGCTTGTGATATGGCTCTATTTCAACCCCGGATTTTTGTCTCATCAAAAGACAGTGTCGGCGTCCTCAGCAGACACGTGGGGTCTGCCCCTTCACCCACTTCAGGCACGTGATGCAAGAATCAACAGACCGCTGCACAGGCGCCAGCCAAGCCAGCGGCAGGGGCCGGGGCGCCGCGTGGAAACACTGCCTCGGAGGCCGGTGGTCCACAGCTCTGCGGATACGGGGGCAAAGCCATCAGACAGCATTTGTCCAACCGACTGTCGGTGCACAATTTTTAGCCGTGCTAGGATGGCAAAAGGCACGAGCTCCTGAGGGAGATTGAACCTGACTTGATTGGCCTCCAGGGAGAGAGGGTAGGGACTCTCACCATAGGCCAGGCCGGCTGTCTCATGGGATGTTTCAAGAACTGCCCGCCTACTGGCCAATCCTGCTCTCAGGGGAAGAGGGGGCCCTCTGGCTAAAAACGTTCTGCAGACCAGCCACCGGTCCAGTATGCAAAGTCTGGCAGTGTCACAGGACGCCTGAGCTTTCGCCCCAATATCGGGCATTTTTCCAAAGCAAAAGCCTAGGGACTTTGCATCTTAGTGTCCCCATCTCCAGAAAGGGGAGCATACGTTAGCGATGGCCTCAACCCCCCCACCCCTCCACGTTGTCCTCAACAGATCCGCTGCGTGCAGGCTTGACCCACAAGCTGGAGAAACGCACTGGCCCCTGGCTGGGCCCTTATCTGTCCCCTGTGCGACACGAAATGCCACCATCACCCTGCCGTCCACTGGCTGGGTGGTCCTGAGGGCTCACTGTTTTATGTTCCCTCAGGTACAGACACTTCCTATCCCCCTGCAACCAGGCTCCACCCGACCCACCTGGGATCATTTCTTTCTTTAAAAAAAAATTTTTTTTTTAACGTTTATTTATTTTGAGAGAGACAGAATGCGAGCAGGGGAGGGGACAGAGAGAGAGAGTGGGAGACACGGAATCCAAAGCAGGTTCCAGGCTCTGAGCTGTCAGCACAGAGCCCAACATGGGGCTTGAACCCACGAGCCGGGAGATCGTGACCTGAGCCGAAGTCGGACATTCAACCGACTGAGCCACCTGGGCGCCCCATTTTTTTTAGTATTTATTTTTGAGAGAGAGAGAGAGAGAGAGAGAGAGAATGAGCATGAGCGGGGGAGGGGCAGAGAGAGAGGGAGACACAGAATCCGAAGCAGGCTCCAGGCTCTGAGTTGTCAGCACAGAGCCCGACCCGGGGCCAAAACCCACCAACTGTGAGACTGTGACCTGAGCCGAAGAAGGACGCTTAATCAACTGAGCCACCCAGGCGCCCCACCACCCGAGCTGACTTCTTACTGACCCTCCCAACTGCCCACTCCCGGGCCTGTTCCAGTAGGTTCCCCACATACGATGCGCTCCTTCTCAGTTCCTTCACTTGGCTCGTGATCAGTTTTGAATTAAGGTATGCTTTACATGCGGTGAAACCCACTCTCGTGTGCGGCTCTGTGAGTTTTGACAACTGTGCACATTCATGAAACCACCTCCACAAGCAAGACGTAGAGCAGTTCCCCCACTCAAAAAATTCCCCCGCCTTAACTCGGCCTCTGGCATCCCCTGAGCAGCCTTCTGTCTCTATAGCTTCGCCTTTTCCAGAACGTCACGTGAGTGAAATAAGACGGTAAGTGACCTTTTGCTGTCAGCTTATTCCCCGCACCTTGCGCATGGAGATCCGTCCATCAGCACTTGCTCTCCTTCTGCCGCGCGGTGGTAACCCACCGTGTACCTGCCACGCTCCTTGTGGGGGTACCACAGCTCGTGCGTCCGATCTCCAGCTGGGGACAGCCAAGGGACTACCAGTTTGGGGCAAATGTGAATGAGGTCGTCATGAATTCCGTGAGCACACGCACTGCCACTGCTCTTGGAGAAACGTCTAAGCCGGACTCCTGGGTGGTACGGGAGCGTATGTTTCACTTGATAAGCCGCCCAACTCTTTTCCAAGCCAGCCGCGCCATTTTGCCTTCCCACCGGTAACATGAGAGTTCCAGCCGCCCTGTATCCTTGCCAGTACTTGGTATTATTGTTTGGGTTGTTTTTTTTTTTTAATTTATTAGGTCATTCTGTATAGGTACATAGTGACACAGGGCAACTTTCTTATTTGCTGGAATTATGCTTATGACACGCTGAGGGCTGTGCTCAGTGGCTCATTCCCTTTCAATTAATGCCCATTCCAAATCGCCACAGTGAGTTCCGGTATTTTCTCTGCTTTTATTTTTTTATTTTTTTTTTCAATGTTTATTTATTTTTGGGACAGAGAGAGACAGAGCATGAACGGGGGAGGGGCAGAGAGAGAGGGAGACACAGAATCGGAAACAGGCTCCAGGCTCTGAGCCATCAGCCCAGAGCCCGACGCGGGGCTCGAACTCACGGACCGCGAGATCGTGACCTGGCTGAAGTCGGACGCTTAACTGACTGCGCCACCCAGGCGCCCCTTTTCTCTGCTTTTAAATGAGGAAACGGAGGTGGCATTCGATCCGAGGTCAAACGACCACAACGTTCGCGGCCTTAAGTAAGATCTCTCCGAGGATGGCCTTCCTTACACCTTCACGGATTCTCTATAGTCTTTTGGGCTCTTGCTCAAATTTTGCCGCCTGTGTGACGGTTTCTCCAAATCGTAGCGTAATACAGCCCAGTCTGACCCCTTGCCTTTTAGGGCCCTTGATCAATTCCCTAATTATTTCTTTTCTCTCCAATTAGAGAACCAAAGCATTCTTCAAGTAACTCACGTGTCTGGTCTCCCCAACACTGCTTTTCATCTTCTCCATTTTAGGCACTGACTGAAACGAATCAGAACACGTAGAAAGTGTCCGGAAATTGAGGGAGAAGGCGTGCTATAAAAAACAGACGCTACAACTTGCGTGTCAGGGCCCAGAGTTCCACAGGGCTTTATGCAGCCACAACCTGCGGGTCGTATTCTGCCCCACCAGGGGGATCAGAAAGTTCAGGCAGTTTAGTTAGAGAAACTGTGGCAGGTTATGGGTCACTGTAAAGCACCCCCGTCCCCAGTGGCCACAAACTGCTCCATGACCAATGATAATTAAATAGCCAGTGTCTGGAAAACAGGGTGAAAACAGCTGGTGACATCACGAAGGACGAACCAGTTTTAGGAAACAACCTTGAAAGCAAAAGAGGCACAAGACGGACTACCGGGGACAAGGGAGACTTCTTAGGACGACAGTGCAAACCAGTGCTAAAGCCAGACCACATCCCAAAACAACACAGCAGACCTCAGCCATGTAACCGGAAGCTGCTGGTAAGCAGTCACACCTGGAGGCCAATTAGCACACGCAACCAATTCGTCATGTGCTTGACCCCACCATGTTCCTTTCCCTACAGGATTCAGAAGCCAAAACTCTGCTACAAATCTCCGTACTCTGCTCCCTCCTCTTCCCCAACCTCAGCCCCACATCATCGAACCAGCTAGGCCTACGTGCTGTCCTGTCCGGTGAGCATTTCAGATCAATGACCCCACATCCTAGAGAACGAAAGCCTTTCCCTCTATTTCTATCCATCGCCCACAGAAAGCTCCCAGTCACCTTCACCTCCTCCCTCCCCTCACCCCATCTTCTGTGTTCCAAGGGTCCTACCAAAGTGTCTCTCACACCGCGCCGGCCATCCACAGGGCCAGTGCACCCAAGTCCGTGGCACGGACTCCACGGTGTCTCCTGACCGGACGCAACGCCTCCCTCTTCTGTCCATGTGGAAGCCACCGAGGAATCTGCCCTTTTAAATTTTTCTTACGTTTGCTGATTTTCGAGAGACAGAGCACAAGCAGGGGAGGGGCAGAGAGAGAAGGAGACACCGAATCCGAAGCAGGCTCCAGGCTCTGAGCTGTCAGCACAGAGCCCGACGTGGGGCTCGAACTCAGGAACCGCGAGGATCGTGACCTGAGCCTCAGTCGGGACGCTTAACCGACTGAGCCTCCCAGGTGGGGAATCTGCCCTTTTAAAGCAACACTTCCATCCTCTGTTCAGAGCCCTGGAACAAACCGTGTGGGCCTCGATGTTTCATTTCTTAGAACTCGCGGGGCCTTCTCTTGACCTGGCCCCTTATCTCGGCTCTCTTGGTCAGCACTCCCTCCTCCTGTCAGCCTGGGTGATTCTTGACCTTCTGTGACTTCCTCCCTCTGCACTCCTCACTTGGAAACCCCGTTTGGGGTTTATAATCACTCTTCCTCTTGGAAATGGTCTTCAGATTATAAAAGCTTTAGACCCACAAAGCCTGGATCTGCCCGTGGGACTGTGCCCGGAGGGTCTCGAGCCGTTGCTACCGGCTCTCCCAGGGACCAGACGCCATTCGGCCACACACACCCGACGCTTTACCCCCCCTCGTGGCACCTGGGGTGGAGGGAACTTAATTGACCTACGCCCAAACACTTCAATTTCTGATCTGTTTTTGAAGGTTCTGGAAGAAGCCAGAATTTCTTTATCGTAAACATCTGAAGTAAAGGCCGTCCTGAAAGAGCTCCCGGTTGAGTTGCATGCCACTTCTCGGTCCGCGGACAGCCCGGCTGAAGCACCGAGTGGGAAAGAGAGGTGGGCTGTGATGGGTCAGAGGCAGTGGGCCCATCTTCGGGAGCAGACAGTGATTCTAGACAGAGAACCAGAGGCAGGCGGGGCAGAGAGAGCCAGAGCTCAGCACGCATGGCTTCGACAACCCTCGGGCAAAGCACAGTGGGTGAGTGCCCTCTGATTTCTGCTCTACAGATGTGGGGGAACGTGACGCCCTCTGACAGGTTGGAACCCACAAGTCCGGGAAACTGCTTGGAGGCCAGACACAGGCTCTGCACCTAAACTCAAGTGCTTTCTCTTTTCTTCCTCCAAATTTGTTAGTGAACATGTAGTGTGATATTGGCTTCGGGAGCAGAATTTAGTGATTCGTCACTTCCATACAACGCCCAGTGCTCATATGTTCATCCGTTTTGTTTCCTAAATTCCACGTGTAAACTTCAGTACTTAAAACCGAGCAGGGGGCCGCCCTACCTGGGAGTGCTCTGAGGTCTGGAAAACAAAGTCCCAAACCTAGACCCTCCCACCCCCCCGCCCCACCCCAGCAAAGTCTCAGTCCAAATTTCCCCATTTTCTAAGGACACCAGCCATGTTGGAATAGGGCCCACCGTAACATAATAACCTTAGCTTCATCTGACGACCTCTGTAAAGACGTTGCCTCAAAATGAGGTCACATTCTGGGGCCATGGGGGTTAGGTTCCATCAGATCTTTTTTGAGGGGACACCTATAAATAGCACCTCTCTCCCCGAGATTTCGCAGTGGGGGGCAGAGTATACAGACAGAAGGGCCCAGACACCTCTCACTCAGCGGCTGGTTTTCACACTGACCTGTGCCTATTCGTTGGCATTCCGTCTGGCTCAAGGCTGTTTCTTTTTTTTTTTTTTTTTTAAATTTTTTTTCAACGTTTATTTATTTTTGGGACAGAGAGAGACAGAGCATGAACGGGGGAGGGGCAGAGAGAGAGGGAGACACAGAATCAGAAACAGGCTCCAGGCTCCGAGCCGTCAGCCCAGAGCCCGACGCGGGGCTCGAACTCACGGACCGCGAGATCGTGACCTGGCTGAAGTCGGACGCTTAACCGACTGCGCCACCCAGGCGCCCCATCAAGGCTGTTTCTTAAAGAGGCAGAAGGCACAGCTCTGGCCCAGCGGGGGAAAGCGGGCACAGAGGTCAGTGAGCTAACGGCCTGTGGCCCGTCTCTATTAAGCATCCGCCCCACGTGGAGAAAAGCTCATCCATCGTGGGACGAAGGGCACACATCTTGATTCCAAGCACAGGGTGTGAGGGCAGCTTGATTTCTGACAGGACTGAACAGTGCACTATTCAAAACGTACAAAATATACATTCCCCTTGCACAATGGGGAAAAGTTCTTGGCATAACAGCTCAACAGCCACTCTGATTATGCAAGCTCTTTTCAAAAAGCGTCGGGCCTCCAAGAAGCTAATCTGACAGAGACTTATTGTTCTCTCCAAATAATGGGTGAAAAAAGACACCATTTCTGAGTCTTTAGAAGACAGACACCCAGGCAGACAGGCCCACACCATCAATCTGTGCAGAAGTTGGTAAGAGGCCGGGGCACCAGTCGCTTTTAGGAACGTATCAATTCCACCAGACTCCAGGGAAGGAAAGAGAGTGAATGCTGAGGGCCACCGGCCCTCACGGTGGCCGTGGGGCCCCAGGCCCCACGGCCTCCTGCGGGCTGCGGGAGGGCCGGAGACCAGAACAATGGCAGCAATCCATTTCGCAGGAGTGGGGAGCAGGGCCACGGCCAGACGGGCTGAGCTCACCGTGTCTGACAAAAGGAACTTTTCACAACTGAGACCTTTGGGTTGGAATTATGAAAAGAGAGCAGGAGTGGGGGTGGGGGGTCAGGAGGGCACTTGGGGAGACGGGTGACTGGTGAGTTGAGAAGGCGTCCTCAGACAAAACTGGACGTTCTCTACGACTTATTTTTCAAGAGGACTGGGGTAAATTAACACCAAGGTCACTGTAATGCTTGTTTCAACGCATTACCGGTATGTTTTCTGTTTTTCTAATATACTCAAATGTACTTACTGTGAAAGAAAAAGAAAGAAAGAAAGAAAGAAAGAAAGAAAGAAAGAAAGAAAGAAAGAAAGAAAGAAAGAAAGAAAGAAAGAAAGAAAGAAAGAAAGAAAGAAAAGAGAAAAGAAAAGAGAAAAGAAAAGAGAAAAGAAAAGAGAAAAGAAAAGAAAAGAAAAAAGAAAAGAAAAAAAAGAAAAAAGAAAAGGAAAAAAGATCTTTAAAATGTTAACTAAGGCTGAGCCCTCATAAATTGCTTTTTAGGGTGTCTGTCGAATCTGACCACAGAAATACTCTCATATGTAAGAAAAACTGAACTGACGATCAGTGTGTGTCTGCTGCATCCCAGGCATGGCACCCAGCAGATTTGTTTTCATTCTCTCTTTTCGTTTTCTCTCCTTTAAATGTACTTAGAAGGGCTGAATGCATTTTAGTCACGTCACCAGGTATTAAGTTTTACTCACAGTGGTGGACAGGAAAACCCAAGGCTCAGGGAGACGCGAATGATTTTCTGTCCCGAACCAGAGCCAGGCACAAGGCAATAAAACAGGTGACAGGGTAAGAAGGCAAAGCCTGAGAATGTGAACGAGGGTGGGCCAATCACTAGCTGGGCAGGTGCACCGGGGAGCTGGGGACGGGGATGGGGCCGGGGTGGGAAATGAAGGGAGATATGGGGAACGGCCATGGAGGAAGATGGACCCTTCCTCATGACAAGTGATGTGAAGGAACCATCTGAAGGGCGGACCAAGGCTGCACATGACGATGACGGTCATCTTGTCACACACAAAACATAAAATACACGTCCTTTTTTTTTTTTGTAATTTTATTTATTTGAGAGACAGAGAGACAGAAACAGAGACAGAGACAGAGAGAGAGAGCACGCTAGCAGGGGAGGGACAGAGAGAGGGAGAGAATCCCAAGCAGGCTCTGCACTGCAGAGCCCAGTGAACCATGAGATCATGACCTGAGCAGGAACCAACGGCACTTAAGCAAGTGAGCCACCCAGGCGCCCCAAGTATGTGTTCTAAACCAGATGAGCTACTTATCCTGCTCCCCAGTCTCCCCCTTTATTCCTCTCCCGGCCATGCACTAGCCCAGCAGCTTTCAAATTTTTTTGACAAAACCCACAGTAAGAAATAAATTCAATGTAGAGACCCAGTACTCAATTCATACGTCAGTATATAAACTATATATATATATATATATATATATATATATATATATATATATAGTACGTATACCTGTGCACATATGCACACACGTCCCTATATATGTGACAAGCCTTATAAAATAGACCTCTTTTTACCATGTGTGATGTGCCCCAATATCTTCTACTTAATTTTTCTTTTAAATACAGATGCCATCCCTCCTTAATGAGTTTCACGACCTACTTTGTGGGTTGTGACTTAAAATCTGAAAAACCTTGCTCTAGCCTTTGGAAGAGTCACGGTCAAGGTTCCAGACTGGTATCAGGTACACTTACAGGCCACGGGTTCGAGCCTGAGTCAAAGAAGTAAAAGGGAGCCCGACACCCGGACCCTCCAAGGGCCTTCCTTTTGTTCACCTGTAGCTGAGGACCCAGATGAACACCAGGGGCTGTGCTGTCCTTCCTCACACCTGCGTGGCAGGGGCCTGGCCCAGGAGGGAAGGTGCCCCAGGGGAAGGCAATCCTGAGATCGGAGAACTGGAAATTCTCCTCCCGGGGCCATGCTGGGGAGGAAGGGCAGTCAGGGTCTCAGTGCCCTACTAAGGAAACATGGGCCATGCACTACCTCCTTAGGATCCTGTGCTCTGAGAACATTACATTTCCGGCTGGGCCATCACCACTGGCTGCCTGGAGGCACGCAGAGGGACAAGCCCACCTTTGTCCTACCCTCGTCTGGATCTAACCGTGCCGTGCTGTGTCTGAATGGGAACGGTCAAATCAAGAGATCCAAGCACGAGGCTCCTCTGGAACCCGTCCTCAAGGCTCCTCCCTCCCAGAGGATGCAGGGACTCGAGGCACAAGGAGGGAGAAGGCGACCACAGGGACCATCAAGCCACTATGCTGACGAAGCTACAAAATCTGATCCAGGAGGCCACACAAAACCTGACCATATTTCCCCAACAGGAAGAATGTCATGTTCCAGGAAGGAAACAACTCAGGTAGTGGAATTTAAACAGAAAAGAGCAGGGGCGCCTGGGTGGCTCAGTCGGTTAAGCGTCCGACTTCGGTTCAGGTCATGGGTCTCACGGTTTGTGAGTTCGAGTCCCGCGTCGGGCTCTGTGCTGACAGCTCGGAGCCCGGGACCTGCTTCGGATTCTGTATCTCCTTCTTTCTCTGCCCCTTCCCCACTTGTGCGTGCTCTCGCTCTGTCTCTCCCTCCCTCTCTCAAAAATAAATAAATGTAAAAAAAAAAAAATCTCTTTAAAGTGAAAAGCACTGAGTCAAGTCACACAAAAGCACGAAATACACCTGCACCCCAGTCCTAAGAGTTGCATACAGTGGCCCTAACTGGGGGTTATGGGAGTTGCTTTGAGACTACAGGAACAGACTCCTCAGGGAAGGAAAGGCAAAGGCGAGCTCCTCTGTGCTCAGAAGACGGCAGGCTTCCATCCGGGAAACTCATCAGAGACGAGCAACGGAGCAGCCCCCATTCAGAAGGCTGACTCCACTCCCTGGATGGGAAGGCGGCAGTTTCTGTGCCTCCTGCCATCTTGCAAGGGTGAGGGGAGGGCCGGGTGGTCCAGCACAGCCTCTATTGGAAGAACAGACACTGCAGAAAACTCTACAGAGGTGCCCTGGACAGGATTTACCAGCAGTGCTTTAAGTTTCAAAACAAGACCAAAAAAAGAAGAAAAACAAAACCAAGCAACCCAGAAGAACCCTGAAACCGCTGCACGGGGAGGAAAGACATCTCTAGAAGAAAGGTTTATGCGACAGAAGAGAGGAGACGTTCCTTTCAGAATAAGAGCAGACACGCAACCCTCCCCCCCCCCCCCAACTCCCAACTCCAACGGAGACATTCACTTCTGGGGGGGGGAAGCTATTGACTAAAACAAAAGCAGAAGAAAAGAGGAAGCTCGAGGTAGCTGTTTTAGCGTAGCTTCCTAAAGTAGCTTTCAGAAAGAGGTTCAAAAGTTTTTTTTTCAAAAAAAGGATTTTTGTCCGTTTTATCCCAACAGAAGTCTCTGGGAGCGCGTATGCCACCTCGGGAGACGTATGAAATCCCGTCTTTTATTTCAAGCCTGTCAACTGTCTTCTGGGTGCTCTATCTCTGGCGTCCTTTGGCGGAAAAAAGGAGCGAGTCCCCTGCGCAGAGAGAGAGGAGCACAGGGAGGCAGGCAGCTGCCCAGACACCAAATCACCTGACGGCTCCCTGAGTGAAGCCCGGGGGTGGACGGCAACCTAGCAGGTGTCAGGCGGCCCAGTGGCTCCCCAAGCCCGTGCAGCCATCCCCACCCTGGAGGCTGTCACACTGGGGGGCTGTCACTCTGAATTGCAGCGTAACTAGGGAAGGCGCCGGCGGGACATGAAGGGTCCGTAAGGATTACATCAGAGCAGGAGGCCCGCAGGGGCACCCCCACACGTGCTCTGATGCCCCCCCCAGGGAAGCCCTGCCACACTCATTCGACGGCCCGCCCAGCCCCCCCCCCCCGGAGAGGAGAGCCCAGAAGCAGTGTCGCGGGTGTCCCGTCACGCCACACCCTTCTGAGAGCGAAGGGAACTCGGCTGCAAGTTTTCCGCTCTGGACACAGAACCGTTCGATCGATCTGTCTGTTCGTATTCACACGGCTGGGATGTGAAACAACAAAACCAAAGTGGAGTCCGTCGCCCACATCGTTAGGCCGGTCTAGGCGCGCGCCCCCCCCCCCCCGCCGGAGAGGGATGACACCTCGAGCAGGTGGAGCTTTCAATCCCCTAAGTACAAGGATCCCCACACTTGTGTTGTACTCCCGTGTGCCACAGGAGTCCTGCGTGTCCCTGTCACGACCGTGGCCTGTCCCGGAGTCACTGCAGAGGAGAAGGGACGCGTTCAGCTCGGGAACCTCCCTCCCCGCAACACCAGACCCGAGAGCCACCACAATCACAGAGCGCCCCAACCACTAACGCTGCACACACGCTGTGGGCCCCAGAAGCCTGCAATTAGGCAGCAACCACAGCCGATGCTCCTAAACCCTAAGTGGCCCTGCACTGCCTCCCTGCCGGGAGACATGAGATCTGGGCCACGAGACAAGCTCAGGAGCTGGAAAACGGCGGCAGCAGCTGTTGCAACCAGACGACCAAGAATCCGACGAGGAAAACCCTGGAGGAGGCTGCACGCCCCGGAAGTGACTTCGAGGGAGCGAGACATCTAGCCATCTCTGCAGCAGGGCGGGGCGGGGGCACAAGGGGCTTCTCCAGTCTGGCAGGCCCTAAGGAACACTTGACTCACAGGTTGAGAACAGGGTTCCGCCATCACAGAGACTGTACTGAAGTGTTCCAGAAGGCCCCTGGTGGGTATCACGTTTCCCGATTGCAGTCTGGGAGAACAGTAGCTCGTTGCCGTGTGCTCGCCCCGAGTGAGCACTGGGTAGGTACAGGGCTCTCTCGGGCGATCTCGCTGTCCTGGGGGACAGCCCTCATCTGTGGGCCACTGCCTCTGTCAGCTGGGTCAGCGCCTGGGTCTTTTAAGACTCAGAGCCTAAACACAGGGGAGGGGGAGGGGGAGGGGCGGCCTGTGTCCCCTGGGCTGGGCACCGATGCGGGCATGCCGAAGGCCAGCACCTGCACTTGTTACCGACGACAATGGTCTTAAGGGCCGGCAAGCGTAAGAGTTTCAGAAGTAAGCTGGATGGCGCACGGGGTGGTGTTTGCCACGAAGATCCGGGACAAGTGCCTTCATCTGAGCCCTTTGATCTAGGGCCTCCAGTGAACAAACATCCTTCGGGATACTGCTCAGCCAGAGGTCCCAGGCTGCAAACCACGACACCCTCCAGGTGACAATGACAGAGAAGCTTCCCATGCAAAGGAGAGGGCGGCAGGGGCAGGGTCACCCCCCCACACACACCAACCGCGGGAGGAGGCAGCCTCTATCAACAGTGACCCCAGACCCTTAGCCCCGGCCGGGCAGCCTGGTGAGGTCATCAGCCAGCAAATGCTCCTAAATGGAGACAGGATCCGCTGAAAGCGCCCTGGCCTGAGATCCCACAAGCGGGGAGGGAGGGAGGGACGAGGGACCACAGGGCCAGGGAAGGGGAACCAGCCCCGGATGTGTCTGCTGCTTGTCTCCCAAGGGAGAGGCGCTCGCCCACCCGACTCCGCAGTAGTCCCAACTCAGAGCCTGACCGGCTCTCCAGCACTTTCTGCCGGGAGTCAGGACAGGCAGAGGGAACCCCGGGCAATACCACACCTTCGCCAGGAAGGAGGCTGTCGTCTGTGACAAGTTTTCAACCATGATGAATGTTTTTCACGAAATGAAAGTCACTACAACTCGCGATCAGCGGAAACCAGGCAGTGACAGAGGAAAAGGCTTGTGGGGCGCGTTTCCTTTTCTTTATCCTTTGTATGGGTCAGGGGGCAACAGGCTGAAAGGAATACAGAAGCAATTTCTCCCAACCGAGGATCGTGTCAAATCACAGAACGGCATGGGACTGTCCTCGTGGGCCATCTCCCGGGACTCAGTGACGCCACCCCCCACCCCACCCCCAATTCTCCAGACTCAGCCTCCATTTCTCCAACTCCACCCCTCCTTCCCGATCCCCTCAGAGAGACCCCCCTCATGGCCCACGTGCCTCAAGTCTGGCTCCTCGCTCCTCCCACACATGCTGCCAGGGGAACATGGCATGCACTTGCAGGGCCCTACGCGACTCTCATCTTCTGCCTTCTCACAGGTGCATTTCCAAGCACCCCCCACCCCACCCCACCCCTGCCCCAAGCATCCGAAGCAACAGGAGCCACGCCAACTCCCTGACATGCCCTCACACTTCTTAGACAAGACCCCCTGCCCCACCCCAGCACGGACCACACCTCCGGCTCAGTCCCGATCACGCGGCACTGAAATCAAATGATTTGTTCGGGGTGCCTTTCCTTCCCCTAAAGACATCAGCCCCCTGACCGCAGGGTGGGCTCCCCGCTCTGACAGCCAGCGTGTGGTGCCCGCGCAGTGACAGGCGGCCCAGCAGTTAGGGCATTCCTGAGTGCTTCCCCAGCAAGCTTCCCAGGGCCGCACCTGCCTCCCCCCAGCCTGGCAGGGAAGGGAGAGACGCAACGGCCCGCACTCAACACTCAAACAGAAAAGGAAGAATATCCTTCTCGGAATGAGGACAGATTCCGAAATGTGATTGAATCATTAACAAAAGAACGCTGGAGGCGGAGGGGTGGTCGAGCTCTCGGCCCGGGGGGCTGGGGACGGGACTCGGGACCCTCCAGCCCTGCTCCTCCAGGGCCCCGTAACCAGTCACATGAAAAGGGACAGGCAAGAATAACCAGTTGGCCTTTATCCGCTTCTTATGTCCGACTCCAAAGGAACAGAAGTCCGATGGCTGTCTTTTTAATTCCCGGCTCAGGAGGAACGAGGAAAAAGTACTTATTTTTAGCCAAGCCAAAGAAACGTAAGCGTCCACAGATCAATAAGGAGCCAAGGCCAAGAGAGAAATCTCACAAGAGATCAGAACCGCCAAGAGAACCCCCCTCCCCGGGGCAGCACGGGAGACGTGTGCAGGGACCGCCTGAAGCAGCCTGGACGAGGCGGGGACCGTCCTCTCTCTCTTCTCTGGATAATTAATCTCAGGATGATGAAAGCGCCCGCCACAAGCTTCTCGAAAACACACACGCTTCCCAGAGGAGCTGGGCAAGTGCGTAAGGAATCGAGCGGTGTGAACTCCCGTTTTCTCCGTAATTAAGTTGTTTACAGAGACCTCGTTTCACATGTGATCTTTCCCAGTCCAGACAGAACCACTGCCACCAAGAGGACAAGCCGGTTCTCAGCGGGGTGTCCCAGCTGGGCCTGGAGACACCACTCGGCTTCCTCCTGTGCCCGATGCTCGGAGGCGGGACCCAACACCCACACGGCCAAGCACACCAAGGGGGGTGGCTTTCAACACCAGCTATGAAGCGGGATTTTTATTTTTTTTAACGTTTACGTATTCATTTTTGAGGAAGAGAGAGAGAGAGAGAGAGAGAGAGAGAGAGAGAGAGCGAGCGAGCATGCCCCAGGAGGGGCAGAGAGAGAGGGAGAAGGAGGATCCCGAGCAGGCTAAGAGCCAGATGTGGGGCTCAAACTCACGAACCGTGAGATCGCGCCCTGAGCCGGAGTCACAAGCTCAACCCACTGAGCCACCTAGGTGCCCCTCAGACCTTTTTAACACAGAGATGCCTAAGCCCCGGCTTCAGCAACTAAATAGCGGCGTCCAAGCATCCCCAGGTGATCTGGCGGGCTGAGAGCCACTGACTCGGCTGCATTGCCTCACCCACCCACAAAGTGTTTCAAAAACAAAATACAAAGGGAACTGGAGACTGGCTTCAAATGCTAGACACACAGGGGGCCAGTGGTTTCCATGACAAGCCACCTTTCGAAGGCCGAGGCCTGACCCAGAGGCTCCCAAGCCTTGGGTGCCCAGGGCAGGGACTTAAAATGTGGATTTTGGTGCTTCTACCCTCAGGGATTCGGATTCAGAGGGTCTGGACTGAAATCGGCGTGCTCTCAAGCAACACAGGGGCACTCTGGGCAACGGCGGTCTGAGGGCAGTCTTGGTAGGAAGGTGGAAGAAGGGGGATAATGAGTGAGAAAGTCCGCGGGCCTCACAGCAGAGCGCATACCCTGGCCCGGGAGGGGCCGCCGGGGAGCTGCTGGGGCGCGCGGCCTCTGCTCCCCCTGCTTCTGCAGGTTATCAAGCAGAGAGGGTCCGACTTCTCTCAGAGAACTTTCCCGAAGGCCTGAGGAGAGATCCCTGAGGGTCGCCAGAGGCAAACTGCGTGGCCACCCTCCCTGCGATGTTTGGCAGCCGTGATTTCAGAAATGCTCGCCGTAACCTCTACGCCCATCAGCCACCATCCCTCGGGGGTTCTGGCACTTCCTGAAGGCAGCTCCTCCCCAGTCTTCCAGTCTCTTCCTGCCCTTGTGAGAACACAGACACAGGCCAGCGAGGCTTCCTTTGAAGTAGGCATCGCAGGCAGAAAAACAATGCCTGGGATTTGCTTGAAACTACAGTGGGGGGGGGGGGGGGGGCGGGGGGGGGAGCACAAATAGGAAAAGACAAACCAAGCACAGCAAAATCCCCATGACTACTGACGGGGTGGTTGGCACACAGGAGTTCATCGCTTCCACTGCTGCGGGTTTTGCAACATAAAAAAAAAAAAAACAAAAAACTGTTGAGAAAAATTACTGAAAGCCTGTATATTTATTACAATCAATAATCGTAATTCTAGTGGCAAGGAACAGAGGCCACATGGAAGCCACTAGATCTGTGGTCTTTTGGATATAGACAAGTGACCCCAATAGCCCTGACCTGGAGCTTACCGCCCCCCCCCCCCAGTAATCATTAACACTCCCCAAAGCACCCTGGACCCTAAATTGCACAGTCCCTCTAGACACAGGGAACAATGAGCCTGTAATAACAGGGTTGGCTCTTTGAAACGCGGCCCCAAAGCAGCAGAGTAACATTTACTCCCCTGACCTGCTCTACATCATGATCTAGGTCAAAATACTGACCCAGATCTGCTTTCACACACCTCCTCGCTATAGACACCAGGCTGTAAAGCGTTCACGACTGGGTGATGCTTTTGGAAGCTGAGTGTATTTCAGCAGACTTCAGACGCATGGTTGTGTTCGAAAGGGTGCTATTTTAAAACTGATTAAGATTCAAAGGTTAGCAATTAAAGCCATTAAAAACAAAACTCCTGGTATCTGACAAATGCCCAAATGACAGGAGGAACATCATCTGGGAGAAACAAAACGAGCTATTTAACGCCGAACGCGGTGACAGTCAAATGCTGCCCGAAAGAAACGTCAACAAACAGCTGTTACAGCTGGAAAGCCTGGCCGTCTTATGAATGTCACCCACTTGGTGTCACAGATAAAGACAGGCCCAACCCCCTCTGAATTATCAGAGCAGCAACAGAGGCCTGGGAAAACCAGGGGCTTCTATAAGGGCGTGGGACTGACATTTTCCCAGGCGAAAAACAATATGCTGCATAAAGCCAAGAAAAAAAAAAAAAGTGTTCAGGGGCAGTCGGATGATCCCTTTCTCCTTGGTCCCTTCTGCATCTGTCACGTCTCTTTACAGAGCAACAGCGGCATTCACAGAAAAGGCAGCTGGTCTCCGAGGTGGGTTCCTCCCGGAATGTCAGGGTCACCTGCAGGGTGGGAGCCGGCACAGTGTGCTAACGTGCCCACCTGCGCACACCCACGCTGCTGCCCCTCCCGTTTCCCCGAACGATCCAGTTTCTGGGTTTCATTCCCGCGGCTGCTGCAAGCGGTGGACAGATGGACAGAGTGGCCCGTTCATCTCTTGCCAGAAAACAACTACTCGCGCCACAGAGCCAGTCACATGGTGTCTTCCCTGGGGTGCTCAGATGTGGACGCCGAGAGCCAGAGAGTAGGGACCCTGTCCAGGTCGCGATGCCCACTGGTGACCGGGCAGAGAGTGCCCCAGGGCCCTGATTCCTAGAGTCCACTGCTAGAAAGGACTCCTGGGTCCTGCCTCTGGGGTCAGGCTCCAGGAACCCCAGAAGCCAAGCCGATCAAGTACCATCCCCTCTGCCAGCTGCTCACCCAAAGTCAGCCCTCCAGCCCACTCCTCAAAGACCAGCTGGGCCCAGGGGCTGACCTGCTTACACACTGGGGGGCTCTCAGTGGTAGCCAGTGCGAGGACCCGGTGGGGGGGGGGGGACTCCCCACCTTTTCCTGGTATGGATACAGGCCAATCCCCGCTTTGGGTTTAAAATGAACGTTAGAATAATAGAAGTGAGTATTCAGGGGAAAGAGAAAGAAAAAAGAAAAGAAAAGAAAAGAAAAGAGAAGAGAAGAGAAGAGAAGAGAAGAGAAGAGAAGAGAAGAGAAGAGAAGAGAAAAGAAAAGAAAAGAAAAGAAAAGAAAAGAAAAGAAAAGAAAAGAAAAGAAAAGAAAAGAAAAAGAAAAAGAAAAGAAATGAAAACCAGCCTACCCAGGCACCTGGGTAAGGCAGGGGGCTGAGAAGTACCCAGAGAGCATTTAGCAAATAAACAATGTATTTTATTAAGGAACTGAACCGAACGGGCAATGCCCAGTTTATAAAAGACTCACCAGCAGCCTGGCCTGTCTTCACACTGCATCTCCACCTCGTCTTCCCCACCCTCCCCTGTCCCTGCAGGGGGGTGGGTGGAGGTTCTTAATCCTGAAACGGCCCAGCCCTTTGGACTGACACAAACACCAAGTGCGATGATTTTTCAAGTTCCAAATTATCAACTCACAGAAAACTAAAAAAACAATTGTTTTAACGTTTATTTATTTTTGAGAGACAGAGCAACAGAGCATGAGGGGGAGAGGGGTGGAGAGAGAAGGAGACACAGAATTCAGAGCGGGCTCCAGGCCCTGAGCTGTCAGCGCAGAGCCCAACGCGGGGCTTGAACTCACGAACCGTGAGATCATGACCTGGGCCCAAGGTGGACGCTTAACCGGCTGGGCCACCCAGGCGCCCCCCCTAAAAATGTTTTATAGTCCCTTTGAAATCACTTGCCAAAAACCAGGAAGCAGCCCGTGAGGACGCCAGGAAATAGAAGAAAGAGAAGACTTTTCCCATCCCCCATCCTGACATGACCCCATGGTGACTCCGGTGCCGCCCCTGACCTTCAGCAGGTGGCCCTGAGGAAGGGCGTGTATGGCTGTAGTCAGGGTCTCGCCTCAGCTCCCCTAGCCACAAACTTACACTTGGCACGAATCGCTGAGCCAGGCTTGCGGAGAATTTCCTAGGCTCTGTGTTCTTTACACGTGTCACCTCCTCTAACTCTCTTAGCTGCCCGAGGTCAAGAAGCCAAGTAAGCCCATCCGAAAACACATTAAATACATAAAAACAGAAAACAACCAGTGCTGGCCAGGATGCGGAGAAATCAGAACACTTTTGCGCTATTGGTGGGAAGGCCAAACGGCGCAGCCACTGGGGAAAACCGTATGGAGGTTCCTCAAAAAATTAGGTGAAAGTGGAATTACCCTACGACCCAGCAATCCCACTTCTGAGCACAGACCCAAAGCAACGGAAAGCAGCGACTTGAACAGACACACGCAGACCCGTGGTCACGGCAGCTTCTTCCCAAGAGCCGAATGGTGGAAGCAACGCCGAGCGTCCATCTGCAGGTGAGCGGATAAACCAATCCTGATACGTACGTACGATGAAATACTACTCAGCCTTAAAAGGGAGACCGATTCTGGCCCAGGCCACGACGCAGAAGAACCCTCGGGGACATTACGCACGTGACGCAGGCCGGTCATAAAAGGGCGAATACTGCGTGACTCCACTCGTATGAGGTACCCAACAGCAGTCAAATTCACAGAGACAGGAAGTGGCCTGATGGGGGCCGGGCGCTGGGGGAGGCGGAGGGGGGAATGAACAGGGGGAGTCAGTGTTGAATGGGTTCAGAATCGTGGTTGGGGGAAGGTGAAAACGTTCTGGAGGTGGACGGTGGTGAGGGACGCACGACAGCGTGAATGTTCTTAATGCCACTCAACTGCACGCTTAAAAAATGGTTACGTGGAAATGTTTATGTTATACATATTTTACTACAATTAAAAAAAAAAATTCGTTTTTTAAGCCAAGTAAGGAGCACAGCCAGCGTCTGAGGCCGGCGTCTGGACTCGGAGCCTGTGGCTATCTTTTTTTTTTTTTTTTTTTTTTAATTTTTTTTTTCAACATTTATTTATTTTTGGGACAGAGAGAGACAGAGCATGAACGGGGGAGGGGCAGAGAGAGAGGGAGACACAGAATCGGAAACAGGCTCCAGGCTCTGAGCCATCAGCCCAGAGCCCGATGCGGGGCTCGAACTCACCGACCGCGAGATTGTGACCTGGCTGAAGTCAGACGCTTAACCGACTGTGCCACCCAGGCGCCCCAACCTGTGGCTATCTTACATGATGGGTAAGGCTCCTTCTTTCAGTGGTAATATTAAGACTCACTCTTGAAAATAGGGTGAACATTTCTGAAATAGATCAGCTCCCACCGCTCTCCCGTAGGGTGACCGAATTCATATGTGGAAAAAACAACCAAAAAAAAAAAAAAAAGTCATCTGTTTTCATGTGTTTAAGAATCTTTATCACTGGCTATGCATTCTTATTCAGTTTGCGGGTTATTCCCGAAACACACACCTTTGTAAGGAATGCTGATGTCTTCCCACGAAGGCACAAAACCAGAGAAATGAGGATACAGCTCTTCCCAAACCACAAAGGATCCGGGAAAGCAGAAGTCTTGTTTTTAATTCCCTTTAACACCATTGTTCGGTAATCAGAGAGGAGAACCTCCGCATAAATTTAAATACTGTGTAAATGGGTTGTATAAAGGCACACGCTATGGGCATCACCTTATTTTGCGTTATGCTAAACAATTCATTTACCAGGGAGATACACACAAGCCTCTCCCCGAGGAAAAAGGGAAGGGGGGGCTGGGGAGGAGGGTTTGTAAACAAGATGATATCTAAACACTGACAGGCAGAATCAGGCGTAGGAGGGGAAAGGATGAAACCGTAATACATTTGCAAAAAAGCCTCCCGCGGTGGAAGTTAGCCACTCTAGGAAAAGCAGACACAGACGGATGCACCTGTCATCAGAAGAACGCACAGGGAGGGGCGCCTGGGTGGCGCAGTCGGTTAAGCGTCCGACTTCAGCCAGGTCACGATCTCGCGGTCTGGGAGTTCGAGCCCCGCGTCGGGCTCTGGGCTGATGGCTCGGAGCCTGGAGCCTGTTTCCGATTCTGTGTCTCCCTCTCTCTCTGCCCCTCCCCCGTTCATGCTCTGTCTCTGTCCCAAAAATAAATAACAAAACGTGGGAAAAAAAAATTAAAAAAAAAAAGAAGGACGCACAGGGAGAAGAAAAAGCACTCGGGCTTCCACACCGAAACCATGACTCTTCCGATCTACCAGTCACACCTTGGTGTGCCGAAACTTTCTAAATATAACATATGTCCACGCTTAAATTTCACCTAATTTCCTCCTGCAAATGTAAAATTTCCTAAGTTCTCCTCTCAATTTCCGAAATTTCCTCATTTAAACATATAAACTCAGAGAAGGGGAGTCTGTTTTAGAAAGCAAGGAAAGGGAAGCTTAGGGATGTGGTGACTGCCAGCGGTCGATGGTCCAACAGTGGCTAGAAAAAGCCAGAAGCTTCTACCGGTCTCAGAAGACTGTAACTCCCTGAAGGCGCTCTCCGCCCGGGTCCCCAGCAGGTGCTTGGGCAGCAACGGGTGAAGCAGGAGGGCGGGGCCGCAACCGGAGAGCTGCAGACAATGACCCGCGAGGTCACTTTTTTTCTGTCAAGCTGTGCTGGGACAAAACCCAAGGAGAAAAAGGTAAAAGGGATGGGTGAGAGAGATCAGGATGAGGCACAGCTCCCTGTAAAAGAAATCACAACTTAAAAGCTAGGGAATAACCGCAACATCGAAAGACTTGGAAGGAAACCTTTTGCTCCAACATCAAGTCAATCGAAATCCAAGAAAGGTGCGTTCCGGTGTTCATTAACGAAGCAAAATAAAAGCGACGCCACATACAATGGCAATCCTGCGCCACATCCTACTGTATCTCTATTCTCCCTTCTTTTCAGTGTGTCCAGTTAACTCGAGCTGGGCACATCCAGAGAGCCCAGCAGACCGCATGGGGGTGGCAGGCGAGGGAGTCTGTAGCAGCGGGCCCCACCCCGGGGCCAGAATTCAAATGACGGCAAGCCCCTTCCGCAAAGAAGCCAGTGATTCACGTCCACTCCTCAGCCTTGGAAGAGAAAGAAAGAGATGCTCCCCTCGCGGCTAGGGCCGGCGGCCCAGCTGAAGGTCACCAGCAAGCGGCCTTTCGGGTGGCGGCAGGTGAGGAGGCAGGTGAGGAGGCGCCTGATCACGCGCACTGCTGGGCGACAGCGCTGAGCACAGTATGAGTCAGAAATGGACTTGGCTCCCGGCGACATCCTCCTGCTGCGTCTGCCATGCAGCGCAGGCCCAGCCTACACTCCGTTCCACGATGGGGCCCACGTGACTCCTCTCCACAAAGCACCTGTGCCTCCTGGCACCCATTCATGCTGGAGTGAGGGATACCATCTGGCTCCACCCAGTCAACCCTGGAGAAGCCCCCTTGCTCCCCTCAGGAAACGGGTATTAAACAGAAGCTCCTGGTGGGGAAGGATCCGCCTTTGTCTCAACAAAATGGTCTCTCCGCGGGGGCGCCCGGGAGGCTCAGTCAGGTAAGCGTCCGACTCTTGATTCAGGCTCAGGTCACGATCTCACGGTCTGTGAGTTCGAGCCCCACGTCGGGCTCTGCACTGACAGTGCAGAGCTTGCTTGGGATTCTCTCTCTTGCCCTCTCTCTCTGCTCCTCCCCTACTTGTGCTCTCTCAAAATAAATCAAGAAGCTTAAAAAATAAATCAATAAACTTTAAAAAAAAAAAAAAGGGTCTCTTAATGTAGGGACAACCCACCGACCACTGGAAGCTGCTGTCATTCCCAGGCCCCCGTCTGACTCACTTCCCCGTGCACGAAGCCTGATGATGAAGGAAGCCAGGTCAAGAGCTGGGCTAGGCTGTGGGAAAAGCAAGCCGATCTCAGCTCCCAGGTCGAGGATGTTCTTGCTGAATGACCTTGGACTAGATAAATGACATTTTGCTTTCCTGGAAAATGGCATTACCAGAATCTCCTCCCTCTTGCCCCTCTCCAAGTCCTGTAAGGCTACAGACAAGCAGTGGTTGGAAGCGTCTAATAATAGCATCAAAGCAGAACACTGCCTCCAGGATTTCTCAAGTTACCCTGTCACGCCCGGTGCTCCAGAAGCAAAGCCCTAGACATTGGCGATCTGAAGAAAACACCTTCCTCTTTAGGGCTGAATGTACTGTGACAGGGAAGGTTGTGGGTCTGGGTCAGCAGGAGGTCAGGAGGCCGCTCTGTGCTAGAAATCACAGCCGGAAGAGAACACGAGACAGGCCTTACGGACTTCACTGTATTTGGAAATGCGAGGCTAAATGTCAAAAGTACAGTTCACCGACTCGGGCCACAGGGTAGGGACCTTAACTCTCTCTCTCGGGAGCTCTGTGCCGGGGTCATCTGTAGACAGCTGGCAGCCAGACCCAGCGGCTCGAGGGGACGCTGGACAGAGAGACGAGAAGGAACGTGGTGTCGATGGAGTGTCTACGATGCGCCCAAGAAACGCTGCCAGGGCTTTACACACATCAGCTCATTTCACTCTCTTGACAAGGCTCCAGAAAACATCCTTTCCGCCCTTATTTGTTAGAAGAAAAAAACCGAGGACTGCAAATATGGCACGGGTCTCAGACCCCTCAGACGATAAACGGCAGACACAGAATTCAAATTCAAAGCCAGACCGTGGAGGGTCCTCCCCGCCCCCCGCCCCCCAATCTCTGCAAGGGGACAGGATGAAGGGCCGACTTCCCCCTACAAGGCAGAGGCTGACGGCTTCTGTGGCTTACGCTGGACAATTCAAAGAAAGACTGGAGGAAGACACCTGGGCCGAACTCAGAGTTCAGAATTCGGAGACTAGCGTCTTCTCCGAGAAAAGCATCACAACGTGAAGCTCCAAAGAGGAAACACAAGCCTCAGGAATCGGCGCGAGAGGAAAATTCTGTATTGGAGGAAAAACTGTGGGTGTCTCAGTGACTGCCTTCCTCTGCGGCCCTTACAGGTGCACCCAAAATCCACGCTGGCGCCTAAGACTTGCATTTCCAACTCTCCCCCCTCAGCAGAGTCAGGCCCACACATCGAATGTCACCTGCTCAAAGAGGCACGGTCTTTCCCATCGCGACATCTCTGAAATGGAGAGGCACCCTAAAACCGATGGCGGAACACGCTGGTCACAGCTTTCTTTTCTCTTAGGGGTAACGAAATAAAATGATGGCGCCTCTTACAATCCGTAGCACCTAAGGGTGAATTTTTGTTTTGTTTTGTTTCGTTTTTCTAAGATTGAGTTTAACGTTAGAACGCTTTGAAGTTCTGTAACATTTCATCGTTTAACATTTAGATGATTCAAAACACTCTAAAGTGTCTCGTTGGAGCTTCGCAAGAGGTAGTAAGCCAGATAGGTTTTTTTTTAATTCCCATTCTTCTTTACTTAAATAAAAATGGAGAAACCGAGGCAGACCGCTCGGTGATTTGCTCAAGCAAGTGGCAATACCAAGCCTGGGCTTGAATCTTCCTCAAGCTGGGCGCGCGGGGAGGAGCCTGGAAGTCAAGTGCAGAGGACAAAGGTCAGGATGCCCTGACGCCCTGTGAACTCACTGTGTTCTTCCCCCGCCCCGCCACACCTCTCCCTCCGGTAGCGAGAAGGGTGAAGATTCCAACCAAGAGAGGTCCCTTGAGCGGATGTCAGGGGAAGAGCTTTATCAATACAGATCATCACTGGCGTCAAAAGAGGCTGAGCCAAGGCAGCTAGTCCTCCCCACCCATCCTGGGACTCCTTCCACCTGGCCCCAACCCAGAAGGAGGGCAGGACAAAAGAGGGGCACTTAGAAGCTGCTCCCCTGGAAACGAAGAAATAGTGACTGGCTGTGGAGCCTGGACCACTGGTTAGCTTCCTGCAGGGGAGGGGGAAATCAACTCACTTTCACTTCTCAAAAATACTCAAAAAAAGGGGCACTGGGGTGGCTCAGAGGGTTAAGCATCTGACTCTTGATCTCGGCTCAAGTCTTGAGCTCAGGGTTGTGAGTTCAAGCCCCTCATTGGGCTCCGTGCTGGGCACGAAGCCTACTTAGAAAAAATAATAAGTATAGGGGCACCTGGGTGGCTCAGCTGGTTAAGCCTCCAACTTGATTTCAGCTCAAGTCGTGATCTCACGGCTCATGAGTTTGAGCCCCGCATCGGGCTCTGTGCTGACAGTGCAAAGCCTGCTTGAGATTCTTTCTCCGCCCCTCCCCTGCTCACGCACATTCTCTTTCTCGCTCTCGAAAATAAACAAACATGTAAAAATAAATAAATAAATGCATACGTACATACTTGGGGCACGTGGGTGGCTCAGTTGGTCGAGCATCTGACTTCAGCTCGGGTCAGGGGCTCATGGTTCCTGAGTTCGAGCCCCACATCGGGCTCTCTGCTGTCGGTGCAGAGGCCACCTCAGATCCTCTGTCCCCCTCTCTCTTTGCCCCTCCCCTGCCCATGCTCTCATTCTCTCAAAAATAAATAAATAAAATTTAAAAAATAAAAAAAATTTAAATACCAAATAAATTCAGATAAAGAGTTAAACACAGAAATCAAGCCAACACGCCAAACACCAGAGTAATATGTAAGTAAATATTTATCTGAGTTCTAGATGAGAAGGGCATTTCTGAGGTTAAAATCAATGGAAGAAACCATGGAGGAAAAGACTGGGAATCTGCATATAGCAATGTCTCCCTGTTCAAAAAAGAAAAGAAAAAAGGGGAAAATACTACCCCTAGAAATAGACAAAGGGATGTAATCTGTAACCTCTATTACAAGGCGCATACAAAGTGATGGGAAAAAAACGGGCTACAGAATCAGTTAATACACGCGGGAAGCTGTTCAATTCAATAGAATTAAAGTATTGAAAATGGCAATGTCTATCTCCCCTAGGCTACGAACAAAGACTCTATTTGCAAATGTTAACATTTCCATTGGCAAAGGTATAAAAGAGGCTTCTGGTCCAAGTATAGACTGGTTCGACCTTTCTGGAAAGGAGCGGACAACACCTATCAAAAGCCTTAGAAAGGTTCGAAAGTCTCTGACCCTGTAATTCCACTCCCAGGAATTTATTTGAAGGAAACGGTGAAAAATGCAGTCAAGGTTTGTGTAAAAATGTGTTCATTGTTAAGTTAAATGACCAGCAGGGAATTAGCCAGGTAGACATATCCGTGCAATCTTAATAAAAAAAAAAAAACTTGTCAGATCATGTAAAAACACTTATGAGGTAGGGTTAAAATTTTCAAGCGAGGGGGAGAAAAAAAGGGGAATAGGTTATTATTACCTCTAGTATATTACGAAAAAAGAAAATCAAGCTTAGAGGGAACCATGGCCATGGTGCTTATACCTATGGATGATGTATTACTCCTTTCTGCTTCCCATGGTCATCTGGAGTTTTATCATTAACGTGTGGCCATTCTATAATGGGGGAGGGGGTGTAAGCACCCTCTCACCCCACGCTCAAGAAACACAATTCCAGAGCAAAGGGAGGCCGGCACAACAGCTACTGGAATATTCCTAGAGGTATTCAGAAAGAAACATCTAATACGGCAGGCCTTTATTCTGCAACAAAATGCTCAAAGTGTGTTTTTTTTTAATTTTTTTTTCTTTAACATTTATTTATTATTGAGGGACAGAGAGACACAGAGCGTGAGCAGGGGAGAGGTAGAGAGTGGGGGAGACACAGAATCCGAAGCAGGCTCCAGGCTCTGCGTTGTCAGCACAGAGCCCTACGCGGGGCTCAGACTCACAAACTGTGAGATCATGACCTGAGCCGAAGTCGGTTGCTTAACCAACTGAGCCACCCAGGCGCCCCTCAAAGCGTGTTTTTAATCACCCGTTTAATTCTTTCAACCACTGGCTTGTACAGGATTCAGGAAACGTACGAAAATTGCCCGTTTTCATTGGAACGTTGTCGTCCCGTACTTTTTTCCCAAGTCAGCTCCAAGACAGTTTGCAGGTCACCATGGCTCACTGTGGTGGTCCCTTCCTTAAGCCTCCTAAATTCATATTTACCAGCGAGACCCAGCCCTGAGACAAAACCAGAGGAGGGGGCCGGGCAAGCTGACAGACAACTCTGCTGTCTGTCCCACGGACCCCCTGGGGGGTCAGGCAGAAGGGGCCCAGGACCCAGAGCTCCCACGGGCTTTCCGGGCAATCCATGTAAACCAGGTACCCATGCCACAGGCCCAGCCAGATGGCCACCAAACCCCTCCTAGGAAAGGAGTCGAGGATGTTCTTTCCCCAGAAATCTGGTGAGCTGGTGGGTTCCTGGGTCAGAGGTCCTGACGTCCCCATCTCTGCCATACAAACCGGCTCAGAAGACGGTTACCCCAGGGACCCCACACCTGGACCAGCCAAGTCCCTGCGTTCCTAGATCTCTGGGGCTCACCCCCCATGTTTCCACTCCCATGAGAAACAGAAAACAGAAAGCAGTCAGGTGTGGAGGGAGCATGGGGCTGCCCCCCCCCCCCCCCGCTGCCTCGGCCCCGATCCACCCAGAGCTCATCCTCCCCCGCCCCAAGGTCCACCCATCCCCCCAGCCGCCATCCTGACCCAGTTTGCTGCTTTGCTGGTGGCCCACAAACTCATTAAAGCGATTTAGCCATCATCAGCCAAGCGTGACTCTGAACACACGGAGCTGTCTCAGAGACCATCAAACCTGTCTAAGTGGAAATTCCAGACACTCTGCGGGGCACAGCAGGCAGGGGCTCCCTGCCTGGGCAAGGAGACAGGGTCAGCGGAGGCCCCAGCGGGCTCCAGATACAGCGTGGCTGGTGCCGGCTGGCTCCCCCCTGAGCCCCAAACTGCCTCTATGTGCAACCGGTGTTCCTTTAGGCAACCCAGCCAACAGCGGGCGTAAACACAGGGCTCCTACCCCTCCCAGCTGGGCTCCCAGCACAGTGGAGCCTCTGCGTAAGTTAGCGAGAGCGCGCACAGCAGCATCTAGAAAGGAGCATTTAATGAGTGCTTTCCAACTGCCAGACCCCGTGTTAAGTGCTTTTCCAAAGCCACTTAATTTACCTAACAAGGAAAGCAATAGTGGCCTCTGCTCTGCGCTGACAGTAACTACAACGGACGGAGAGATCACACACAAAGGGAAGACTGCTCTGGTGGAAGGAACTTCTCAAAATCCTAACATGTGAAGGATCCGGAGAGGATTCTTGCACTTGCGGGTGGTAAGAGAAGGTGGTAGGAGAGTAGTTTTCAAATATTTGGGAGATTTTCAGGTGCAAGACGTGGGAGGGCCAGGAAGTTCCAAACTGGTGGATGTCAACTAACCGGAAGTTTCAGAGGCACAGAGGACCTCAGGGGTTATCTACCTGACCCCCCGCACTTCACCAATCAGGAAGATGAGGTGGCCCAGACCTTTCTGCATGGCTCAGACAACATCCTGAGGCTGCTGGGCTGCCTGCTCAGAGTGTTCCAGCAGGAAGGTGGTGCCCGTCCTCAGGGATGCTGCAGAGGAAGCATCTGGACCAGACCAACTGTGGTCCCTTTCAGTTCTAAGACTCTGACGCCTAGTGAATTGCAGGACGCAGGCACCTTTTCAGGACCAGGGCGCGTGGCCACTCCTGAAGGACACTCGGGTATCCTGTCTGTCCTGTCTCCTCTCAAAAGGTTCCGATTTGTGGATTTTCTCCCCAAATAGCACACGGGCTATAGGATAGGAAAGACAGAAGTATTAAGAAATAGCAAAATTCACAGCCTATCTGCAGTCAGAATTTGGCTTTAAATCCTGGCAACATGATCTATTTTGAGCATGAGACAAGTTTGCTAATTCCTAATGAGCCAGATTAGAAACAGACTACAAACGAACAGCACACTCATCACAAAAGTATGAGAGTACCCAAAATACACCGCATTACTTATGCACCGCTAACAGCGGCATGTGGCCACCGAGCAAAAACAGTGTCACAGTGCTGCAGGAAGAAAGGGCTTGCGGAAGTATGACAGATCATCCAGAAAATCCTCTCTGCCGACTCTTAAGTATCCAGAACACGCCGGGCTGAGCTGCCCCGAAGGATGCTGAGGCGCAGGAAGTCCCGGACGGGGCAAGCACAAGGTGCTCTGGGACAGAGTTTAGGGGCGCAGACCCAGATTTGGAAAGACGGAGGTTCAAGAAGCCTCTTCTCGGCTGGGCCCTTCACGGAAGGGGGCTCTGGCACAGGCGAGGGGGAATTTCAGGAGAACGGGGGTCTGGGACGCAGAAGGGGCTGGGAGATGCTTCCCTGTCCCAAACTCAGGTCCTCTGACCGTTCAGGCAAGACACATGCAGAAAAGAGAAAGGTCTCACGTGGATGCCCCAAAGTCCCTTCTCTAAGATAGTTCCTGCTTTTCTCTGTCCCCTCCCCACCCGAGAAGCGGTGAGTCTACGGAGACAAACCTGGAAACCAGTGGTTCCAACCGCACTACAAGAACCAACTGAGGATCGTTACTGAATAAATGGGAAGGACCAAGGATGCCTGGGCTCCACGCCTTCCGACCGACGGGCACTCTGGGGGACAGGTGGGGTTCCACCAGCTCCCAGGGACTGAGGAGCCCAGAGCCAGTCAGCCTGTGGCACCACAGCACCCGCGTGACCCTGTCGATGCCAGGACAGAGAAAGGTTCTGCAGACACCGCTCCTCTCTATGACCCCACGGACGCAATTCTCAAGCGCACCTGCATTTAGAACTAGCTGCATATGGTGAGTGGGGTGTGAGAGAGCAGCTATAACAGGAGGCCTGTTGGGAGGCAGGACAGATGGCCTCACGTGGGCTGGGAGGGCGCTAAGTCACAGCCGAGCCGCACAGTGGCCTCTCGGGGGCCCAAATGCCGCCCTCCCCGCCCCGCCCCCACAGGCACTAGAAAGGACCCAGAGACCATTCCTGCGACCATCAGGCTTGCAGGGAGAAACTCCAGGGAAGAAAAATGACATCTGAGGCAAACGGCCCAGCTCTATTTGTTCCGGCACCCCACAAAGGCCACGGGGTTAATGAGTCCTCAGCGAGCACAGAGGGCCGCAGTCGCCCGCATTCAGGGCAGGACCACGAGGACACTCTGTCTTCGCCTGCAAAGACGCTCTATATTACACACCCTGGAAGCAACACTCTGGCAACAAGGAGTGAGTTATAGCACAATTAATTCACACCTGGAAAGAGTTCACGCAGCCAGCGGTATGCACGGGGTGGCAGACAAACAGCACTGATGAATGGAGAGCGTGGGCACGTCGCTGGGGACAATTAAGGCACACAGCAAGGGGCGTCGATGCATTCGGTTCTTTCCAAAAGCGGCTTCTCGCGAATTTTAAAGCAAACGATTAAGACAGTTCTCCAAAGCAGAGGCGAATACGGAAAGCCACCGAAATGAGCAAGGCGGGGGGGGGGGGGGGGGTGCCACCAACACCAGGCTTGAGGAGGGGTCTCTGACCCCGTCCCTCTTTCCAAACGAAACGCCGCGCGGCACCCAATGGGGGGGGGGGAGCGTTTGCTTTATGGATCTTTCTCAGGCTCTGGCGCTCTGCAAAATATTACCATCCATCCCGTGAACCCACCACTGGGAATATAAAACCCCCAGACTGAGCAATTAGGTTGGAAGTTTACAACCTCGCGGCTTAGGTCTGGAAACCGAAGTCAGCCACGTCAATCCTCCCCCGCTCACTCCCAGCCCCGAGGGGGAGAGCCATCAAGCGGTGCCACATGTCATCACCCCCGGGGCGCCCTGGCTGGCCTCAGGAAAGCAGAAGGCCTCTGCCCCCCTCTGCCCCACGGCCCTCCCCTTCTCTCCCCCCCCCAAAGCCGATGGCCCAAGGCCCTCGTACAACTCAAGAGACGGGCCTTTTTGGGGCTGGCCCAGAGCGTGGCCATTGACGGGTCCCCTGCGTTCCGGCTCTTTGGCCTAGTGGTGCTGGCATTTTTCTACTCACCTCGCGGTGGGGTGGGGTTTGGTGGGGGAGGGGCCCTCTCAAAGCATCCGCATCCATGAGGCCTCAGCCACGGGCCCCTATAAACTAAGGTGAAGAGTCACATGGTCCCGGGGTTGGCAGGCTCCTTCCTCATCCCGTTCACGCCCATTTCCTCACAGCACCCCAGGAGCCCTCGAAGCCCACCCTGACCTCCCCCTCTGGACTATACACCTCATCAGGCCCCTCTCTGCCTGCCCCACAAGATCTGGCCCTGTCGGTGCCCCCACTCCAGGCTTTGGACTATCCCCGCACCCACCCCTCCAGGCACCCCGCTCCACTTAGTTTCCCATCTCGGGGTCTCTGCTTGGGCCGTCCAGTGCACACCCACTCTCGTCTGTGTAACTTGCCTCAGGCTCTAGGTACGGCTCAGGGGTCCCCTGCTCCAAAAGGCCTTCCAGCGTCCTCCCTCCCCATCGGTCCATTAAGGGTCCGTCCTCTTTCCCCTTGACCCCCAGCCTTCCCACACCGCAGGGCCGCTAACCATTTATACGTGGCCTCCACCTACACCCCGTGCTACCCCTCTCTGGCGCATCTGGCCAGTGAAAACACAGACTTGACGGAAAGAAGGACAGACAGGAGGGGGAAATAAGAACTCTGCCGAAAATCCGTTTTAGAGGGATTGGCATACGTGCTCCAGTTCTGAAGAAATGACGATATAAAGCATGACGAGAGGTTTAAAAACAGCTTAACTTTTCACTTAAACGAAGACTGGAATATCACTGGAAGAGCTCTCAGGATCTGGCCATCCGACACAGAGTTGCCTTGTTACCCTTCACACCCCAGTATACCTTGCTCGTGGCCTGGAGGCAGCTATTGGCCTGCCCAGAAGGCCCAGCTCTGCAGCCTACCCAAATCCAGGACCCCTGAGAAGATAGTCCCACGATCCCGCCACTCAACTCTGGATTTTTTTTTTTTTTTTTAATGTTACCGACCTTTCCATGGGTGCGATACCGCACAAAATTTAAGACACAATCTTGGCTGAAAGGCTCACAGTCCAAACACACAAAGTAAACCTTTCATCTCACATTATTCAATCTGCCTTTAATTTAAGCCGCGTGATGCTATCAAACTCCAGCCCGGCCTGGCGTGACATCCTCAGGGAGGGGCGCCCAGCAAATTGCAGAATCTGGAGAACACAGAGACCTCTTATCAACTGCTCTTTCTTTCTTTCTCCACGGCCCCCCACTACCCTGTACAACTTCCTTCGCCCCATCTCGGTTAGTTTGCTTTGGGGAAACCGACGCTACGTTGGAGCTGGGTGACGGGTTACCGCATCTCTGTTTACAAATGCTCTAATCTGGTCCTGACTTCAAACTCTGGCAGTCTCCTTTGGAAGTCTACTGACTTCAAACATTTTTCCGCCAACAAGGCATAAGCAGGCTTGGGAAGAATTCACATGTCACAAGAGTAAAGAATAACAGCTTGGTGGGGATCAGCGTACACAACACGTCAAGTCTTTTCGACCTCATCAACAAATCAAGCAGCTCTGAAGGTAGGGCTGTGGTCTGTTTGGGAGAGGAGGAGGCCCGTGAAAACAGACGGGGGTGCAAATGAATGCTATGATCTTCCAGTATTCGTACGATCAATTAGAGCACAGCAACCTAGATTTAATAACCACACGGTTGGGTTCTCAGAGGGAAAGACCACGGTCCCGAATGGACCCTAACCTGTCACGGGGGGAACTGGGTGGGGTGTCGGAGGAGGTCCTGCCCACCCTGAACACCCTCATTTGGGTTGCTGAGTTCACGGAAAGGACTCAGCCCAAAAATCAGTAGGAGGTTCCAAGATCCCGTCCATGCTTTCTCCAAGGACCTGAAGAAATTCTGTGTATTCCGGAACACAGGGCAAGCACCTTCCAGTCCCTCTAAGGGGAACTGGCACCTGCTTCCTTGAAGCACCAGGAGCCCTGCGATTACTCCCAGTATGTGACACTCACAGCTACTTCCCGACAGTACAACCAGAGGGACGTCTCATGCCATCGGCAGATCTGGGGAGAACTTCTAATTATATTTTCTTGACTTTTTAATAAACGTAAACATTCCACTGGTGACAAGACGACACGGTAGCTTGGCCCAAGCCCAGTATGACCACAGCTTGGGTCAGGAAGGCTCTTCTCGTGGAGGGACAGCTCTCTCCGTGATGCTTACCAACAAACCAACACACCAAATTCTCAAGACCAAGTGCGTTCCCCTCTCCTAGTCTCTGCGTCTGCATCAACATTAAAGAGAAAAATATGATAAAAATTTACGGCGCGAAAGTACCTACCAAAACTCGTACTTAATTTAAGTCCATCTAACTCTATGCTGGATATTTCTGACATCATGCAGATCTGAGAACACCTGTGTCTCTTTTTAAATCGGAGCTAGACGTGTGAATTGTTTACGTCCCACTGGAAGTCCAAAGGGCAGGGACAAAATCTTTAGCTCATCTACGCGTCACTGTGGGCATGCTTTAATTACATGGTGAGAGCTGTACTTTGGGGCCTACAAAGTTCACCACCAAACAGAATGACTAAGAAAGTATTTTTATGGCATGCTCACACTTTCAGAGTGCTTGCACAGTGTGGGTTTGTGGTTTGGTTTCTAGATCACATCTGCTCAGTGTGCAAGTCATTTTCAAAGCTGCAGATGCTAAGAAACAAACAAACAAGGGTTACGATCACGGGGCTAGAGTAGACAAAAGAAGGTCATTAAAATATTCTGTTTCCCCGAGGCGCCTGGGTGGTTCAGTCAGTTAGGGGTCGGACTCTTGATTTCAGCTCAGGTCATGATCTCACGGTTCGTGGGTTCAAGCCCAGCGTCAGGCTCTGCATTGACAGTGTGGAGCCTGCTTGGGATTCTCTCTCTCTGCCCCTGCCCTGCTCGCTCTCTCTCTGTCTCTCAAAATAAATATTTCTTTAAAAAAACATTCTGTTTCCCACAGTACAGAAGGGCTTAAACACACCTGCTGCCTTATAAATACACACACACACACACACACACACACACAAACACTTCCCCTTTTCACGTTAGCAGAGAGCTAGGAAGCAAAAAAAAAAAAAAAAAAGCCTCTAAGAAATGACATAAAGGTCTGTCACAATATGGGCTTAGGCAGGACAGTCTCAAATGGGTACAAAACTGAAAAGAGGTAAGGGGGCCCGCTCCCAGAAGCCTAAAACACCTAAGAGTCTAAACTTAACTGTGGAGGCAACACAAATACGGGCGTCACTGGGTACAGAGGGGCTGTTTTCAGATCCTGGAACTCACACAGTGGGACTATAGGCCACCCTTCAAAACAGTCCCCTTGGCAGGACTGGCTTCCCCCAGAGCCAACGGCATACTTTTCATCCTTTAAGGCACACCTGATTTTTGGAAACAGCTAATAATCACTCAGAGCCAAGAGTAAAATAAATAGGGCAAACGATCAAGTTCAGTAATTTCATTCTTGCTCAGAAACTCACAGTGTGTCCCAAAGAGCAAGTGCGATTTTCTCACGCAAGCCCGTGAACTAGGTGTTGGTGACAATGCCAGAAGCAGAGCTCCAACAATGCTCTGAACAATGACAGTGTTGGGAAAGTGAGTGGGTAGCCCCTTCGCGAAACAACATCTTTGAAGATGGCCCCTCCTCCGAATGCACACATACTGATGAGTCTATGACATCCAGTCTCGTGATTTTACAGCCATCCCTTGAAACAGCAATTCGACACGTTCCCCAATTCAACGTAACCCCAAATAAGTTATTCTTAATGAGGGGACACTGGGCGCTTCAACAGCTAATCAAGAAAATCATGAACCACAACCCTGCAGAGACATCAGCACCCCCGTAGGTATGTGCCAAAGCCCAGAAGCGTGTACATGCATTACACATGTGCACACACACATACACACATACACACACACACACACCCCACAGGCTGACAGTGCATCCCCAAATCATCTTTAGCGGGTTTATCATAAATACAGATAATAAATTCAGTGTTAATAATAGCTGAGACCTTTAGGATCCTCTGGAAGAAGACACACACTCATCCCCCTCCATTGACTGATCAACTGTGGTTTTCTGCAAGAAAACAATGCATTAAAAAGATACAACTAAGAAACAAGATCAAACGCAAGGACACACGCCAACACAGGACTTCCCCAGGACACCTGCTTCCCAATATTATGACTTGATAAAGTGTGGGTTTCACTGAGAGATCAGGTTGGGGGAGAGGTAGGATCAGTGTGCAGTCACTGATTTGGGGGCCTCGAGGCTTGGGACTCCTAGTTTGTAAACCCGGATCTAATGGAGAACAATTTTTTTTTTTTAAGGCAGAGGTACGTCGCTTTTCTTTTCCCGCCAACTATGAATGAGTCGGTCTATCAACCTCTAGTTAAACAAATACACCTGCGGGAAGTGACAACAGCCAACCGACACTTGTGGGGCAAAGGCTCATGAGGACAGGGGCCCTCTGCCAAGCCCTGGCAACCAGGCTGTTTACAAGAGGCAGGGCTGCCCAGGGGTTCAGGGCAAACATGAGGATCAGAGAGACCTGGGCTCAAATTCTAAGTCTCCCCTCTGCCCTTCTAGCCGTGTGACCCAGAGCCAAGCTGCTATCCTCCCAATGTCCCCTTTACAGGAGCTACATGAAATGCATTCTGTCATAGCGTGTGTCCGCCCAGGGCCACTGGGAGGACTGGGTCTGTACATTAAGTGCCTGGTGCAGTGACTGGGAAAATATCCAGCTGTTGTTCCTTATGGTGAGGTCACCAAGCCTCCTCCAGTGTAACTTTCCTCCACAGGGGACACGCACACAGCAGTAGTGGGTTCCAAAGGTGACCCCGTCCACCTTCAACAGGATCAGGGTGAAGGGCACCTGAGTGGCTCGGTCGATTAAGTGTCCGACTTCAACTTGGGTCGTGATCTCACAGATCATGAGTTCGAGCCCCACGATGGGCTTTCTGCTGCCAGCACGCAGCCTTCTTTGGATCCTCTCTCCCCCTCTCTCTCTGCCCCTCCCCTGCTTGGTCGGTCAGACTCCCTCCCTCCCTCCTTCCCTCCCTCTCAAAAATAAAACTAAAAGAGGATCAGACTGAGACAGGACACTTGCCCAGAACCAAAACGGATGCAAGTGCTCTCCTGCCTGGCAAAGCGCATCCTTGCCCAAACCTGGAGAATGCAGAAACAGTGCTGGAGCTCTCCCCGCTAACCACGTAGCCCATCAGAAAAACGGATGAACAAAAGGAAGGAGAGATCCAGGGAGCTGAAACAGGGATGGAGGCAGAAGCAGAGAACACAAGAGAGAGGGAAACAAGGAACGAATGGAGGAGGTGAGGACAGGGAAGCAGAACGGAGTTGCCTGTTCCTGCGCGAACACCCTGCTGGTGCTTCTTCCGGGGTTGGGAGCTGTTCTCCAAGAGTGGTTCGGGGACTCCTCACGTCCTCACGGGCCTCTGCCGGCACACGGCAGGCACGCGGAGGGCTGCCTCTCCAGCAGAAAAGAGGGAAGAGCGGGAAGCAGACATCCAGATCCGGAAGCGGATCCAGACCCGGGTGGCGTCAGGGGAGGTGGCTGCAGCCCACCTGGACACGGGCTCGAGCTCACTCACTGCTCTAGGATCACGGCTCCACGGGGAGCACCAGAGAAGGGCCGTGGCGCTGGCACGACACAGCACCGTGGAGAAGCACCTGGTGTAAACCCACCCCAGGCAGTGCTTTCAATAAACCTGGAGAGAGATGGGGCAGGGGAGGCGGGGGGGGGGGGGGGGGGGGGGCGGGGAGTCCAAACAAAGTCAACCAATTTCTAGCCTGGTGTCCACATCAGAGTTTGCTTATGAGCCATTCCGCCTATCAAAGAGTTAAGGAAGTCACTGGAAGTTTTCTCTTAAACAAGCGGTGGTAGGTGTGCCAGCACGACCCAGCCTCAGGCTCCACCGTGTCTGGGCACGTCTGATGACCGGGGGCCATGGGCACCGGAGAGAAAATCTACTGGAAGGTGTGCGTGTAAGAGAGAAACTCTCCCTCCCAGGCAGCCTGCAGAAGACGAGAACAGTGACTCCTGTGGAGGGAAGGGCAGAAAAGGAGCTGAAGGAGCATTTCAACATCCAGCTCTGGGCCCCCGGGGTCTAGACGGTGGCGTCCCGTTGGCACAGCGACACTGGAAGAGGAGAGGCGTGCGGGTTCCATTTAAACATAGAACACGGCGTTCCGCAAAGCAAAGACCCCAGGGACACAGTGATAGGGCTGGGCACCGGGGGGGTTTGCAGCTGGGCAGCCCCAAGAGACGCACCCTTGGCAGGGACCCTGTTGTTCTCGGGAACAGTCCTGGCCAGGGCCGATTAGGGCGTAGGCAACATCCACAGGGCGGATCAAGACGTACAACGTCAAAAGGCTCTTCCTGAGCAGCACGCCCTGGACCGCTTAGAGCCAAATGGAGGGGCTCTGGCAGGAGACGGGGGTTACCCTTACTATATAATAACCTCCTCCTAATCCCGGCTGGGAGTGGGGACCCGGAGAAACTCAGGTGTAGCCTTTAGAAACCTCTTGCAAACCTGATGGAAGATTGAGGCAGCAGGTGTTTGCATTCAGCCGTCCTGTGTGGTAAGACGCGCGCTGGAGGCAAAGCATCCAGAGACGGCTGAGCCAGATACCGGCCCCGGGACACTTACAGCCTCGGTCACAGAGGGGATGGCGGGGATAACAGATCGTTGCAACCCGCGGTGGCTGTACCTGCGAAGGACCCGCCAGGTATCGAGAGAGTGTAGGGGAGGAGCATGAGAAGCCGGCTGCCCCAAGGCCCAACATTGGCGGTAAACATCACTTTCTGAGAAAAGGAACCAAGGCTCCCTGGGAAAATGGCGGATTCCGGGTCGGGGGTGAGAAATGCACAACGTGACCCCAGCCATCTTTTCATGCCAGGTAGCAAGACAGTGATCAAAGGTGACCAGGAGCCACCTAGAGAAGGGCTCACTGACTGAGGCTGTGATAACTGGAACATCAAAAGGAATAAAAACTGTAATAAACTGAAACACCTATTTAAACTTTTTTTTAGGTTTTTTTTTTTTTTTTGAGATAGCGTGAGCAGGGGAGGGGTGGAGGCGGAGAGGGAGAGAGAGAAAGAGAGAGAGAGAGAGAGGGAGAGAGAGAGAATCACAAGCAGACTCCACACTGTCAGCCCAGAGCCTGATGTTGGGCTTGAACTCACGAACTGTGAGATCACGGCCTGGGCCGAAGTTGGAGGCTTAACTGACTGTGTTCTCCGTGGCGAGATCCCGGTCACGTCTTGCAGGGTCAGGGCCACAGGTTGGCACGGTGTGGCCACAAAGATGACAGGAGCAGAGGATCCGAGGTAAGGAGGAGCCACGTAAGAAGCAAGCTCCCCACCGGTCTGCTATGGTCCAAACGTTTGTGTCGCCCCAAGTTCACGTTTAAACACCAACACCCAATATGGTGGTGTCAGGAGGCGGGGCCTCGGGGGGTGGTTAGGTCACGAGGGTGGAGCCCTCCTGCCTGGGAGCAGTGCCCTCACAGAAGAGACCTCCCTTCCCCAGGTCCCCTCCGCCAGGTGAGGACGCAGCGAGAAAGCGATCTGAGAGACGGCTCTCGCCAGGGCCCGACCGTGCGGGCACCTGACGTCTGCCTTCCAGCCTCCAGGACTGCGAGAAGCGAATGCCTGCTGTTGCCCCGCTGTGTGGTGTCGTGTGGCTGAGACACACACAGTCCGTGCGGGTGTGACGGAGAAAAGCCGAGACTGGAGCCAGGTGGGGGAAGCTCGCTCACGCACAGCCCTTCCCCCACCCCGCTGCCAAACGGAGACTCTGATGGGGAGCCTGGCCGCACTTGTGGTTCAAATCCTACAGGTCACGCTGATGACCCAGCAGACGGTGGCGCCGAAGGGGACAAAAATGGAGGGGGGACCACCCCGGAAGGCAGGCCAACGGTCCCGGTCACTACGCGTGGCCGACCGCCCTCGTCGATGTTAAGGCCCGCACAAAGGAAGTGGTGACGTGACACACGACCGGCCCCGCCTGTCATTACTGATGCCGCACCACGTGTGTACCGTGAGCAGGAGACCAAGCCAACGTTCCGGACTGGATGAAAAGGTGAGCTGGGGACACGTTCCCTGGGCCCCGGTGCCGCTTCCATCCCAGAGAGCCAGCTCACTGGGTCACATCAGGACGCACCAGGTCAGCGGGACTCTGACCCACGATCGGCCCAACCCTATTTCCGGCGTTCGGGTCACCGCAGGGCCTACTTGAGGCCAATCACCCTCCTCCTGCTGAGGAACCCCTCCCACCTCACTACCACCTAAAAATGACTCTTTCCAAGGTAAAGAGGTAATCAGAGGGAAAATGTCAACTTATTAACCTCAAACCTCACCCCGCATTTCACTGAGAAACAGTCACGTGGGCAGATCCCTCCGCGAGTCAGTCTGAAGCGACCAAGTGACGGCAGAGAAAGGGCAGGAGAGAGGACTGGAAATGAGGCATGAAATCATCAGGAAGCTAAACTGAAAACCTGATATTCTGTGGCCAGAAAGGAATCGTGGCGGCCCAGCTCCCAAAACCTGGGATCGCTGGGCACACGGTGAAGCGAGTGGGAGGTTCCCACTCCAACTGGAGCCGCTCCGAACCTGAACGGAATATACGTCAAAACTGGCTTCCCTCAGGATGCGAATCTGCCACCCAAGGCTTGTGACACGATGACTCTCGCTCTGTCACACGGAGCGCCGCAGAGACACGAAGTCCTCCTTCCGCGGCCTCACCCTGTACGTCAGAGACACGGCACAGGCTGGCACGTGCCGCGAAGAAAGGAACCGGTGACTTGCCCTCAGTCGCGGTGATGGGTCAGGGCAGCACCGGAAAGACAACGCCCCCCTCCCCATCTCCCAAATCGGCGCCCCGTCCGCAGGCCCAGGAGCACCAGTGATCCCCCCCCTCCCCTAAAGGCACCTTCACAGGGAACACGGCCTTTTGTCTCACCGGGTACCGACAAGCTCACGTCACTCCCTGGGCTCCGAAGGCCACGTGGGGAGAATCGGAACCCCCACGTGCCAGCCGCGGTGGCGAAGTCCCGATGGGCACCACCAGCCACGACACATTCGGGGCTGCTAACTAACCCCCCCTTGGCCACGGTCCACGCCATCCACTCCCCCGCACGCCGTCCGGGACGCCGCACTGTGATTTCGTTGCGAGATTTTCAACTCTTGCCCAAGACCGTCGGGGGCCGTTCCGCGCAGGGAACGGCTTGCCCTCGAGGGAAGGTCACGCCTCCTGGCCCTCACATAGCTGCCCCGGTCCCTTCCCCGGACGACTGCTCGGAAACAGGCCCCTGCTGAGAGCGGCCGAGCCCTGTGGCTCCACGTACAGACTGGACACAAACGCCAGGCCGACTGCGCTGCAAAGGAAGGAGAGGAAAAGAGCAAGGAACTTGGCGTGAGGAAGACTGGGGAGGCCAAGAGGAGAACAGGGCTCACCCTCTCTCCGGGGCCCCCGCCTCTCCAAGCTGGACAGACGCGGCCCGGAGCCAAGCGTGTCATCGGAGTGGACGCTCTCAGCCCTGGAGTGCTCCCCCTCCGCCAGACGCCGTGCTCCGTGCGCGGTGACCCCGCAGGCCGCTTTCTGAAGAAGAGATGCCAAGTGCTGCCCAGACAAGCACCGCCCGATCCTCCCGTCCAGCTGCCACCCAGGCAGCGCCTCATCAGCAGGCCCACGGCGCTGGAAGAGAGCCCCACAAACGTGTGCGTGGAAGGGCAGGCACGGGGGTGCCAAGGCCACCCATCGGTCTCCCCAGAGCCCCTCGCCCCCTCCCACAGCTATCGGGGAGGCCTCGGTGGCAGGACAGGATGCGGTCACGCTGGACGTCTTGTGAGTGCACGAAGACACCGGGCCGTAGCGGGAGAGACGCCTGCTCCGGGTCTGCTTCTGTCCTGCCCAACAGCCCCAAGCAGACGACAGCCAGACCGGGGCCTCAGGGCGCTCCCCGCCCCCTCCCTGGGCAGGCCCACGGGGGACGAGTCGCTGGGCGAGAACCCAAACCCAGCAGCCCTGCTCCCGTGCGCCTCACCCCCCCCCCCTTCTCCGGTCACCACCCTCACCCCACAGACAGGATGAATGGCTCGTGCTGAGACCCCCCGGGAGAGGACGTGACAGACGGTGCAGTCCCTGGGCCTGTGCTGCCACCCTCTCCCCTCCTCTCCACCTGCCTGTTGGCGCAGGCCAGGGAACGTCTCTGACAGACCTGGAAGCAAAATGTTTTCAGAGCCTTTGGGTTCCCAGGTGCCAAGGGCAACCTACGTGCCTCGGACACACGCTTGAAATGCAGGCACTCGGAGCATCTTCAGAGGGAGCACCTCCTTTCTTTGAGAAGTGTCCCGGCCCGTGCACCGGCACCATGACGACCCACCCACCCCCACCCCACCACTGCCGGAGGCACCAGGATCGGGCATTGGTGCTAAGTGAAGCCAATCAGTTCCTCCAAGGAGGTGCTGGCCTATAGTCCACGCTGGGAGGCTGAATCCAGGATGAACAGGCGGAGGATTCCCAAGCCGGCGACAAGCCCTCTGCAGAGAGGAGAGCGCAGTGACCCAGCATGGCTGCTGCGGTCTGGGCCGTGACCCAGTCCGTGCCCTGGGCTGCTTCCCCGTCCCGCTTCACCCCTGGCCTTCTGAAGCCAGGCAGCCTTCCTACGCTCAGTGATATGAAATACCCCCACATCCCCGTAAGAAATTCCCTTCTCCGCATAAGATAGCCCTCAGCAGGCTGCTTTTACTTGTAACCAAGAGGATTGTTTAAAACGGGATACATTAGGGGCGCCTGGGTGGCTCAGTCAGTTAAGCGTCCGACTTCGGCTCAGGTCACGATCTCCCGGTCCGGGAGTTCGAGCCCCGCGTCAGGCTCTGGGCTGATGGCTCAGAGCCTGGAGCCTGTTTCCGATTCTGTGTCTCCCTCTCTCTCTGCCCCTCCCCCGTTCATGCTCTGTCTCTGTCTCAAAAATAAATAAACGTTAAAAAAAAAATTTTTTTAAATAAATAAAACAGGAAACATTAAAAATCAAAGAACAACAAATACAGGCAGCTGGCATGTGAATCCGGCGGCCCTTCCCAGGTAACGCAGGAAAAGAACAAGAAGCATGTTGCACCCAAATTTCAGGTCCTGAGCTCCAGACTCCGCGCTCAGGGTACTTTTCTCTTTCCGCGGGAAGACCATCTTCCATTTCGATCCTGCATAAATTTCCAGAGGGAAACAGTTTTCATTTTAAGAAGCTTTGGTTCCAGGCAACCCGACAGTTAATTTAATGCAACAAGCTAATCACGACGAGAGGCGGAACAGCAAACGTATTTCCATTCAAGGGCTGGCTCTGGGGTTTACGGGGAAAATCAGAAGCCAAAAGTTTTAAGCAATCCTTGACGATCTCAGCTGCCTAGAGGAAGCCAACCTGGGTCCCTGGGGGCAGTGCTTTCCACAGGACGGTGTCTTGGGCAGCCCAAGAGCACCATCGGTCAGAACTGAGTGGGGGAAGATTCCCCGTGGAACGAACACACACACACACACACACACACACACACACACACACACACACACACACGTGTGCACATACATAGGTGCTCACACAAATAGACACCCACCCACACACACATATTCTCAAAACGCCTTCAACTCTTCCTTATCCGCTTCTTCCTGGTGGCCACGTTTCTTGTATTCGAAAGCCCTGTGGTCTGCGCCCATGACCTGCCCATAGAAAACTATATACCGTGGCCTCTTCCGCTTCTCCATGAAGGCCAGGCTCATGTCCAAACCCCTCTGAACTCATACTCAGTGCATCTGCATTCCTGGTCTCACTTAAACCGGAAAAGTCCCTAGAAAAATATGTTGGAGACAGAAACAAAACAAAAACAGAAAAGGCCAAGTGGGGGGTAGGGGGGGGCCCTCAGGGCTCAGGCAGAGAGGTCTAGAAACCAAATAAAGGACAACAGCAACGTGTGCAGTTTCTTGCGTTATGACTACGTCCAACACCCTGTTACACTCACTCATCCGGTCCTCACATGAGCCCTTGGTAACCCCCACTGTGTAAGAGGAGAAACTGAGGCCAGGTAACAGGGTGGGGGACAGATCCCAGTGAGCCATCCTGGGGTCACTCCGTGTCCTGCCCCAGGACGCCCTGTTCCCTGGAGTTCATGGCAGCCCAGTGACTCAGACAAGAACAGCCCAGAATATTCTCTGCTCCATCCTCAGAGCATGCATGGAGATCCTTTCCTTCCCCCTAAAATGTCCCTACCACACGGGAACACCGCAAAGGAGAGGTGAAGGAGGCAGTCACAGAGCTTAAAAACCACCAGAGCATTTAAACAACGAGCTACAGGCCAGACAGACAACCAGAGGGGCCACTCGGTTTGGAAGCCATCCAGGAACCCACAGGTCAGGGTTCACTGGCAGCACTCACCAGCTGCTCGGTGCTGGCATTCTGAGCAGGAGAGCCGTCCCCGGCCAGGGGGGGACCATCGCCCCCCAGTGCCTGCCAGAGGGCAAGGGGGCAGGCGAAGGGGGCGCAGGCCTCCCAGGCGGTGCTCCGCCTCGGACCCCGCTGCAGAAACAGAAACAGACCTGGGACGATCGGTAACCCACGTCCAAAACGAGGTAGGGGTCAGCACGCTTGTGACACGGAGTCATTCGGCCTTCTGACTTGGGGGCTCACCACCTGGCTCTCCCGAAGGCTCCTCCCTAAGTGCGCCCGCATCCCACCACCCTGCGTCCCACGGCTGACCCTGTGCCCCGAGGCCTCCTGCCCCAAGAAGCGCCCTCAACCAGCCCGCCCCGGCCAGCCCGCCTCTGCGCTCCCAAACCTGCGCTTCTCCTGCTCCCGTCCCAACACCGCGCAGCCTCTGAGGCCCTTCCTCCTGCAAGCGCCGTTCCTCCCCGCTGGTCTCCACCGCGCTGGCCCCTGCGAACCGCACGGTTCACGCTTCGCCAGGAGGCTTCCTTGCTCGCTCCTGTCTCTTGTGATTACACGGGGGGAATGGCCCATGGGTGTGAAATCGTAGCCACCAGGGCCACCCCGGCTTTGGGAGCCAAGTGGCAGTGTCGACGTGTGGCCTCCACCACACCCTGAAGACAACGTCCTTCTCTTTTGTTTCGAGTGTCCTCCCGGGACACTGGGCAGAGTAGCCGAGAGGCTCGGGGGGAGCTTTGCACACCGCCTCAGGGCGCTCTCTTCCCAGCTCTCCAAGCCAACTCCCCATCTTAAAAGTCTGGACCTCGCTGCTTGTCGTGTTCCCGCCTCCACCCATCACCTCTTGCCACACCTGCTGGGGGGCACCCACAATCCTCCCACCATGGTTGTGCGTCACTTTTCCACGGACCCCAACTTCAGAACCGTGAAGCGCTAAGATTCGCCGGCATGTTCTGCCAGTTGAAAGATACTTGCTGAGCAGATGCCCTGTGCTGGGCGTGGGGGGCTGAGTGGGAGACGGGGAAGGTCATCTGGGGAAGAAAGAGGTCTTCTCACAGTAGCAAGAGCCCTCCTGCCTCTCCCTGGGTGCTCTGTGGTCTAGGAGTCTGGGGGTCTGGAGGCCCTGGGTTGGGGGAGGCAGGGGGCACCAAGAAAAACAGTAACATTCACTGTGCTTGGTCAAGACCAGCACTGAGCCTTTGCATGCACCATCCAAGGTGGATGTTTCTATTTTCCTCCCTTCCTAAACAAGGAAACCGAGCAAAGCAGGTCAGACTCCCAAGTCCACCTGCAGGCCAGACGCCTGCCCCCCTCACCTCCCCTCCCCAGAAGAAGGCGACGGGCTAGGCGGGGCAAGCCAGCCCCCAACCTCAAGAAGGTGGTCAGATCTAGTCACACTAGTTACCTAGCAATCTAGCTGCATCAAAATATCCAGATGGGCCCCAGCTGGGCGGCATGAACTTGAAGCAAGAGGTGTGGGCTCCCGCCTGGGCAAGAGAATTCAAGGGGAGCTCTCCCTCTGCCCACCCCGGCCAGTGTGAAGACAGCGGTGACTGAGAGGGGGCCCCAAGGGGGTGTGAACCTGGAAGGACCATGTGGGGCTTCCTGCCCCCACCGCCCATGCCCACTTGGCAGATGACCCTCCACACGCTCAGATCCTGGCCTCACAAATTCCCAGGGTGGAAATAAACAGGTAAACAACTCTGCCAAGGAGAAAGTCACCAAGTGTCCTCAGAGATACAGGAAAAGGCTCTGGTAACAGCAACGGGGCGATTTATTTTAGGACGATGGTTCTTAACCTTGGCTGCTGATGTCCATGACTGCAAGCCTGAATGAGGGCTGACCTGGCACCAGGCCTTCCGTACAAGCTGCCTCTGGGTTACTCGTAGCCTGGGTCACTCCTTGCTCCCTGCAGGTGAGTATGGTCTTGGCATATGTTATGCTTCTCTTGCATTCCACGGGGCCTAGGACAGTCTCTGAATAAACACTGGTTGGTTTCTGATGAATCCTGATGAATGATCTGCCAGTCAAAAGCACATCTCTAGGGGCGCCTGGGGGGCTCAGTCGGCTGAGCGCCCGACTTCGGCTTGGGTCATGATCTCACGGTCCGTGAGTTCGAGCCCCGCGTCGGGCTCTGTGCTCACAGCTCAGAGCCTGGAGCCTGCTTCAGATTCTGTGTCTCCCTCTCTCTCTGTCCCTCCCCCCTCATGCTCTGTCTCTCTCTCTGTCAAAAATAAATAAACATTAAAAAAAAAAAAAAGCACATCTCTAAAAGAAAGGAGCTATCTTTCAATAAGCAGGGTCCATTTGGGGCATGTGGCTGGCTCAGTCGGTTAAGGGTCTGACTCTTGATTTCGGCTCAGGTCATGGTCTCACGGTTTGTGAGATCGAGCCCCAAGTCCGGCTCCTTGCGCTGATATGTACGGAACCTGCTTGGGAATTCTCTCTTCCTCTCTCTCTGACTGACCCTCCCCCGCTCATGGGCGTACACACACACACACACACACACACACACACACGTTCTCTCTCAAAATAAAGAAACTAAAAAATAAAATAAAAAATAAGAAGGGTCCACTTATCAGTTTAGTGTTAAAACTCTGGTATCTAACCTGAGCAGTTTTCGCCTGCCTCATTTCACCACTGTCTCTAAATGTCAGTAGGTCTAAATTTTATGGATGCTGGAATTTCACAATGTTGCAGCCAGAGTCGTGACCTAAATGGTAAGCAAGCCACAAGGCGTACATGGGAGCCAGTCCCAGCCGGGCCAGAGGATCCAGGTGCAACCCCTGGTGGTTCCAGACACAGATACGTGTCGCAGAGAGGCTGACCGTGCAACCCCATGCACGCGGCAGGGGCGCTGGCCCTCCTCCCGCTGACCCCTGATGGGTCCCCTGCCGCAACCCACAGGGAGCCTGTGTGGCCCCACGCCCGCAGCTGTAGCGGACCGCCCACCTGCTCCTCCCACACTGTGCCTGCAGCAGGAACACCTGGGTGTGCTCCCTAAGCATCTGGCCCCAATTCACCCCTCTGAGAAAGCCTCCCTCCGCAGCCAGATCCCGTTTACAGGACTGCTGCGGCCACTTCTCTCGGGGAGACACGGATCTCAGGGCAGTGCTTTTCAACTGCCGGGGGAGGCCGGCAGTGGCGTGTGAAGTCAGTTCAGTGGGTTGAACAATTCCATGTGGCTCAGAGTGAGAGCTCCGGGTGGCAGTGAGCTTGTCTTCTCCTGCTGTGCTTCCCCCAAGCCCACATCCTGTGCGATGCAAGCCAGTGAGCCCGATGAATGAGCCTGTCCAGACCGCAGCCATACTCAGCAACACCCTTCGCAGCACTCGACGCTTTACACAGAGAACATCCACCTGTCCGCACCTGCGCGAAGAACGGGGGGACCCACGACCCGCCCGAGGCCACAGAGCCGGCAGGGCAGCCGAGTCCAGGAATCCGGGCTCACAACACAGCTCGTCCCAAGAGGCCACCTCACCCTCGACCACCACAGCTCCCCCGGGGGACCGCTCAGGCTCGCTTCTCTCCGCCCTGATCTTTGACTCTGCTTTCCAACACCTCAAGTCTAACGAACATCTTCTGGGAAGAGTTTTTGCCTCGATTCTTCATATAAACCAACCACCTTCCAAAATTCCTGCTCTGGCAGCAAACGAAAAACCTATTTGGAAGTTTAAAGACCTCTGTGATTCTCTTTAATCAACAGCTTAAGATACAGGTGCACACAGGGCTGTGTGCATACACACACACGCGTGCTCACATGCATCGCGCACACACACGTGTGCTTGCACCCACGTGCGCACACACACGCACACACACAACCTGTGAGAAGGAACTACAATCCCTCTTTTCCTGACTACAGTCGCCTCTCAGTCTGTGCAGGTAGCTGACCGCCCCCCCCCCGCCGCCCCCGCAGAGGAAGCAACCACCTGCATTTATCAGCCGCTGTCTGTGCCACCGCCACCCCTTATCTCCACCCCTGCCAGTCTTCTCACCACGACAGTTAGGTCTCTATACTCCCAGAGCACCCGTTCTGCTGACAGGGTGCAACCTGCTGAAGAGAATGCTCGAGGAGCCCAGGCTTCCTGGCACTGAGGTCTAGTTTCCAGAAGCAGCTCCTTCTCGTGCAGGCCTGAGCACTGCGTTCGGGGCTCAACCCACATGGATCCACGGGGTGACCCCCGCGCATCACTGCCACGTGCCCACCAGCAAGCCTCACAGATGCGGGGCCTCCGTTTTATCACTGAAATTAGCGGGAGAATAATATTGCCTTTTCCGCGGCGCCGTTATAAGGATCAAATGAGACGGGACACGTGACCAGGATGAACTCATGCATTGCATCCACTGGGGAACACTTGTGCAAGTGAAAGGGAGTGTGTTAATCGCCACGCCGGGGCAGCAGAGCATCCTGGGACGGCCCGGACACTGGCACGCGGCCAACCTACTGACTTAGCGAGAGGGACTGTTTAAATGAGGGCTGATGAGAAGTATCACCGATGCCTGGCTTACAGAAAGTGCCCGATCCTTGCTCATTACTGTTACGTCATCCGATACCCCTCTCGAGCCCCAAAGCCCATGATGTAAAATTCTCAAGAACAGGCATTAAACACAAAAGGCCAGCACTGAGGCCACAACCTCCGTGGCCGGGTCCCCAGACAGTGGGCCAATCACCGCTGGCTTCTGCAACTGCAGGGACACGGAGGCTCAGGCGTCCAGGGACCCGCCCCAGGGCCATAAGGACGCACCAGGTCCCCGAAGCAGGCACTGGGCCATTATCTCCACCCATGGCCATTCCTCGTGCTGAAACCTTTGGGTGATGGAACACCCTCCCCCCCCAGGCCTGGCCAAGCTCACAGAGAGGAATAAACTTGCTGCCCAGAGATACGCGGCTCATCCACGCGGAGAACACAGAACGCTGCTATCACTCAAAGTCCAGGAAACGGAGGAGATGGTGCCTGGCAATTCTCCAGCGCGGAGCCCTGAGCAGAAAAAGCTTGCATACCCGAGTTTGTGGAGTCTCCAAGTGGTTAATGGACAACTCTTGCACAAGACTGGCTTCTAAGAAGTCAGGCTGGAAGACCGGACGAAAGGAATCAATCGTCTCTACTGCGTTCACCCGAACCGCTATCGGGGAACGAAAAGAGCCGCCAACAAAGGTGAGCGGGAAAGGCTGGAAGGACACGATGCGTGCTGACACCGGCTACTGGGTTCGGTGGCAGAGCTACATCCGCCACTTAACTAGTGGTCTGCCTTGAACACGTTGTCCAGTCACTCCTGGGGGGGGGGGGGGGGCGGGGAGCAGCGCCCAGCGTGTAAAATGGGCATCGTCATCCTCACGAGCCAGTAGGACATTGATCCCAAAGCAGAGTAAAACACAGGTACCAGTCTCCCGTAAAGCCACAGTGTGATGATGGGAACCAAAGCCCTCACGGTCGTATGCCGCCGTTTACGCAGCTTAGGCACTTCGCCTGCGCTGACCACCAGGAGTTACGTAGGAGACGGGTCAGAAAGAACATGCTCCCCCAGGAGCTTAAGCGAAAGCAACACGGGGGTCGTTGAATCGAGACACCATCAACTGTGGGGCACACCATTACTTTTCCATACTGCTTAGTAGGAAAAATTGTATCAATTAAACCATGAAACACCGTCCATCGTGAGCATCCTGGTCTCAGAGATGTTAAAACACGGGGGGGAGGGGGGGTGCATTTTAGAATTAATGAGACACAGTGTAACGAGGACCCCAGGGTGGCCTCGAACCCAAGGTCTAGTCCTCACTGGACCAGGTTCGAGGCCAGTTTGAGCCCACTGAGCAGTGGGTGTCCGGTGGAGAATGCAATTTAATCACCCCTGGGAGCTCGCACGCATTCCAGACTCCCGGCGCCTCCTGCAGCGTCTGACTCAGTGGATCTGGAATGGGGCCTGGGGATCCTTTTCTCAAAGCTCCTCGGACGATGTGTCATACAGGCCCTGGAAGGGTTCCTGCCGCCCTCCAGCTGGCCCTCGCCAGCCGCCACACTGCCATGCCCTGGGCTGAGAAAGTGAAGAGATGTTCCCGTGCCTAGGGCGCCCTGTGCCAGCCAGGGAAAAAGCCCGGCTAAACGAACAGAACAGGATCTGCTCGCACAGCGGGCCCCCTCCCTCCCCCTTCCGCTCTAACCTCTGGCATCGGGACACAACTTCCGCGAGGGACGAGCCAGACCGAAGGTGTGGGTCTGTATCTGCAGTGCCATTCTGTGGCCCTCCCACACTCCCATTTCTGTTGCGTTTCTCATGCACGCTTTCCCCCGACTCTGATTCATTTTCTGACTATGCAGTTGCAAACCTCCATTTAGAACAGGGGGGGAACTGAAGGCGTCCTGTGTGGCATTTCCCTAAGTCAGCTGTGACTCAGCCTGGCAAAGCCCCAAGTGCCTTTACAGAGGCTTCCTTCTGCCCCTTTATTAGCTCAGCGAGCAGCCAGGACTGGTAATAACAGGCCAATCGCTGCTCAGGGGCGCATTTGCCGCCCCCCTGGGACCCAGGGAGAGAGCAGGAATGCGGGGCCCCTTCCTCCCAGCTCTGCAAACTTCATTTACATTTTGAAGCGTCAGGGGACAAGGGTATAGCACTCCAGGATTCCTGAAGCCTATTAAGAAAGGAGAGCCGAAGTGGGTGGCGAGGGCACGAAGCAGCTCCAGCCACCTGTTCCCGCCTCCCACCCCTACTCGGCACACATTTTCTTATGACTCAAGGTATCCAACAAGGCAGGGGTTTCAAAGCTTCCCATGTCTGATGCTAGAGCAGCAGGGGGTTGAGAACCCGGATCATCAAGCTACAACAACAGCTACAGCCCTCTGACGGCCACCAGCTGGTTCTGACAACCCAGTGTACCATGGGAGGCGAGGGATTCCCCGGCCGGCCATGCCGCCCAATACCCCACAAGACAGGATTTCAGGTTTTTTTAAGAGAGCAGTTTCATTAACGAAGCTTTGGGGAAAGGAGCCAGGGTGACGCTGGGTGAGAGGGATCTGTGCCAAACGGAGGGCAAGCCCATCTGCCCTGCCTCCCGCAGCACCTCCCGGCCGCCCCGGGGCCACCGGCTGCAAGGGGTCTAGCTTCCCCATCCCACATCGCGGGGGAACGAGAGAAGCCAAGGGTGCTGGGGTCAGAGGGAAATGCAGCTCTGTACCGAACAGGAACGCAGGGCGGGGCCCGCGTGGGGAGCACGCAGTGAGCACGGATCAAGTCGATTCGTTCATTAAACCCAACGCCTGGCTCTTTGGGGCAAGCGCTGGCACCCTGAGTAAGGAATCGTGCTGGAGAAGCACGGCGTCACTCCGGGAGACGCTGGCCAGAAATCAGCACGAGGGCAGGTAGGAGCGACTCTCGCGGAGGAAACGACCAGGGAAGGAAAGGAATAAATAACGAGCCATTACCTAATAAGGGGTTTGTCTACACCAGCGAACTTGTTCCAGAACCGAGGCCAAAATCAGGGTTAACTACCACAGTGCCTACATGATCATTACGCGTTTGGGGGTTTTGCTGTTTTATTTTGTTTTCTTTGTTTTTTTTTCTTTCTTTTTTTTTTTTTTTAAAGCCACCTACTCTTCTCCTTAGAGCCACAGAAAAAATCCTGCAAGAATCTCTTTCCTGGAAGCAGACATGGCCTTGAGAGCCCCAGGGATATAGACGGCCCCTGCAGTCCACCCACCTCTGCCCCAAACCCCACAGGAGGGAAGCCCACTTGTATTTCTTCTCAGCCCAGCGGTGGAAGACGGAGGCCTGCTCGTGGCTGTCGACGGTTGTCCAGGGGAAAGGCGGCGGCTGCCAGAGAGCACCTCCGGGCTCAGCCCAATCCTCACTCCACAGAAAGTGATCACCTTTGCACAAAGGCAGCACAGTCACTCATATCCACGGGCAAGAAGAACAAGACAAACCAAGGTGAAGGGAGTAAAAGCCCCATTAGGTCCCGCGATGTGCAAAGGGAGATTCCACCACTGTTATCAACATCCATTAAGGGGATCTGGGACTCCTTGAAATCTAAGGAATGATTACTAAAACATGAAGGACCACAACCCTCCGCCTCTGTAAATAGCTCTTTCTAGCAACTGTTTTTCTGGACAGCCTCGCCCAGGAGGAAGCAGAGGCTGTTAACAGTTTCTCTAAAAATGGACTTGACTAGCATTGTTAGAACCCCTTGCGGCCGAGTGCTGTGTCCCAGGCACCGCCTCAGGGAGACCTAGGTCCCAGTCTCAGTGTGACCTGAGGAAAGCAAAGTGTCACTACTGATCCCACGGAGGGAGGCCTCAAATACTAGCCCTCCCCATGCCACTTCTGAGTAGTCCCCACCCCCCTCCTGGGCCCCCCCTCACCCCCGCCCCCCTAAGACAGTCCCTTGGTGCTTGCACCGTCACGGCTGCTGCGATGTCAACCAAGCCTCTCTCTGCCACCTGCCCAACGAATCTGCGTTTCCCTCCGCGCCCACGACAACAGCTGGCAGTGACTCAGTTTGCTCTTTAAAACAGAAGAGCCACACGCCGCCCCGAGTCCTCACGCCAAGCGCCTGTCAGTCCGACCAAGAAGCCCGCGTAGCCTTGTGTCAGATCGACGAGGAATTTCCACCTCGCTCTTCCAAGATCCCGAACTGGGTCCAAATGTTCCCCCACAAAACCGCATCGGTCACAAGCTCTTCCGGAAAATAACCTGGGAGTTCCCAAACCGGAATGCGCCCACTCGGGCTTACAATTTCAGAGAGCCACTGCTTCACTCTCTGAGACCAAAGTCATGGATTTATCTTGAAGCTGGAGTTACCGTCTCCAGCAGGAGCTCCCCGGAGCATGCCCCACCCCTGCGTTTAGAGCACGAAACCCGCGCTGCCAGCCAAGGGCTCCCGGCTGCCCAGCGTGCCCAGCCCCAGTCGCTCTAGGGAAAGTAAACGAGCACATCTGCCCTCAAGGGGCTTCGCCGGGTCTCCCCTTTCCTGACGTTGAAACAGAGTCAGGCTTGTTTTCCAGGCAGGAAAAGTGCTTCCTCTAAAAGAGGAGGAAAAGTTTTAGAACTTACCAGCACCTAAAATTCGCTCCCCTCCCCGATAGGCAATCTGTCTTTGCACTTGAACGCGATGCGGACGGCTCACCAAGAAGGGCAAACAGCACAGTAAGAGCGTCGGGAACCGAAGACAAGAGAGGCTAATTTAGAAGGCAGCAATCCACTCTCCAACCACTTCCGGTGCTCCCGTCTGGCAAAGGGAGGAACAGGTGAACCGTCCCCCAAATCTCCCCTATGAACCTCTCCCTACGCATCAACCCTTTACCCCAGGCCAACCGGCCCCAAGGGCCAGGAGAGGAGTCCACATCATACAGCTTCTTGAGGGAGGAGAGGGAGCTTCTCAGGAAGAACACACACAAAAAAAGCGGGAACGATAATCCATCACAGATTCGCAGAACCCAGAGTTTGACTTGAGACTCGTGCTCTCCCTCCGTCACCCTTACGTTGTTTATTAAACATTTACTCCTGTTTATGAAGCACGTACTCCAGAGTTTGGCTGACCAGGACCTGAAAACCTATGAAAACACCCTCGGGATTGTGTCAAGAATCTGTTAAGTCATCTGAAAAGCACCTGTTTTATCTGTCTTGACAAACTGGGGACATACTCTGCAGGCTTAAGAATTTCAGCTCAACACACACACGCCGGCACCTGACAGACTCAACGGCAGGCAGACGTGTCTGGGAAAATGGGTGCGCGAGTGACCGGACCCAGGGAGCACCTGATAGGGGCTGACCACAAGGGCCAAAGGGTCACAGCCACTCAGAGAAGGAAAGGCTGGTGGACGTGATGGTGCAACATTTATTGCGAAAGTCAGAATTACAGTGAGGCGCCCTTGGCGTTCAGCACGTTCAGGAAGTGTCGGGGGAAATACACACACACATACAGCTGACCCTTGAACCACACAGGGGTTAAGGGCACCAACCCCCTACAGAGTCGAAAATCGGAGTCTAACTTCGGACTCCCCCCAGATTTAACTATTAATAGCCTACTGGTGACTGGAAGCCTCACAGAGAACGTAAACAGTTGATGAACACATCTTGTCTACAGTTTAGGTATCACGTGCTATATTCTTTTTTTTAATTTTTTTTAAATGTTTTTATTTTTGAGACAGAGAGAGACAGAGCATGAGCAGGGGAGGGGCAGAGAGAGAGAGGGAGACACAGAATCCAAAGGAGGCTCCAGGCTCCGAGCTGTCGGCACAGAGCCTGACGCGGGGCTCGAACTCATGGAGTGTGAGATCATGACCTGAGCTGAAGTCGGACGCTTAAACCGGCCGAGCCACCGAGGCGCCCTTCACGTGCTGTATCCTTACAATAAAGTAAGTTAAAGAAAGTGTTATTAAGAGAATCAGAAGGAAGAGAAAATACATTTACATACTGCACTGTATTTTTCAGGAAAGATCTGTGTTATCAGTGGACCTGAACAATTCAAACCTGTGTTGTTGAAGGGTCAACGGTACATACACATGGAATGTGTGTGTATGTGTGTGTGTGTGTGTGTGCATAGTTCCCCACACTTCCTAAACACCTGGGGGGTGTGTGTGTACATTATGCATGCATATATGTATATTTCCCCACTTCCTAAATGTGTGTACATATATACATAGGAGTATGTGTGTATGCAGACTTACACGTACAAGAACACACACACACACACACACACACACACACACACACAGATTCTGGAATGAGGCAGCCTTGCATGTTAATTACACCTGTCGAACTGAAGAGCACTGTGACTTTGGGGAAGTTATTCAGCTCCCTGTGCCCGTCCATTTGCGGAAGCAGGTCAGTGATACCTACACCCCACAGGATTTGCGATGACAGAAACCCTGGACGCCCCCCTGTGCACGGCAGCAGGCGCACAGCAGGTGCAGAACTAAGGAAGTTTCTCCAATGTCCTTTGCAGCTATTTGAGGAATATGAGCTACCCCTTAAAATTTGGAAAACTGAGGCACGGAGTGATGGGGCAAGTTGCCTGGAATTGTAGCAAATGAAAACCGCTTCCCAGGGCGCCTGGGTGGCTCAGCCGGTTAAGCGCCGACTTCGGCCCAGGTCATGATCTCACGGGTTCGTGAGTTCGAGCCCCACATCCGGGCTCTGTGCTGACAGCTCAGAGCCTGGAGCCTGCTTCGGATTCTGGGTCACCCTCTCTCTCTGCCCCTCCCCTATGCGCTCTCTCTCTCAAAAATAAACATTAAAAAAAAAATTTTTTTTTAATTACTTCCAGAACTTGACCTTTCATTTTGTAATCACTGATTTAGCAAACAGTATGTTGAACTCCTACTCTTCACCACAGACTGCATGAGAAACTGGGAGAAACCATGGGCCGTGCCCTCCGCACACCTAGGTCCTAGTGGACAGGAAAGAAATGCTATTATCTAAACATCCACAGTGTCTGGGACGCCAGGCCATGGAGAAAGCAGTTCCTTAGGGTCGGACATCTCCTAACCCTGAACAGAAAGAAGCTGAGAGGGGCACCTGGGTGGCTCAGTCGGCTGAGCGTCCGACTTCGGCTCTGGTCACGATCCTGCAGTTTGTGAGTTCGAGCCCCGCGTCGGGCTCTGTGCTGGCAGCTCGGAGCCTGGAGCCTGTCTGGATCCTGGATCCCGTGTCTCCCTCTCTCTCTGCCCCTCCCCTGCTCACGCCCTGTTTCCCTCTCTCTCTCTCAAAAATAAATAAACGTTAAAAAAAAGAAAAGGAAAGAAAGCAGCTGAGAATGACAACAGCAACCGGCCCCTGGCAGGCACCTGGCCCAAAGGAAGGCCGATGGAGCCCTCCTGCCCGGGTTTGCAAAGCCATCTGCAGAGCCAGATGGAGGGAGACTCCAGGAACTCCTGGCTGGCAGCCTCACAACATGGGGGAAGAAGAAGTGTCCTTCTAGGAACGAAGGCCAAAATGCCATTAAGCTGTCCACAGTGAACCCTCCGAGGGCAGGGGCAGTTGCCAAGAGACAGGCAGGGCCCGTGGCCGTGGCCGTATAACATATGGTACCCCCAAACCGGGTTTCCCTGTTGGCATCTTTAGGGCATCCCAGCTTGGGACATGTGAAGAGCCCTATCAAGGGGAGAGACATCTTCCTGGTGAGAGCCTCCGAGCCGCACGGACTTGCTGTAGAGTCACGAAACATACTGATGGATTCGCGCTTTCGAGAAACTTGCAAAAAGAGTGCGTCTTAACTCTGTCTGTTGTCCTAGACTCCCAAGACATATGACGTGACGCGCCCCTGCCCCGCACCCCCCCGTCTGGGGCTTGGAGAACTCCGGCATCGCTGTGGTAGGACGACGGGATAGCCTTTGTACACGACTGGGAATTAGCAAAAGGGGCAAAATGGTGCCAGTAAAGAAAACAAAGCTGGGCCAGGGGACGCGAAGACTGCTCTAGGTCCACAAGCAGGCCCAGAGCACAACGTGGTGGGCGGCTTGTGCTTTGCAGAAACGTCAACATCAAAGATGCCCAGGAGGATACGGCAGGATAAGGAAGGCCAGCTCTTCTGAGAAAGCAAGTCAAAGTCTGCGGTGAGATGGCGACGCTGAACGTGAAAACTCAAGGAATGACGGACGCGTGACACCGTATCAGTTAGACTTTCTAGCCAATCTCCCAGACTCACCGAGGAGTGAATTCCCCCAAGCCTCATGCCACATCTCGGGCAGTCCATGGCATGCAGTGAATAAATAAATATATCCTAGAAAGGGATACAGCAAATCCACAAGACGTCTGGGTGGCGGCCTCAATGCCTATCATCCCGGATTAATTTTTGTGGCCCTGGGAGAGTCTTTCCGGCTAGGGCCAGCCCCCAGAGATCCCAGCAGCCTCCAGGAGCCTGCAACCCTCACAATGGCTCAGATATGGTATGTTGTGGGAACTTCTCGCTTTGGGTCAGGCTGGGCTACCAACAGGGTCAGGTGGTCCAACCCGGCTAATCACTGGGAGGAAGGACAACCGAGGCATAAGGTAGACACCCAAGTTTGGAGAGGGACGGGGTTAGCCCAGTCCCCTAATACTCCTACCCTGAGCTGGGCTGTTGAGGTGTGTGGTGAGCGGAAGCCAAGTGGCTGAGGACAGGACGTGGCCCATGTCCCTTCTCAGAGCTGCTCCCCTCCCCCGTGTCATGAGGGACCCTCCTGACTGGGAACCTATTCTTCAGAGGATGCCAGGCCCAATACTCCCAGCAGGACACTGGTATGCTATGGGGGTCTGGAACCTCCTGCCACATTAACTCTGGAGAAAATACACAGTATTTAGATATGCCTTCGAACCTCATCATCCCACAAGTAACCCCTTATAGTTCAACCCTCTGCTGAAAAGTGTAAAGGGCTGGAAGTTTCTAGAAAAATGCAATTATAAATGGCCACTTACCCAGAATGCAAACAAGGAAATTCAGAATTGATTGTGGTGTTGACTACTAACATTTATATACTCTTTTAAACAAGGGATACTCCTAGATATGAACTCGTATTTTTTTATCTCTAAAACCAAAGTAGAATTTGCAGTGTTACTGATTTTATAAAGCCCGACCTAAAGACTCAGATGCATGCGTTGCCGTAAGTTGCCCATCAGGTAAGTGCCATACATGTTACCGTAATTCTCTACTAGTTAAAGACATTTCAAAGTTCCACAATGCCAAAAATAGATGATTAGTTCATTTTTTAAGCTTAAAAATGTAAGGAATGTCATTTACGACAGCCAAAAGGTAAAAGCCACCCAAGCGTCCACTGACAGATGAACCGAAAACGTGGCCTATATCCACGCAACGGGGTATTATTCAGCCTTACAACGGAAGGGAACTCTGACCCCTGCTACGATATGTGTGGACCTCGAAGACACTAAGCTAAGTGAAACACACCAATGGCAAAAGGACAAACACTACACAATCCCACTCATACGGGGTTCCTAGAGGAGTCAAACTCATAGAGACACAAAGCAGAAAGGTGGTGGCCGGAGGCTGGTAAGGGGGCGGGAGACTGGGAGTTAGTGTTTCATGGGGACAGAGTTTCACTTTTACAAGACGAAAGAGTTCTGGAGGCCGATGGTGGTAAGGGACGCATGACAACGTGAGTGTACTTAGTGCCACTGAAATGTACACTTAAAAACGGTGGAAGAGGAAATACACTTGGTTCGCCAAAGAATGGTAATCTCGACAGGATAAAAATTGTATCTCCCGAGCGAAGTACCTGGTGTTTTAACGATCTGGGTGAAGCATTCGTTAAATTCGGAGTCTGGGGGGAAAGCTCCTGAGGTCCCCTGTGATCCCGGGTCTGAGCTGTGCAATCTCAGACATGCCCTTTCTCTCACTCTCCATTCCCTCCTCCCAGATGTGGGTTTGGACAGTAACTCAGTATGATCCTGATGTTCTCCGAACAAATTTAATAGGAGGAGGGAATCATTCTGTTTGCTTCTAAACAAACCATTCAGACAGAAATGAAGGAATTACTCATTCCGCGGAATCTTTTTACCATCTGTTGCTGAAGGGACGTCTTCACTGAATGGGAGCCTGAGCTGGAGGACCTCAGAGTGAATTAAACCCAAGGAGGAAACGTGCCTTCCAGGTTTCGGGTCCCGCTGATTCTATGCTTATACAGAATTCAGGCCAAATGGGTTTTCTCCTCGAGAAGAAATAAATGAAAGGACTACTCCTAAGGAGATTCGACCTGGACAGCAGTTCCCAACCTGGTACCCCCGCCCCCACCCCCACCCTGGGGCTGCTAAGGATTACAAGGAAGAGGCTGGAAAACGGAATTAATTATGGATCAAGAAAGACTTTTTTGCTTAATGGATTAAAAAAAAAATCTCTTAAATAAGACGAGGGTCAAACGCAGAAACATTTAAGAGGTCCTGGAAAGGAGGACGGAGGGCAGGAAGGCTGAAGTGGGGCCCTCAGGACATCCTTTGGCCCCTCAGTGATAAGCAGCCAGCATTTTCTCCTCATCACCCTGCCCCTCCTGATTCCCTTCGACAAGACATGCATATTAACAACTATCACATTTGAATCACTTAAGCAAATGACTAAGCTGCATTGATAAGGAATCCTTTAGTCATAATTATCACAGATAAGTACATATTTAATATGCTCGGTTTCAGTAATTAAAATCCGAGGGGAAAAGCTTCTATCGTGGCTCAAGCTGCACTGGCAGGTTCTAGAATGAGAAGAGCCACAAACTGGAGCTGGCCTGGCTCAGCGAGAAGAATCGTGACGGCAAATATGGAGCGCGCGGCTCCCCGCTCCCCAGCCTGGGGTGCCTCCAATTGCCTTCCTGCACAAAAAGTCCTCCTCAAGTGCAGGGGCTCAGACGACGACGACTGATGGTGTCTCGGGGCGTGCTGGGTCGCCTGGGCAGCTCTCGTAGCCCACCGGTGTCACCGGGGTGAGGCCACAGGTACCTGGCGTAAGGGGTGGGTGGCCTCTCTCACCTGAGGCCTAGGCCTGGGGTTCTCCTGCATGTGGCCTCCCCTGCCCCCGGCCCCCCAGAGTCTCCTGTCCTCCTGACAGCTCCCCGGGGCCTCCTGCATACCTACCACAGGTTAGCTTCCACTTCTGAATCGGTTTCATCTATGTGGGGAGATCGCCAGCCCCCTGCAGACCTGTGGGGACGATTCACAATCACCTAACGGTGACTGGTTAGTCCCCACCCGCCTGGCTCTTTATCATCTCCTTTCCCTAAACTGTTTGGCTCTCTTTCTCGTTTGGTAGTTTTTAGGTCCACTACACATATGCCTTTTAACATCAGATGTTCTGGGAAAGTGTATTTAAGTCAAAAGTAACACTGTTATTACCCGCCCCCCCATCTACTAAGTGATGGAACTAAGGCTCCATAACAGGTGGAGATCACCCAAGTTTACACGGCCGATAAACGGTAGAGGGTGGGTTCAAACCCATTTATCAAGACTGCCTTCTTGGCACCCCCTTCGTGCTGCCTCTCAGGAGTGAAAGGATACACAGGATGAGGCGTGTGGCCGGTGGCGCCCCCCCCCCCCCCGCCACCCCCGCAGGTCTCACCCTGGACCGGGTCAGAGCTGTAGGAGACGGGGCTCTCTCAGAGAATGCCTTTACCCAGCAACGAACTCCGGGCCCCTGCTTCAGCTTTAGGTGTTGACCTAAACAAACGGCTCCATGTGAATCTCTGCATTTGGTTTCTGATATTCTTTTCCCCAACCAACACTATTCATTAGGATGTTCAGTGACCTTTAAAGTCCAGTAGATCAGCAGATTCTTACCAAGTGTAAAGGCTATGAACATGTTGGTCGCTCACAAGGAAGTGCGTGCTTCGTTCTATTAGAAAATGAGGACTATATAACCCACACGCTTCCTCTGGCTACCGAGATACAACTCTGTGTTCCACTAAAGGAGCTTCCCTCGGTTCAGTGTCAGGAGATGTGCTTAAAAAGTGCATGGGACTGCTCTCTAAATGGGGATAATAATGCCTGCCAGGTAGGATTCTGTTGGGGGTTAAACCCAACACAGACGGGCAACATCTAACCACAATCTGGCCCAACCGAGATGCTCGATGTTCATTCCCCTGTTCTCTGCGCTCTTCTACTTTCTTCCCCTTCTTCTCCTCACCCTATGCCACCACCTCCCCATCCCTGCAAATTATCTGGCCGATTTTTAAACTGTCGTTTTGATGACTCTGTGTTTACACATAACATATATGCTTTGTCTTCTGAGCTGCCTCAAATCTTTTCACAAGTGCGTACAGCTTAAATACACAACAGCCATCATCTAGAAGTTGACGGAAATTTCAGGGTTGTTGCATAAGGGACGTGGAATTTGGAGATAAGGTTGGAAAATGTCACCCTCCGAAAATAAAGCCAAAAAGAACCAAGAGAATGAATGGCATTAGCCATCTGGGGCCATCTTTCCAGGAAATAGCTCAGTCGAGCTGATGATTTAGAAGTGTAGTTGATGAGAAGCGAGTATGTCTCCAATCTCACAGAGGAATCAAAAACAAAATCTCATCAGGATAACTTGAGCACAAAATCTGAGGAACGTAACATAAACTGTAATCTAATTAAGTACAATATGTCTCAGGAAATGATTCTGCCGGCTGAATACTGAATACTGAAGAACGCTGAAAACAAAGTCAGATTTATCAGCCGGGATCCAACTGGAAGTCAGGCACCACACAAGCTTCTGGAACAGAGGGGCTTTAATATAAATCGTTAACTAGGTGTAAAGTTGTTAACTAGGGAACTGAAAGGAAGAAAACCCTATGGTATCAGGGAGGCAGCAACCACAGCAGCAGCCGCTGCCCCTAGGATCGAGAGAACAAAGGCCAGAAGTGGCAAGGGCTGAACCTTACACACTCAGGGAAGGGGCCCTGGCACCCAGACCGCTGAGGAGGGGGCGCGAAGGCGGGTGGGGACCGTGATGGTGGTTTCTCCGGCACTGGGAAAACCAGACGCAGCTGGTGCAGGTGAGGGGGACAAGCGTCCCTGAGGGCCGCTCGTGGGAAGAGGGAGCCGAGGGGAAGGACCAAGTCCCCCGACTGCCCCTCCCCCAACTCCCCCGGGGCCTCCAGGGGAGCCGCTGGCAGAGCAGAAATGGGCTGATGGGCAGAGTCCTAGCTCAGGCATCACAGAGCAGAGTCCAGAAGGATTTGGGGCTGAGATAATAATCGTTTAATAAATTGCACATTGGGTTTTTGTGAAAAATGAGTCTCCACTGCTACCCTAGGGAGACAGTATTGATTCTATACACAGAAATATCCCCAGAATGGTGAAGTCCAATTCATCAGGCTTCACAGGCAGAGGGAAATAAGCCTACAGAAAACATAGCTGCTCACCCAGCTCTGTTGTGGCTTCCTGAGTACACGAGCCCCCTGGAGCCTGCTCCCAAAGGCATGGTTCTCGCCAGGAACGAACGAATGAACCGCCATTCTTATTTACCAACACTTTACAACTCTGGTTCATGGAAACCCCAATCTTTGACTGGTAACTTCCTAGATGAGCTAATAAAATTGAGTTTCCAAACCTGTGAGATCCTGGGCCCGTGGCAATTCACTCTCTCAAAGCTCTGTCTCAAACAGCTTAGTGGCTGCTCTTATGTGACCACATGTGACTGACGTGTATTTGACCACATGTGATTGACCACATGTGATGCACACACCAGATAATTCATCAGGTGTTCTGAAGAAAGTGGTCATGCAAGTTTCAACTGTTTCTACAAATGTATTACACACACATACACACACACACACACACACACACACACACACACACACAAACTGTGCAGAATAAAGAAAAGAGACGCAAAACTTCAACCTCCCCATGAATAAACCTACTCATGGCATTCATATATTCTCACCAGTTTATCCTCCAATAGAGAATCAGCCCAAGTCCGTGGACTTCAGAAACCTCAGAAGCACAGGACCTCCAGCCCTTCCCTCCCCACTGTATTTCACAACGTACATAAGGTGATCCATCCTAAGAGTTGACAAAGGACAGATATGCTACTGGAGGGTCTCCTACCTTCAATTCAAATGGGCAAGGGCAAGGCCGTGGAGGGGAAGCAGCCAGGCTGCTGGGCAGAACTCTTAGAACCACCAGTCAATTCCAGGAGAGACAGCTTTGTTTATTTCCACCCAGAAGATAGTGGCTCACAGGCAGTCTGACGACAAATGTCATGAAAAAGTTCCCAACACTCCCAATCAGATGGTACATGATCCAGAACAGGCTGTCTGGAATTATTTTTTTCTGGAGATTTAGAACCACACGGTCACTGACATTCAAAAGTATGGGGTCAAACCTCCATCCTCAAAAGAACAACAAAGCCCCCCAGATTTAAAAAATACAAAGAAATAAAATCCATGGACTGCTCAACTCCTGAATACCCTACTCCCTATATTCATTCAGTCCAGAGCCTATAAGAAAAGTCATATTTTCTTTAAGCTCTAAACTGTCATTTTGGTATCTTTTGATTATTATTTTTATTGCAGACAGCAAGATGCTTAGAGATTCCAGAATAACTCCTATGACTAAGAGCCTCATTCACTAATCCAATGGGCAATCCATTATACGCTCATCCATATTCAACTCTGAATATAAAAGCAAGCATCCAAAGAGAAGACCCAACTCAAACTCAAAGCCCACAAATCTGACCAAACATACGTGCAGGGACCCCATGATGTTCAGCAGTTACAGCCAAAAGATGGAAACTCTCAATAACGCCCCCCCGGACCAATTGTTTCCAAATCTGACTTCATGAGAACCGCGTGTGGGGAGCTTTTTCTAAAACATGCCTCGGCCTAATGGCCCAACATTCCAATTTAATTGGGCTGGGGTAGGTTCTAGGCACCTGTACTTTTAAATCTCCCCGGGTGTTTCTACTGTGCGGTCAGACTGAGGAACACTGGACGACAGCGAGGGGGATGGGCAGGGATGAAAGGTGTAAACGGTAAGGAAAACCAATTAAGACACGGGGAAGAATCAAGTGGGGAGAAGCGGGAAGATGACAGCACACAGAGTCTGAGGCTACTGCAGTCCTTGACGTTTCATTTCAACGCAGCAAATCGAGTGCAAACAATGGGCAAATTCCTTCAGTCTGTGTCTATTGCATTTGTGAAATTCACTAATGAGCACTGGTCATCAGATGCGGCAGCTCATACAATATGGAAACTACGAACGTCCTACAGGCCACGTCCCCTTCTGTCTGGGGACAGTGTGCACAGATTGTCAAGGAGCTGTGTCGGATGCTAGCTTGGTGCCCGCCCCACGAAAGAAGGGCGCAGAAGCCCTCCGGACCAGGATCTTCATTCCCACCTCCGCAGACACCTTCCCTGGTGCAATTTCTCCCTGTGGTGGAAGAAAAGCATGCTGACCTCCACAAAGTAACTTCACATTTCTGCTGAAATGACATATGCACCTTTTCAGCCAGGAAGACGCAAAGGTGTGGGAGCGCATGCCTCTATGTGCGTGCACATCCACGTGCACAAGTACATGTGTCAGTAGCTCCAGACAGGGACTTTCCAGCTGAGTTAAGTACCACACACACACACACACACACACACACACACACACACACACACACACATTATTCTGAGCACTTTCGACCTACATGCTCGGCACAGGGTTGTACTAAGTGCTTGACAGACGACATGTCATTCCATCCTCATAACGAAGGAGGGTCTGTTATTTCCATCTTACAGGGGAGGTGACAGACTTAGAAAGGGGAGACTGGACCCAGGCAATGCCTCCAGAGCTCAAAGCCGCTCAAGCCACCTCTCCACCCCCACTCCCAGGGTTCTCCAAAAGCACCAGGAGCGCGGCAAACACACAGCTGGGGAGAAGGTGCTATGCCCTAAACGCAGTCTATCAATAGTAGGTCATTAACTGCGTCAAGAGATCCAACCCAGGAGATTCAGCCTGCAACTGAATCCTCACTCTGCAAAAGTGAGGTCCTGTGTTGGAGGTGAAACCGAAGAGGAGGAACAAGGAGTGAAAAGGCAGATCAATGCCCTTGGCACACAAAGGACTCATTTTACAGCTGTTTTCCTCCCCAGCCAACAACAATACCACCCTCTCCACCCCCCCGCCCCCCCGCAAAATGTAAAAGACAGAAAGCTCCAGCCTCCAGAGGGGAGGTAGTCAGGCTGCAGATTTTCCCTCCAGGCCTGCCGCTTCCCCTGTTCTCCCTTCTCCCTTGACTTACACGTTCTTCCAGCCACCTGCACCCCATTTACCCACCAGGAGGTTCTCTGCTAGTTGTCGAAGGCTGAACTAACCACTTCTCAGCGCAGGGCAGAGCGATGTGCCGTTATCACTAATCGCCACCATCCACTCTAAATTCCTGCTCAAGGGACTCCAGACGCCATCCCCCAGGGTCTCATTATTCTGTACCTCCAAACTCTCCAAAAGAATGGAGGACAGAATTTCCTCGGCTCCTACGGATGCCAGGTCCTGGAATCAAATCCTATGGCTGGGTCTCTGCATTCCACGACGGTGGACAGAACGCTCCCCTGTTGCTCCGCACATGTCCCGTGGCACCTGCGTCCCGACCTGGACTCCGCGGGTTGGCTACGAACACTTCGCGGGTTGCTGGAGGCATTCCAACATGTGCTACGGCTCCCTTGGCGAGCAGTGTCAAATTACTTCAGGGGGGCGCTGACCAAAGTGTGAACAGACCGCACGCCCACCCAGTGGCCCTCCAGAAGGACTGCCTGGAGGCGCCCCCGCATTTCACAACATAAATCTGCCTCCGTCCCATCTAATGCCCTAAACCTCCCATCCTCTACATCAGAGGTCAGTGGTGTGTCAAAACTTCTTACCCCAGTGGCCACTGAAGGCACAGAGCTTTAAAATAGCCAATCACAGGCAGCTCCAAAAGCTCAGGAACGTAACGTGCAAGAGAACGTCAGATGCCTACTCCGGAGCCCAGCGGTGTGTCTACACAGCCAGGCAGCCTAGAGACCACTTTAACCTAGGTGCCTGCCTAAAGATTACCATCTAAATGCACAGCAGTTTTACGATGATGGATTGGTGGAAGGGGAGTTCATAATGAAAAACTCTTTGCTAAATACAGCTGGAAGGAACGAAGACGGTTTAAAACCAACTGATAATTCTATCGCTCAGTATGTCTCTCTCTTCTGCCTCAGCATCCTGCATGGTCTCCCTGCACTCCTCGGGAGAGGTGAAGCGGCACCCCGCTGATTAAGGCGCGATGATTTAACAGCATACATACAAATACAGCTGGGGCCCGTGGGGCCGCAACAGCAATGCAGCATTTCTGGAGGAAAGAAATGCTCAGGGATGCACTGCGCTTGGGGGAAGCCAGACTTGCACCCAGAAACGATAACGGCTCCCTACCTTGACCGCTTCTGCCAGACCGCAGCTCTTACAGACCGGAGACAGTGCAAAAAGGGGCAAATGGCTTGAAACTCAAGGCTAGGGCACGCAGCAGGGGGGGGAAAGCTCAGGGGAGAGTGGAGGCAGAGGCCAGGATGTGTTCTAATGGTATGACGTGGTTCACCAAGCAGCAGACCCTCCACTGAGTCTGGGCTCACAGCCATTCTCACCACGGTGGCTCCCACCAGTCTGAATTGCATCTCACTGCCCAATGTTTACAGAGCACCAACAGTGTGTGGGGTACTGAGCTACAGTGGGGGAACCCAATGACACACACGAATAAATTCCTAAATGCTTACTAACCCGGTGCCTCCTTTGCCCACCGTGCTTCTATTCGCAAGCCTTCTTTTGCTTTTCGTTGCCCAAGCACACCAAATCCAGTCTGGCCTCAGGACCTTTGCACATGATCCTCTCCATGACTGGACGGTCTTCCACCACGTCTTCGTGGCTGGATCCTTCCAGTCATCAGATCTTCCCCAAATGTCCCCTCCTCGGTCCTTTCTGCTGATTATCTGAGCCCCCTTGGAGCTCCATGTGGGGCTGTCCAGTACCGGTCTGGTGGGCCTTCAACCTGCACCCCTCCCAGAATGCAGATTCCCAGATCCTCGGTGGCTTCGTTCCCCAAGGTCAGACACACCACGGCTGCTAGTGCAGTTCTACAGGAGGGAGAAAGGCAGGAGGGGAGGAGCTAAGCACACGCCAGGCCTCAAGATGCTCACAGGCTAGTGGGATGCAGGCGATTAGAACTTACACCAGACTGCTCAGCGGTACAAGAGCATCAACGCTGGCACGCGGCGGGGGACCCAGGGATGACGGAAGGCTGCGTCCTACCATCAGGATCCGGAGATGCACCCCTCCTCCCCCGAGGGCACGCAGCCCAGTGTCTGCGGCTGGCGGAGAAGGGCTTGGGCCAACCCACAGCTCCGGGTCCTCTCCTCCTTTGTCCCTCTGCTCGCACACAGATCGGAGGACGGGACGGAGCAGTAGGGCCCCCTCCCCGGGGAAGGCGCTAAGAGACACGCACGGGGATCTTCAACGCTTCACACACACCCAGGTATGGTTGATCCCACTCATTCCAGAGACGCCGAGCACAAACATACTGCCCCCATTGTTACCACGCGGGGGAAACTAAATGCTGAACGTTGTCCGTCTCTTGAACTCTCTGGGCACCACTCCACAGTCCTGGCAGACTTTTTTTTTTTTTATTTTTTTTTTAATGTTTATTTATTTATTTTTTTGAGACAGAGAGAGACAGAGCATGAATGGGGGAGGGTCAGAGAGAGGGAGACACAGAATCCGAAACGGGCTCCAGGCTCCGAGCTGTCAGCACAGAGCCCGACGCGGGGCTCGAACCCACGGACCGCGAGATCATGACCTGAGCCGAAGTCGGCCGCCCAACCGACTGAGCCACCCAGGCGCCCCCCGACAGCCTTTTTAAAGGAAAGAGCAACGCCTTAAAACAGGGATTCTCTATCTTGATACATTTCTTCGTGCCGCCAAGTACCGGAGGGCTGCCGACAACCTTTAAAGGTCATCTCTTAGCCCGGCTCCCCCCACCCCGCGTTGCCTAATTAACGCTTAAATGTGTATGTTCTGTGCGGATGGCTTCCTGACCAGCACGCCAGGCAAAGGCCAGATCGCTAGGCCTTGTCCGCCACTTCTCTGTGTGCAGACCTCCCAGGCCAGGATTGTTCTTCTCACGGCACGACATTCCCTTCCTGGAGCAGACAAATAGCCCAGACACAGGAGGGAAGGCTCCCAAGCCAGACTCTCCCCCAGCTCTGACGGGGGAGGGATGAACAGAGCTCGCCACAGGGGGCGAGGGAGCACGCTGGATCTCCAAGGAGCATGCTGGATCTCCTAGGGTGGGCCAGCTCCTGAGGCCTCGGGAGGAGGTGACCAGCCTAAACGTCTGGGGGCCGGGAAGGCAGGACGTGAAGCCAGACAGCCACGCAACTGCCGTCGCATCAGCTCGCTCCCCGGCGCCATTAATCCTGTAGGTCTGCTTTGTTCTGGTGCCTCTGGGGACCACACTGCACTCTGACCAACTACGGTATCTTCAAAACGTAACCCAAACGTGACACTGCTGGCCTCGCTCGGTGCCACAGCTTCCCCTTAAAAACAGGGACCTCCCCAGGGCCATGCGATTCCATGTGGCCCAAGAAAGGGAGACAGACCGCAAAGGAAGCGGGCTGCACCTGATTTCATCCCTGGTCCAACGACTCACACCACGACGCCACCATCAGCTAGGGTCTCTTCCTCCGAGCAAGCCCCCTTGTCCATCAGAGACGCCTGGAGTCAGCTCCAGAAGCATCTGCGGGAAAGGAGAGTGAGCACGCGCAAAGAGTAGGGCGCTGGCTAACCCGTGTCAGTAAGGCCGCCGTCATCTCATGAATTTCCAGCCACCCCCAGTTTACAGATGAGGAAATGGAGGCCAGTAAGGGTGACGGCAACACCTGAACCAGGCTCTTCGAGTGGGCACAACCAAACATCCGGGTTTTCGCGTGGAGTGTTCTTCTCGACATCATCGCACGGTTTATCTATTAATCTGCAATCCAGTTGTACGTTGTCTTAATTAGAGGCATCAGAGAAACCACATGAACACCCTGCTAATTGACAGAACTAGTCCTCAGCCCTCACTGGGGGGGCTCTGTCGCGTTGCCACGGATTATTAATTTGTCTCCCACTTGTCACTCACCTACAGTTTCAAAAGCAAGCCAGAAACTGTACTGATGAAACCAAAAGAACGTTTCCTAATTAAAACCTTGTGGAAAAGTTTCCAAATAACACGCCGCATTCAGATAATAACAGCTCAAGATATTGAAAAAGCCAATTGCCTATTAGAGTTAAAAAATTAATTACACAGTCACAGAGTTAAAAACCACATCCTGGGGTAGTTTCAAAGACAGGAGCTTACGGGGTAAAACCGGGAAATGAGCTCCCGGGAACCTCACGCTGGAGGAGAGGGCTCCGGCCTGAGCTTCCTGCCTCCGGTCTGCCAGACCCCCTCCCCCCCCATCGACTCAGCGCTCACACCGGGGCCCCTGCCCACCTCACCCTGCCCAGGTCATCCACCACCTCTGGGGCTCGGCTTCCTCACTGAAGAAGGAGCAAAGGCTGCAGGAATCCCTTGTGTCCTTACCCTCCTTCTAAAACGAAGGTCCTAGGCAAGCTCCACGGAGGTGCAGGTGCTTTCCGGGAGGGCAGGCTCGTCTGCTTAAACACGGCAGAGGGTGGCTGGCTCCAGTGAGCACAGGAGCCCTGGGCTCGTGAACACCTGCCACGGAGGGCAGCCCCACCCGGTGCGGGGCGCCAGCACCTGTCACTCTAACATGAGAGTTTTCCGTCGGCACCAGCAGGTGTCAGAGGCACTCGCTACTAAAGTACCAGGCCCCATTCCGCCTCGTTCTTCACTGAACCACCCGAGGAGATCCATAAATGAGGAAACTGAGGAACAGAGGAGTTAAGGGACTTGCCTGAGTTTACACAGCCACCTGGAGAAGCCAGGCCCACGGCTCCCATGTATGCATCCCCTCAGCCCCGTGCCCCCAGGGCCAGCTGTGCCGTCCGGAGCGCCCCTGCACAATCGCCCTGGGCTCTGCAAGGCGGTTTCCAAATGCCCCAAGGTGGATTTACCGAGTTGCCCTGGCAACCCCCTGAGACCCGGGCTCCCCACTGGACACCGGCTCTTAGGCGGCCACTGGCCAGAAGTCACGCCGCATCGCGCACGGAGCCCGGGTCATCGAGGACTCCGGTCTGCAGGCAGCTCAGACCCTGAACACACACCGGCCCTCCACAGGCCCCTCTTTCCCTCTGCCGAAACCCACATAAAATCTCAAAGTACTGAGGAGAGCTTTGCTTTCAGAGACCGATGGTGCAGGTGGTAAGGACACCAGCACTTTGCGATGCTTGCGTGAAGCACCAGGCGGATTAGATCATCAGAGGCCCCACCTGCCTCTGTGAACCCGTCGGCGAGTCCCGGCGGACCACAGCGAGGCTCCTTCTGTGATGCCCGCCCTCAGGCCGGAGCTCAGGCCACCTAAGAACCCAGAACACACCCCCCTCCCAGCTCACTGCTAGCTCACCCACATCCACATCCGCAGCACGCAGTGATAAAGGTCACGGAGACGATCGCCAGCCCCAGCAATCAGCACCTTCCAGGTCTGAAGCTGCAGGTCTGCATTAACGAGACAGAAACCTGCCGTTTGGCACAGCACACTCTTGAGTCAGGGACGGCAGCTCTAAGATCAGGACGGCCACAGCCGACTCTCTCCAAAGCCATATTTTAAGTAGTTGGGGAGCCATTACAATTCTAGCCCCAACACTGCCCCTGCATGACCTGTGGGGCAAGTTCATAACCTTGGGGCCCGCTGGAAACTGCACGCATGAGTGCAGGAAGAAAACCAGTTCCTGACATTCTCCCGGGCATGCAGGAACGAAAGATAAATGAGCAATGCCTCCAAAGTGCTTCGGGCAGCTCGGTGACAAGGCTGACATAAATTGGAAGTATCGGGAATTATACCTTACAGAAAACATGCATTATGAGGAGCGCCTGGCCGGCTCAGCGGGAAGAGCATTTGACTCGTGATCTCGGGGTCGTGAGTTCAAGTCCCACGTTGGGGGTAGGGATTACGTAAATAAAACTTACAAAAAAACACATGCATTATCATACGTTTGTCACAAATGTCTCATTCACAAATCCAATGTAAAATATGAGGTGTTACCAACGATATCCTGCTGGGGAAGAAAGGAATAATATATATTTATTAAGGGTCTCCCACCCTGGCTTCCCAAATCATCCATGGCTCCTAATGGATTGTTTTTGACAGCAAGCAGACCGCCCAGGATGAGTGGAAAAGCTAGCAGGACTAAACATCCACGTTTTCTGCCCACTCACACCTGTCAAATGAGAAGGATACAGTCAATGTAACAACATCCAAGTCAAACTCAGGTAGGTGACAGGGTCTCTGGGCCACGGAGGAGGCTGGTTAGGTGTAAGCGATCTCACAGAACACCTTAAACTAACAAACACTCTCCCACCAAAACATTCACCAAGGTTAGTAATTTCCTGAGAGTTTACACAGATAATTCTTATAGAAGAAATGGTACCAAATATAAGAATATTTGATACAGGTGATACAGGTGACAGTTCGAGATCTTAGGCAACCTCCGAAGCATCCTTTGAAAAGAATCACCACTAGGGGCGCCTGGGTGGCTCAGTCGGTTAAGCGGCCGACTTCGGCTCAGGTCATGATCTTGCGGTCCGTGAGTTCGAACCCTGCATCGGGCTCTGTGCTGACAGCTCAGAGCCTGGAGCCTGTTTCAGATTCTGTGTCTCCCTCTCTCTGACCCTCCCCCATTCATGCTCTGTCTCAAAAATAAATAAATGTTAAAAAAAAAAAATTTAATCACCACTGGGTATTCCTAAATTACTGAAGACACACAAGACTGATGTATGTCTTTACTAACGGTGATGCTGATTTATGAGAAATACATATTCGCTCTTCGTCCACAGGTCCTGGCTTACGACTCCCCAAACCCTTGAACTGCCTGTTGTCCTCAGTTCCTGAACACCCTTTAGAGCCATAAAGGTGAAATGGGTGTCTTGTGAATCTTAACAAGCCCCCTTTCACAACTGGGTTTATGTTAATGAGGTGACTTTGGAGAAGCTCTCAAGATGGGGGCTGGTTGCCAGGGGACCCAACCGTGTGATCAGAGGGCTGGAACTTTCAGTCCCACCTCCCCAATTTCTTGCGGGGGGGGGGGGGGTGGAGAGCAAAACATGGAATCGATCACCCATGGCCAATGATTTGGTCAGTTATGCCTATGTAATGAAACCTCCACAAAAACCCAAAAGGAGGGGGTTCGGAGAGCTTCTAGGAGAACCAGAACGCTTCTGTGTGCCACCACGCCAGGCCTCAAACTCCATGAGGACAGAAGCTTCTTTGTTTGGGACTTTGCCCTATGTATTTCTTAATCTGGCTATTCATTCATATCCTTTGATATCCTTTGTAATAAATCAGTAATCTAGTCAGGAAACAGGTTCCCTGAGTTTTTGAGCCGTTCTAGCAAACTAACTTTTTACCCAAGAAAAGGGCCTTGGGAACCTCTAATTTTTAGCTAGCCCGTCAGAAGCACAGGGAACAGTCTGGGCTTGTGATTGGCAGCAGAAGTGGAGGACGATCTTGTAGGACTGAGCCCTTAACCGGTGGAAGCGGGCACCGTCTCCAGGCAGACACTATTAGAATTGGATTGAACTCGTAAGGTGCTCAGCTGGTGTAGAAGCACTGTTTGCTAAAAACCTCCCTACAACAGACATGTTGGAAACTGGGACCAGAAACCTTTCACTGACTCTATCCCTAAGCCTTCAAGTTGCTTTTTGAAAAATGTTGGTTTTCAGGGGTGCCTGGGTGGCTCAATCAGTTAAGCATCCGACTCTTGATTGTGGCCCAGGTCATGATTTGCACCCATAAATATCTAGTTTGTACCTACAAAAGATAAGGATTTTCAAAAAACAACCCCAAGACCATTACTGCCGCTAAGAAAATTAATGATGATGCTTAACATTTCAACTGCTATCCAATCCCTCTTCAACTTTCTTTCTTTCTTTCTTTCTTTCTTTCTTTCTTTCTTTCTTTCTTTCTTTCTTTCTTTCTTTCTTTCTTAGGTCTTTCTCTAGTTGACTTGTTCAGTGATTCTGAGCTCCATGAAGGAAGACAGAGTGCCTTGCTCACCCCTGCAGATCCCAGCATTCAGCAGGGTTAACCTGTAGATAGAAAACGCTCCAGGGGCGCCTGGGTGGCGCAGTCAGTTAAGCGTCCGACTTCGGCTCAGGTCATGATCTCGCGGTCCGTGAGTTCGAGCCCCGTGTCGGGCTCTGTGCTGACAGCTCAGAGCCTGGAGCCTGTTTCCGATTCTGTGTCTCCCTCTCTCTCTGCCCCTCCCCCGTTCATGCTCTGTCTCTCTCTGTCCCAAAAAATAAATAAATGTTGAAAAAAAAATTTAAAAAAAGAAAACGCTCCAAAGTGTTTCAGAAAGGGTTCATGCTCATCACTGCTCACCGCTCAAAAATAAAAGCCAAGAAGTACTTCTGCTTCCATGGATCCTGGGGATTGGGAGTGAACAGATACAGATGTACACGTTCCAATGGGGGCTACCATTTCCCTTTATCGAGCACAGAAGGCACGGAGCCGAGTTCTCATAAAGGGGAGTAATCTCACACATGAGAAAAAGAAGACCGTAACTCATCAGTTCTAAGAGGCACTATTTTTCACAGCTTAACATGAAATTGGGACGCACCCCACAATGAATGAGCCTGATGACGCTGCGGGCCAGGAAAAGAGCCACAATGCACCTGTCATCACAGCACCTGTTCAAACATACAACACACCAGTGGAAAAGTCCACATGATGCACGTCAAGTGGCCTGGAAGAAAACCCCAGAAACAACAGTAAAGCACTCGTAATCCTTAGAAACCAAACCAAGTAGGATAGAAATGAATGGGGAATTGGGGAATTAGGGAAAATTCCCAAATGAGTTAAAATCTGGCTAACTCTACATAACTGCCATGCTATGTTAAGAGCCCAGAACCAAGAGCTTTTAGAGCTTTCATTGATTTTTTTTTTTTTTTTAATGCTGCATCACCAAAGGTCTTGGCAGTGCGGATGACTTTGAGGAAAACAGGCACAAATATCTCAGAGTCAAAAAGTAGACACTGAGAAAGTTTCAGGAACACCTTACCCAATATATTTCATGTGTATTTTCCTTTTTATCTATGCACAAGCGTGATGTATGGAAAAATCAATGTCTAATTAAGTCCAAAAGAGCTCTTTAAATAAGTAGAAAATAAAAACGTTAACTGATAAAGAAACCATTGTGTCACAGTTCAATGAACAGTGGCTTTTTTTTTTCTTGCCCAGTGCTACATAAAATAATGGTTTTATGGATTATGGCATCTTAGACTTGACAAAAAGAGGTATATTCCAGATGAAGGGGAAAATCGGTGATTATCAAAAGTGAGCAGCGCCTGGGTGGCTCAGTCGGTTGGTTGAGCCTCCGACTTCGGCTTAGGTCATGATCTCATGGTTCGCGGGTTCGAGCCCCGCATCGGGCTCGCTGGTGTCAGCACGCGGCCCGCCCCCCTCTCTCCCTGCCCCTCCCCCTCATGCTCTCTCCCTCTCTCTCTCAAAAATAACAAATAAGCATTAAAAAGAAGTGAGCAGCAAGAAAAACAAGTGGGTGGGTTCTCAGCACAAGGGAACAGGGAAGGGCCAGAAGGGGGCACGGGGCAGAGTGAAAAGAGGGTAAGCCTTGTGAAGGTTACAGAGCAAAAGCTCAAAATCTAGGTCGAGGGGAGAGCCCTTGAGGCGGGAAGTGCCAAGACAATGAGCGCTGAAGGCATCCCACGCAGGGCCAGCCAGCTCATCATCCAGGACAGGCCCGTGCATCCCCCACCCCACCCCCCCACCCCCACGCAAGAGTCACCGCCTGATAACAGGGTACCTAGTTTAAGGGCATCTCCCAAATGCAGACCTCTAATTTACATCAGCTCCTCCAGCTGTCCCTGTGATTCAGCTGAGACAGGCAGACCCTGCCACTCACGTGTGTCTGCCTTCTAGAGCAGCACCCTTCCACGAAGAAGGCCCCCGGGGCAGAGCTAAAGAAACCTCCACAACTGCTCCAGAGTCTGAAGGTCTTTAAAAGGACCTTTCCTTTGCCACCACGCAAATGCTCCAGCTGTTTTTTTCCGGAAACACGCCGGGGGGCGCTGCGCAGAACCCCATAACGTATCTAAAGACTCCTCGTAAGTGCCCACAGTTTCCCTGAAAAGCAGCTGGGTAATCCCACATGAGAACCGGGAGGATGTGCAATTTCCCACCGTTCCCCTCCCTACCACGGCTGTGGGCAATGAAGTCACATGTCCATTTTATTTTCCACAAATACTATAGACCACGGAGCCTCAGTGTGACCCACTTTGCCAAGAACCACCTCTCCAAAGCCCGGGTGCCAGGCCAGCTTCTGCCCTCTGGTTTCCTACAGGAATCAACAACCCCCATCACCCAGAGCAGCTCACAGAGATGATGTCACAGTGGGAATCCCGTGCCGCAGCAGGTGCACAGGGACCCGCGAGGATTCCTCATTAAATGAGAATACGCCTGGAAAGCGCTCCGCCAACGTGCAATGTCATTTAACAGTGTACTCAACAATGGACCATGGACGCCAACCGGGTCCAACTTCGCATTTCGCACAGATCGGCTCAGAAATCAAGCGACGGGATCGTTCCACAAGCACGTTCTACCGAGTCGATGCACGTTATTAACCTGCAGGCGCCTAGAGCGGTCTCAAGCCCGAAGCGGGACACGGGGGCGCGGGAGTATGCACACCGTGGTCACTACGGTGGGTACACGCATCACCCGAGACAGCCCTGCGACAAGAAGACCCAAGATTTCCACGTCACAGAGGAAATTCCACCAGTGACAGACCAAAGGCGACAACCTTCGGGAAAGAAAACCAGCTCTCTTGTTTAGCAAAAGCAAGCGAGAAGACAGACCACCAGAAGACAGGACACAGCTGGAACCAGGGGCTGTGTGCGAAGCCAAGGGAGCCACAGAGATTCACCTGTTTCCACAGTCTGGGCTCAAACCTGCACAAACCTCACTTCCCCGTTGAGCCTAAGGGACCACCGAGGCACCACAACCACCCCCACCGAGCTCCTAATCCCCTGACGCTGCTTTTTTTCTCCCTTGGCACTTAGCACCTTTCTCCACCCAACACCATTTACTAACCTCTCCTGTTTCTGTCTGGCTCCCCCCACCCCCAGAATGAAAGTTCCATGAGAACGGGGATTCTGTCTGTTACATTCACCGCCGTATTCCCAAGTACCCAAACAGTGCCTGTCACGTAGTAGGTGCTGACGAAATACTCACTGAAAGAAGGAATGGAAGGGAGTAGAACCTGTTTTCATTTCTGCTCCTGCGGGAGGGGCAGCTGACGACTATGGTCTTCAGGACCGGCAGATGAGCGACGGATGAGAACACGTAAAATGTAATCACATAATGCAAAAAGGTGAAAATGAAGAAAAGAACCAAACAGACCTGATACTACCATCGAAGCATTATGTGTGTGCTCCAAAATGCCTTCCGGGAATGTTCTGACGGTGCGCAGCAGGGCGAGGGCGCTGCCACAAGGCACGGACAGACCAGCTACCAAGAGGGAGCCACATCCCACACCGCGGGCAGGCAGAAACCCTCCAGGCCTCGAGCTGTAGGCAAACCCCACCGCCTCCGGAGGCCCGGGGATTCCTCCCATCAGACAACGCTGGGTCGGCCATCAGCCAGCTCTGCGACGTTGGGCAAGTTACTCACCCTCTGTGTGCTTCAGTCTTCATCGGAAAAATGAGAGGACTAAAAGGGCTGCTACGAGGAGTCACCGAGTCGACATCGATAAAGCATCAGGCCTGGGCCTGGCACACAGCGGGTGTGCACCCCGGGGTCCACCCTGACCGCACAAAGAGGCCATCCTGTTCAGCAGGGGTCTAACCATAAAGGTCGCACGGGAAGAAAAAAAAAATCAAAGTTTACACAGACACTGCAGCGGTCCTTAATCAGGGGCGATCCTGTCCCCCAGGTGGTACCTGGCAGGGCCCGAAGACATTGTTGGTTGTCACACACGAGGCGGAGGCCAGGGAAGCCACTAAACGTCCGACAACACACAGGGCAGCCCCACACAACAAAGATGAACTGGCTCCAAATGTCTGCCCGGCCAAGACTAAGCAACTTCTGATCTGGAGTGACTGCTGCCCCAAGGGGACCCTTGACCCTGACAATACACGTGTCCTGATGTGGGCTCTGGAAATACAGTAACCCTGTCCCGGCCACGCTGACCATACCTCTTCCCAGAGTCACCGGGCAGGAAAGTGCCCGCCCTGGCAGGACCGGGCGGCCCACCCTCAGGGCCTGAGGGACTCTGGGGAGGGCAGAGGCAGGTGGCACGTCCCCAGGCGGCCACCCCTGAGCCGCTCGCTGCTTCCCGACAGCCAGCTCCCGTAAGGCGTGGCACCCAGGGCCCGTAATCCCCAAAGCCCAGGAAATCTGCTTCCATGTAAGCCCAGGAGTGAACGGCCCTGTGTGGGGCCTTTTTGGTTTTTCCAAATCCAGCCTTTTGGATGAATCACTGCCTTCTCCATTCCAACACGCGAAGAAACCCAACCCGTATAAGATGACACGTTCCCCGGGCCCATTATACTGGACATGACAGAATGCAGAAACACCGAGGCAGAGTGAGGGCAGGGGACCGACAGGGAGGAGGAGGGGCTCCACCAGGGAAGGCCTGGTTGGCTCGAGTCCGGTTTTTCATCTCCTAGAAACGGGCACACGGTCAAAAAGGAGAAAGGCAGGGGAGGCTCTCCTGACCGGACAGGTAAACCAGACGGGCATTCACCTGGCGTTGATCCTGAAGGTCAGGCACGTGGCCAAAGGCTAGAGAAGCCCCACACAGGCTAAGAGACAGAGTCAAGTTCCACTCTGAGGACCTGAGTGTCCACCGGAGTGCTCCCTGCAACCCATTCGATCTAATTCTCAAAGGAGGAGAGGCCCTTGCCAGACCCAGCCTCTCCTGAAACCCCACTCAGGAGGGTTTGCTTATGGAAGAACCAGAAGTCCTCCCGAAAACGCTTCACCAACAAGGCAGTCTGGAGGCAAGGATCTGAGACAGGAGGAGTGAACACGGATCCCCAGCAGCAACTGAGAATCAAACACTCCCTCCTCAAGGGGAAAGGTGACCTTTCGGGTCAGGGAGGTGACACCAGGCCAACACTTCCTTGGCTCTGAGTGGCACACCGACGGGGGTGGCACCCCACCTGTGTAAGTCCCACTGCGACGTGGACACAGAAGCGGGGTCCAAAAGGCCCCTGCAGTGGCAGGTTTTCAGTTCTCTGGCTGCTGAACACGGAGAAGGGGTCCCAAGGGAGGACCAGGGCGGCCAGCGTCTCGGGGGCATTCGGGGTCTTGAGGGTGGCATTTATTTCACAAGCAGAACGGAAGCATCCCCCTATTTTAATCTGTGCGGCATCACTGTGCAGGTGCATTTCCACTTGGACATCCACCCAGCTCGTGCATCGCAGCGTCGCCCAGGCAAACCTTCCAGAACAGGATTCACAAGGAGCACAGGGGAAGAACTAAAAGAGGGGAGTGGATCTGGCCGGGTTTGGCAATTTTCTCACCCCATGAATTCGGCTGGGCCGGCTAGGAGACTTCATAGGTTTGGTCTGGTTTCGTTATTTCCCCAGGAATACCCCACCTCCTTCCCCGGGATCTCAGCCAGCATCTCAAAGTCAGCTCCTGCCTTTGCCTCTGTCTCTGCCCCAGGCAGCCTCACCGGCACCACCACCCCCCTCCTCCCCCTCCTCCTCTCCCTCTTCCCCCTTCTCCTCCCTCTCCCCTCTCTCCTCCCCCTCCTCCTCCCCCCTCCTCCTTCCACTAAGCCAACTGTCTCTGGATTTGCTAGAAGGTAGGCAGCACAGCATTGCCTGCTTTGAAGTCGACATCTTCCCAAACGTGACTTCCAGCTCCGGCAGAAACAAGATACTATGTGTCCACATAGCTACCGATACAATATAAAATGTATAAATATCCCTGGCTAGTCATTTCCCCCCCCCCCACCACCTCTCCATTACCATTACCTCCCCCCCCCCCCCCCCCCCCCCCCCCCCCCCGCCCCGTTCCAAACAGGAAACCCACCATTCACCAGGAGGTGGGGTAGAGGGATTTACGGAGGGCCTGAAGCCCACGCACAGCCTTTACCAGCCAGGTCTCCCCACCCCTACCTCGAGGTCTGACAGCCTGAGCCAGCCGACCCCTGGGGACAGCAGCTTCTTGCTCGTTTCTGCTAGAGGGTTAAGGGAAGCGCCCGTTACTTCTGCACAGCTTATCAGCCACAACCTGCTTCCCTCATGTTCGAGCACCCAGAGCAGCCACGACATAGCTCCGGAACAGGGACCCTGGACTTGCCTTGGAGAAAAGTCGGTATCACGGTGCCATGTGTCGGATTCTCTGGCTGTAGCCTTCTCCCCCCACCACTGCCCTGCCTACCCTCGGCTTCACACTCCCATCTCAAACAGAATTTCCTTCGACTCTACCCTGCTCATAGGGGTGGCTAGGTGTCTTCTGGGCACCCTCCTTGGCCTCCGCCCACAGACAGGCTCACAGACCCCCATCGTAACACATGGCAGCCTCACGTTCAACCTCACACCACTCACACTGGAGGAAATACCACCCATCTCCCCTCCTGCCGGGGGATGCAAGGCCGAGGAGGGCCGCCCGGATCCCAGGTGGGGACCCCCGCTCTGACACCACAGCTGGGCACGAGAGAGCTGGCGCATCCTGACCCCTTCCCAGGAAGGCGGTCCTTAATGTCACTCTTTGATACAAGCCCAAATGAACCGAACCAAACCAATCAATCTTGGAGGAACGGGTGAAGGATGAAAGCACAAAACAAAAGCATCAACGGTTTTCCAGAGGACAAGAAGACACTTGAGATTCCTGGTTCACTGTATTTTCAAGGAGTCATTTGGGGGGCGCCTGGGTGGCTCAGTCGGTTAAGCGGCCGACTTCGGCTCAGGTCATGATCTCGTGGTCCATGAGTTCGAGCCCCGCGTCGGGCTCTGTGCTGACCGCTCAGAGCCTGGAGCCTGTTTCCGATTCTGTGTCTCCCTCTCTCTGCCCCTCCCCCGTTCATGCTCTGTCTCTCTCTCAAAAATAAATAAACGTTAAAAAAAATTTTTTTTTTTTCAAGGAGTCATTTGGGGTTTTTACTTTTTCTTTATTCCCCCTACCGCCCCAAAACCATTCATCCGGTGTCTACTCTTTCTCAACACCTTACTCATGGCATCTAGCGCTCTGCCACGAGGTGAAAATGGTTATCCCCGCCGCAAAGATGAGAAACGGAGGGTCGGAGAGCTTCAGTTAAATTAGTAGAGGTCACTAAGCAGAAGCGGGTAGAGAGCTAGGGTCGCTCAGTGCCAATAAATGGACTCATTGCCATGCCTCTTCTTGTGAACGTCCACTACCCAGCTCAAAACGCATTACTGTCTCCCTGTGATCAACCAAATTAAGAACCAGCCAGTCAGCCCGGCACACGAGGCCCTCTAGAGCCCAGTCCCAAAGTGCAGTTTCACACCTTACTGTTGCCCTACGACGAGTACCGCACTCCCCCACCACTCCCTCCATCCCCCACATGCCTCCGACAGGACCACCCCCGAAGCCCCTCCAGGAAGGGTGGTGGAAAGCGAATGGGCTGCCCGGGCCCGGGGTCACGTCCTTCAGCTAACACCTTCCCTTCCCTCCCGAGGACGTGAGCAGCGCAGACCAGGGGTCTCAGGTTGACGCACTCTTTTTTTTTTTTTAATGTTTATTCATTTTTGAGAGACAGAGCATGAGCAGGGGAGGGGCAGAGAGAGGGGGAGACACAGAATCCGAAGCAGGCTCCAGGCTCTGAGCCGTCAGCACAGAGCCCGACGCGGGGCTCGAACTCGCAAACCGAGAGATCACGACCGGAGCCGAAGTCGGACGCTTAACCTACTGAGCTCCCCAGGTGCCCCTCGGGTTGACACAGCCGTCAACTTTACATCCCGGGAAACCCTTCCCTTTCCGTCCTCCACGGCCACCCTTAACCCTTAGGCAAGTGCGCTTCAACAGATACCCCTTCTCTCCTTACAGCCTCACCCATGGCCAACCTGCCAAGGCCTGGGGGAGACTTCACGTGATTAAAATTGTAAAGCATTTAAGATGCTCAAAGGAGAGACATCCTTGAAGTGCAAATTATTAATTCAGGGGGACAGAGCCAACTATGGGAGGGGTGATCTACATAAATGCAAAGGAAACACTTTTAAACAATATCACACGTAAACCGATTGACCTCACACCTGATGCCTCAGCACTGAGTCCGGAACGGTGTGGCAATGCCCACGATGCTTCTGAGCACCTGCTCCTCCCGTTCGCCTTATTAGATCTGCAATCCGAGGTGCGGCGGCTTTCTGGGTTTCGCCAAACGGGAGAGTGACGGTCCTGGGATGAGTTATTTAACAGGCAGGGCACACAGTGACAAGCCCGGGCAGGGGTGCTGAAACAGCAGAAATACCAGGCAGGCTCCCATCAGACAATCCCCCGAAGTCTAATACTGAAGCCTGGTACCCCGTGAAAAACATCAGGGCCGAGAGACACAGGCTAAGCATTGACTTGCGTACTATGAAACAAGAGAAGAAACATTAATTCCACTTGCACCTAAAAAACTATAGCTAGTATTTAAATTCTGCCTTTCGTCCCACATTATCTTTTTTATGTCCATACTTTACAAGCTAAAAAAAAAACAAAAAAATACAAAAAAAAAAAACTACATATTTCCTTTTATCATAAGGATGAACTAAATCTGAAGAGAGGCTTTTTAGTCTTTAAATCCCTGGAAACAGTTCAGAAGGAAGGAAGAGTACACAGTTTTATACTCTAGATTAGGAAATTCAAGACGGCGGGGTTTTCTATTCAGGTCCTCCAGAATGGTCTCAGGGCTTCGACTTTCATACCAGGGTCCACAACACTAAGTTAATGAGTCTTTTACTGCGATTTCAAAAGCTATTGCATTTACACACCTCTTCCTCAACTGACAAATCACTAAACCATTCTAAGGGCCGGGATTAAATTTTATGGTTCGTTGACAGAAAGAATAGAATCCCAAATCACCAATCCATGTATAATTGTTCATTTCCCACACATTTTTTCCTACCTGATCTCTTATCTCCCACTAGGTCACAAAGTGTTCTGAGATTTTTTTTTTTTTTAATTAAGGATACCACTTCAGAGGCCAACACAGGAGACCCCCTCAAAACCCTGCAGCTGAAGCCCACAGGGGAGAAGTCAGCTTCTCTGGATGCTAAGGCCACACCGTTGCTGTTTCTAATCACACGTGTCTCATGAAAGCGACAAACCAAGGAAAAGAGCTCTACCAGTGTGGTTTATTTGTTTTTCTTTTGCATGAAAGGCAGAAGGCTCTGCCAGGTCCCACCAGCACACCAAGCCATGCAGCCCTGCCAAGGCCCGGTTTACTGCACAGCAAAAGTTTTGAAAATAATTCCAGGTTAACGCGAGCACAGTTTTCAAAGGGCCACACTGCTCCTGCTGCTCGCCGGGCTCTTTACCATCCAAGAACAAACAAAAGCCTTCAGGTACATATACAGCACTTCCCTGCATTACAAAACGAACAGGGCTAAGGGCACACTGTTAGCTCAGAACTCAGCTAGGCCAATTCAGCACACGGAACGACTTCATTTCTGCTCCCTCCAGACAAAGCAACTCCACACGATTCCCCAAGATTAAAACAAGATACCTATCTCTATCTAATACCTTCAGGTGAGAATGAATGAATGAATTGAAACAAACAAACAAACGAGGGAAACCTCTGAAGCGGCCAAACCCCATCACGGACTTTACAGGTTTGACTGTACGGCTAAAAAAAGTCCGTTCATAGACACTCAGTCCCGTTTGGCTTGTTCCAGAATACCATTCCCTGCTTCCTGCCCAACCCGCGGTCCACCTCCATGAACTCAGAATTTCCTGGGTTTGCGGTGACACTAAACATCACAGCGATGAGGGTTCCAGGATTGTGGAAAAGATAACGCTGCTTTCAAAGCCTATTAGCCACCGAACACCACAGGCCAGCCGGCAGCAGGTCCACGGCCAAAGCCCTCCTCTCCCAGCACGGCCGCAGGACCGCACCGTCGGGGCTCCTCCGGCCGCTCGATTTCCTCCCGGATACGCCCGGCTGTCCAGACTGGTTTACACGGTCCCCACGGCCTAGCCGCCCGACCCTTGGGAGCCTGCTCAGAGCGCCCACAGAAAAGGGACCATCCCCGCGTAACGGCGAGCGGGGCTGGGGAAGACAAGCGCAGGCGGCCACGTCCGGGCCGCGCCGGGGCCGAGAGGGGAAGGTCTGGGGAGGGTGGGGGCGGAGATGTCCGTGGCCGGCCTCACTCGGGGCGCAGAGGCGCGCTGGCCCTCCGCTGACAACCGCCCAGGGAGTCTCTTTTACCCGGCACGGGGCCGGCTGCGCCCCCCGCCCCAGAGATAAATGGCAGAGAAAGGGGCAAAGACCCCCGACATGCACCCCCCCCACACACACACTCCCCGCCGCGGGGTGACAAGGGGGAAACGGGTGAGGATTTGCAGCGGCTCGTATCAAACGCAAGGGAAGAAACTTGGACTCCTCTCTCCCGTACATGACACTTTGGAAAGGCAGCCGCCTCTCCCTCCTCTCCTCCCCACCCCCTTTTGTGTGTCCCACACCCCCACCGCTTAAACTTCCCACCGCAGGGGATGGGGCTCCCGGCGGCCGGACAGGACTCAACTTCAATTACGTGTGGCAGACGGAGGGGGCCGGGCGGAGGTTGGGGGGGGGGCGACGAGAAAGGCGTCCGGGGCCCCCAGTCCTGCGGGGCCGCGCCGGGTCGCCCTCGCCCGAGTCGGACCAGCGCAGAGGGGCTGGGTGCGCCCCCTGCCCTGGGGACTCGGCCGGGAGGCCCGGGGCGGGGAGCGGGGACCCGAGAGGAGATCGGGACGGCGGAGAGCGGGAAGGGAGGGAGCCCCCTCGTTGCCCCGCGGCCACGTCCGAACAGGGGGGTCCGCGGCCGGGCGGGGGGCGCGTCGGCGCGGGAGGGGCCGGCGGGGGAAGGGGAGTCGGGGGCTTGGGCGGGGGGGGAGCCGGGCCCGGGCAGGGCGCCCCACTCACCTTCCTGCCGGCGCCGCCGCCCGCGCCCGCGGCCAGCGCGGAGCCGCCCCCCGAGTACATGTAGTAGGCGATGCCCAGCACCCACAGGAAGGCGAAGCAGAGCAGCATCCGCGAGCGCCGCCGCATTCTCCCCTTTCGGCCGCCGGCCGCGGCCGCCGCTGCTCGCGAGTGCTGCCTGGGGCCGGCGCGGGCGGGGAGCGGGCCGGGGGAGGAGCGGAGGAAGGGGAAGGGCGCGGCGGCGGCTCCTCCTCCGGCGCGGGCTGCTGCTCGGCGGCGGCGAAGGCGGCGCGCGCTCGGCGCCCGAGCTCCGCCCCGGGCCGGGAGCGCGGCGCGGCGCCCGAGCAGGAAGCGGCGGCCTCGGAGGCGGCGAGCGGGTCAGGGAGCAAAGGGCGACCAATCGGCGGCGGCTGCGGGGGCCGGGGCGCGGGCCGGAGGAGGGGATTACCGCGTCTCCATGGCTGCAGCACGCGGGGCTCCGCCGGGAGGGCCTCCGCCGGGCCGGCCTCGGCGCCGCCCCCGCTCGGGCCGCCGCCCCGCCTCCTCTGCGTCCTCCCCGCCGCTGCCCTCTCCGCCCCCCGTGAGTGACAGGTGGCTGCCCGAGACCGGGCGGAGCGCGCGCACACGTGCGCACACACACGTGCACACGCACCGGGGACGCCGTCGGTCACGGCTGCCTGGCGCCGCCCCGCCGAGGCTGTCATCTCCTTGGTCCTGGGTCTTTGGGACCGCCTCAGACCCTTAACAGGCTCGCTCTTACCACTGGCCGGCCCACCTGAGTTTTTTTGCTGCAAACCCGCCTCCTGGCCCCGACTTAGCTGCTGCTTGCTGCAGTTTTCTTGCTAATTTTACAATAAAACATCCCCGATCCCCAGGTGTCAATTTTATGTATCCATTTAGTCAGGGGTGGGAGGGTCTACAGGTCGAATAAGAGAGGTCAAGGGAACATTTTTCCGAGGGTGCACAGCACTTGAATAACAGGATTATTTTGTTTTATATTGTTTTTAATAACCATGAAAGAGGAAGAAGGGAAGCAATATACATTTTTTAAATCTTTTCCTTTCCGTTTGCTGCTTTCTTAAAAGAAGAAAGGAGAGTTACGACATAAGCATCTTAGGAAAACACTCCTGTCTTGTAACAGAATCGCTGTCACCTTGAGGATGCCCTTGCAACACGCGAACTTTCCCGTGCTCCTAGGAAAGAAAGAATTGTTACTTGGCACTGGATACTTCAAAAGTGATATCGGGGGCTTCCGGGTCTGGAGGATAATGGCAACTGCCTGAGTCTGAATCCCTACTCACATCTTCAGCAAATACAAACACAAACAAACAAGCCTTCAGCGCGACTAGGCGAGGGAATGCCGTGATCTGAACTTGTAATTGCTTCTTAAGTAGAAGAAAGAAAAGACATCAAATTCCGGCACAGCTCCCTCCACTGTTGCCAAGGACTTAAGTGAAGTCCAGGCTTAAATCCTCTACAAAGAGAAAGTCCAACACCAAGCACTAAAAACTGAACACAGGTCGGGTACTTAACAGGGAAGAGGCTTGAAAGAGAATGGGACAGGAGGTGGCCGCCTTGAAGAAGCCTTGCTTCTGGGAAAAGTCAAATAAATAAAGAAAGGGTAATGCCCTTTGGAGGCCTGGCAGTAAAGGGAAAGAAGGAAGTAAAAAGGGCAAATTAAAGACCCTGCGGAAATAAAAGACAGCCAGGCCCTCCCCCGCCACTGTTATCTATTAAAAACCGCACTTCGCTGTACAGATAGAAGAGAACATTCCTGAGCTAGGAACCCTGTGTCAAAATTCCTAGTAACAGAATAACATCAAATCGACTGCATACCCAGCCACCTCAAAAAGACAGCAAGACATTATTTGCATTTCCTATGATGAAAAAATGAATCCTAACGTTTTCAGCTGATGAAAATACACACACACACACACACACACACACACACACAGGAAACCACGAAGCAGGAGAAATTGTAACACCACACATCAAACTACCAAATTGAGCAAAGTATCGTGTATTTGGACACACGTGTGTGCACGTATGCCTACGTATCTACAACTACAATCCGAAATTCGAAAACTAAGAACAGACTAGACAAAAATTAGGAAGAAACGCAGCAAAAGTTGGCCAAATGCAGGAAAGCAATTGAAAATAAGACAAAACTGTTCGAGAAACAAAGAAAAATTACAAAATGTCCGAGGGAGAATAGAGTCAAATAAAAATATGTAAAAGGACCCTGAGGAATGGCAATAAAATAATCAAGAAGTTGAAAATGAGATAAAGAAGTAAAAAGAGTTCAGAGATAAGTGGTTGAAATGAAAGACAGTAAAGAAGAACCAAAATACATATAACCGGAGCCCTCAAAGTAGAAACACAGTGAAACTGAGTGAATATTAAAACTGTAATCCCAGATGTCATGTTCAACATGATAACTCTATTATGAAAGATACATGGTAACATGTATGATATATTTGAAGGTGATTAAGAGAGTAGGTCCTAAGAGTCCTGGTTGCAAGGAAAAAACATTAGTTGTCTTTTTTGTATCCATATCTCATTTGGATACATACGACGGAGATTAACTAAACTTGAAAGTGGTAATCATTTCACAGTATATGTTAGTCAAATCATTATGCTGTGCCATTGATACAGTGCTTATGCAGTATGCCAATTATAAAATTAAAAATGGGGGAAAGCTATAATCCCAGGAAAGAATTCGGAAATAAAAGAAAATTTGAATCACATATCAAAAGTAACTTCCGTGTACCTTCGAAAACTGTTCTGGAATAATCAGCTCCAAACGTATCTTAGTCAAATGATTAGATTTTAAAGGCAACAAGATCAAATTACTCGTAGAGTAATACAACGCAAGGCAACAGGGAAGCAGCATTTACAAGAAACTTAACGCAAGAAAATACCAGCCAACGACTTTTGTGTCCAGCTCCAGACAGACAGATCGGAACTGGGTGCAAACTATCAGAGACTGTTATATGCCTTTCCTGGAGAATGAGCTTCCCCCAACCAAGGGAAAACTGAGGAAACAGCAAAGTGACTGATGGAGAGCATTTATATATTTAATTGAGAATAGTATGTACATATTACACTTTCTGATTAAGTAAGACGGGTACCACTCAAGCAACTGAAGGAGAAGGGGAAGAGAAAAGGGAAAACAGAATCCTATCGTTGTCTATTAAATAGGTAATAGATGAAAGTCACAAAATGATAGTCACATAATGATCTCATCTATGTGAGACCACATAAAATGGATAGATCGACCAGATGTTAAAAGGTTCAGAAACAGGGGTGCCTGGGTGGCTCTATCAGTTAAGCGTCGTGAGTTCAAGCCCCGCATCCGGGCTCTCTGCTATCAGCTTGGAGGCTGCTTTGTTTCCCCTGTCCTCCTCTCTCTGCCCCTCCTCTGCTTATTCACTCTCTCTCAAAATAAATAAATAAACTTAAAAAATGATTAAGAAACAAAGGAAGGAACTAAAGGTGATATAAAAATGTAAAACGTAAAGACAAAGCAAAATGCAAATATCCCCAAATATTGGAAACCCTATTCTAAAATCCTAAGAGAAAAAAATTTTAGAACAGCAAAGAACAGGGGTGCCTGGGTGGTTCAGTCAGTTGAGCGTCCGACTTCAGCTCAGGTCCTGATCTCACAGTTCGTGGGTTTGAGACCCGTGTCAGGCTCTGTGCTGACAGCTCAGAGCCTGGAGACTGCCTCGGATTCTGTCTCCCTCTCTCTCTGCCCCTCCACCACTTTTGTTCTGTCTCTCTCTATCTATTAAAAATAAATAAAATTTTTTTAAAAGTAGCAAAGAATACATACTAGATAATGGGGGGGGGGAACCACAGTAAATGTGGCATAATACATGTAGTAATTATAAAAGAAAATAATATGACAGAGTTGAGACTAAACCATATCACTATATCATTTACAAATGGGCTTAATTTGCCTACGAAAAGATTTTCAAATTTGTTCATAAAAGAAAACCCAAATCTACAAAAAGCAGGAGCTGTGATCCTAATATCAAAGTAGAACAGACCAAAGAAGACCAAATGAAACAAAGAAGGACACTTTAGAGCCCAAACTTCAAGTCCCAATGAAGGTGTATCAACTACCTATCAGGATGTACAGTTATTGATCAGAGAAGTAAAACCATTATTTACGCTATAGAGTAAGGGACCTATGATAGGGTTTAAACTTTGTACAATGTTGAAGGCAGAAAACAAGTCAGTGGAAGTCTGTTTCCATTGTGTGTGGTAACAGGTCTAAAATCACTATAACGCCCACACGTGGCATTCAAAACAAAAAAAACAAGAACAGAAACAAAGCTAGATGTGGCGGTCTGGAGTCACTGAAGTCACAGAATCTTGAGCATGTGGGGTCAAGGAAATAAACAAGTCACATAAACACAAACACTGTATGATTCCGCTGATATGAGGTACCCAGAGTAGTAAAAATTCATAAGTGCACGGTTTCGGTTGGGGAAGATGAAAAAATCCTGGAGGTGGGCGGGGGTGATGCGTAGCACAGCAGTGTGAATGTCCTTCGTGTCGCTCAACTGCACACTTGAAAACGGTTCAAGTGGGAAATTTCACGTTTTGTGTAGTGTGTAGTTTCACTCAATTAAGAACATGATGTGGCAATTGGGTTCGCACACATCGTAGATGTGGGGATAAAGGAGTAAGATCCAGTATATAAAGAACTTAAATATGGGGATGGGCCAAGCACATAGTAAGACAACGCGTGGCAAAGATCTCAAGGGTCTGTAAACGTATGAAAAAATATGTTAAATTTCACTCATAATAGAGTTGCAAATTAAAACTACAGAGAAACTGTGAAACCAGCCCTCCCACCCCCTGCCCTGAGACATTGGCAAAAATTCAAAAGCTTGAGAAAACGGACTATAAGAAAGACTAAGGAAGGCTTCTGAGAACAGATATAGATCCATTATATTTAATGATGTATTATAGGGGCCCCCGGGTGGCTCAGTTGGTTAAGCGTCTGACTCTTGGTTTTGGCTCAGGTCATGATCTCACGGTTTGTGAGTTTGAGCCCCTCATCAGGCTCTGCGTTGACAGTGCAGATCCTGCTTGGGAATTTCTCTCTCCCTCTCTCTCTTCCCCTTCCCTACTCTCTTTCTCTCTCTCTCAAAATAATAAACTTTGAAAAGTAATATCTTACATATTATATTTAATAATATATCCGTATCCATTTACAGAAGTCTTCCATAATATGTCCATATCTGTTCACAGAAGCCTTCCTTCTTCTTGTTATTACTAAATTAAAGGGTATTCTTTTTTGTTTTTTTACAAATTTTACACATTTTTAATGAATATCTGCTATTTTGCCAACACACACACACATACTCAGACGCATACAATAATGATATACCAGAAAACAATGAAATTAGTTACCTATAAAGGGCGAGAGGATAAGGTAGAGGGGATAAAAGGAGTTACACCTCCCTCAGTATACCTTTTTCCTAGCTTTGACTTTTGGAAACATGTTCAGATAAAATCAACAAAGACGGCAGGACGGGGGAACCTAAAAGTGGAATCCAAAGAGAAAGACCTGAACCTAACTATGTTACAAATGAATGACATACCTAGACTGCAAGGAAGTAAAAGAACGAATATGCATACCTTTTAAACAAAGTACTTGGGCTATATAACCTCAGCCTAGAGAATGAAAGAACTTCAAATAATTTTTGAACTCTCCTTTATGGTTTTTTTCCCCCATAGTGTTATGATGTGGCAATTAAGCTGCTTTATGCATATTGTGTGATTGAGCGTAAAAGAAAATGTATTGCTTGGAGAGCTAGGGTTTTCACTGTGGAAGAAGGGAGATATGAGACGGAATGATGTGTAATGAAAGACAAGGAAAGGGTGAGGAAGGCAAGGAAGATTCCTGTAGAGTAAACCTGGAATTAGAATGAACAGTATGAACTGTAAATGTATACATATAGATATACGTACACACATATACATATACCTATATGTACATATTTCCTGGCTGTCCACTGAAAAGATCCCAGAGCAATGATACCTCAGTGCCAACGAGCACATCTTACAACCAGATCTTGATTTCTAACACCATTCTCCACCATAAGTTTTCCTTGGAGAGATGACTGAACGACTAGAGCCTAGAAGGTACTAGATGAGCCTAGAAGATCTTGTTGTAATGAAAAGTAAGAAATAGCGGTGGAGGAATGTTAGAACATCACAGGTGCCAGCTGGAAGGGTTCCCACTGGCTAAATCTAGCCAGTGTATATGTATCAAAATAAATATTAAATAAAATAGTAATCTATGAGTACATGCTGATAACAAATAGATAACCGAATGAAGGAAATCGTTTCCCTAGCATGCCAACTGGTAAATGTGAAGGGAATGGTGAAATTGAGGAATCACCATCTTGCGACCATCACAGTAAAGATTGGTTGGTGGAGACCCGTCAATGGACACTAAAATGTGTGTGTTTGGGGGCGGGGCGCATGAGAAAGGGGAGTTTGATGAGAAGGAGGGTATTCACAATGACTTCAGATTATCTTTCAACAGAGTACTTATTCATCGCAGAGGGAACTTAGTAACTGTATAGTGGGAAAATTGGACAACACCTTGGCCTGGTGATCCAAATTAACATCACTCATGAGGGTCAGATAGATACGCTGTGTCTGCAGATACCCCAAGAAGGACACATCACTGTTTGGGTATTCTGGCCAAGGATTCCTCACTTGAATCTAATCGTGAATCAATATCAGAAAGAAAAAAACCACCAACCTGAGGAACATTCTGTAAAATAACTAGCTTGTCTTCTGCAGAAATGTCACCGTCATGAAAGACAAGGAAAGGGGGGCGCCTCGGTGGCTCAGTCGGTTAAGCGTCCGACTTCAGCTCAGGTCACGATCTCGCGGTCCGTGAGTTCGAGCCCCGCGTCGGGCTCTGGGCTGATGGCTCAGAGCCTGGAGCCTGCTTCCGGTTCTGTGTCTCCCTCTCTCTCTGCCCCTCCCCCGTTCATGCTCTGTCTCTCTCTGTCTCAAAAAATAAACGTTAAAAAAAAAATTAAAAAAAAAGAAAGACAAGGAAAGGGTGAAGATCTGTTCCAGATTAGTGGACCTAAAGAGACATGCTAACTAAATGCAATATGCGATCTTGTGTGAGGGACCAAAGAAGCCTGTGGAGGACATGAATGGGACAATTAACAAAATTGAACCGTGGACTACAGAGTAGGAAACGGTAGATAGCATTACGTACCCTAGTACACCTTAGCCTATCGTACGGCGTTGTACTTTCTGACGTTGATAACCACGTTCTGGTTACCCAGGAGATTCTTGTTCTCAGGAAATGTGAACTGAAGGATCCAAAGTTAAAGGGGCGAGACATACATGAGTTACTCCCCAAATTTCCGAAGAAATATAGACAGAGAATAATAAAACATGTGGCCAAAATACTAGAAAGTCGTGAGTCTGGGTAAAGAACATGTGGGAATTCTCTTTGCAACTTTTCTGGAAGGGCGATATTATTTGATGTCGATATTGGTTTCTTTATATTTTTAAATTTTTTTTAATGTTTATTTTTGAAAGAGACAGACAGACAGACAGAGCATGAACGGGGTAGGGGCAGAGAGAGAGGGAGATGGGATCCGAAGCAGGCTCCAGGCTCTGAGCCATCAGCCCAGAGCCCGACGCGGGGCTCGAACTCATGCACCGTGAGATCATGACCTGAGCCGAAGTCGGACACTTAACCGACGGAGCCACCCAGGCTTGAAGTCACTTGAAAAAGTGATTTAACTTCCAGTGTGTGGACCCTGATTATTAGTTTCATTTTGCAGACTAGGAAAGAGGCGAGTCCCGAAATCATTTAGCTGAGGCTACACAACCGGGAACTCAAAACTCCACCACATCGGTCTCCCCAGGCCTACTGTCGTCAGAAGTGTGAAGGGCCCTGTACAATTTCACGATCCTTGTGTCTTTATACAACAGAACCTCTATTAGAAGCTGGTAGCTCAATTTGCCTTTGCCTCCAATATTTAAATGAGGGCAAAACACCCAACTAAGAGAGGGCAGGAAAACAAAATTACAACGTCCTTTTTGGTCCTTACGTAGGACCAAAATACTGAACACTAAGATCATATTATCAGAACTTCTTTTATTCCCTCCTCCCCCAAAATTTGAAGTGTGTTTCTACAGAGGCTTTGGTAAAAAAGGAGATATTAAAGTGAGCTGCTCAGGTCCCATCGGAGTCACAGGACATACCACAGGCTGGCTTTAAGGGGAAGGGACATTTTGGACTATGAAAGTTCCATCCATAACGAGTCAAGGATTACCGCCCCCAAAAGTGCCACTCCTTTCTTTTTTAATTTTATTTTTTTAATGTTTATTTATTTTTTGAGAGAGAGACACACACACACAGAGTGTGAGCGAGGGAGGGACAGGGAGAGGGAGACACAGAATTTGAAGCAGGATCCAGGCTCTGAGCTGTCAGCACAGAGCCTGCTGCGGGGCTCGAACCCGCGAACCGCGAGATCAAGATCATGCCCTGAGCCGAAGTCAGTCGCTTAACTGAGCCACCCAGGCGTCCCTCAAAAGAGCCACTCTCAGGGACAGACGCTCACAACTCCCATACCCCGTGGATACGTGTGGCGGCCACCTGCCACAGGCTTCCCAGAGATGTCCTGACTTGCATCGTGACTGAGAAATAAGAATTCATCAATGTGATTTAAGTTAAGGAATCCAGTGGCCCTAAAAATATAAACATTAATGATGTGCTTACTGTATGCCAGGCACTGTTCCAACATCGCCGGAAACGTCCCCAGCAACCTGCACGCAGCCTCCTGGGCTCGTGGACACGGAGCCCCTCAGCCCGCGTTAGGGGAACGTCAAGCCGTTAAGGATGGTGAACCTTGGTGCTCACGCGCCTGGTTCTCGCTTGTCATCTCCTGGATCATTCTGCCTGGGGCCTCACCCCAGCCTCTCGGTCCAGAAGTGCGGAGACGACCTCCAGATAAGAGCCAGAACGGCGGCCCCGTAGTCCGTCAATCCCCATAGCTCTTGTCCCCCCGTCCCCACTCCCCGAGATGCTTGGGTCATAGACCACATGGGCCTGGGGGAAGGAAGGGCATCATCACAACAGCCCTAAAAAGGAATTCTGGTTGATGGCTTCGAAGTGACCGCCCCCCCCCTCCCCGCCCCGCAGCGCCTCCAAGTCCTCCGTAGTAATATTCACGTTCTCTCCAGGCAGTGTCATGTTGCCGGATGAAAGGCCTGGGCTGCCTGTGCACTTGAGAGCTGGCCCAGGAAGTAGGGGTCCAGTGTCGGGACCCCTGAAGGACGCTTGGCACCTTGCCCCGGCCGCATTCCACAGAGATGACGGAGAACTGGTTCCTTTAGTTTTTGCACGCTCTTGTATGGTCGCCCTTCTCTCCCTGGGCCCTGGGCGTCAAGCAGAAGAAGGAGCGGAAGCTTCCCCGACCTTGGATGCTCCTCCCCTTCCTCCCCTGCAGCCTGGGGAAGAGCTTCTAACCAGGGGGCCCCTCAGTTCATCGGGTGAATGAACTCCCAGTGCACCTGCCCCCACAGTCCCCCGGAGAGGTCTGGGGTCCCGGGTGAATAGATCTCCAACTCGACTAGACTCTTGCTCCGTCTTTCGTGTTCCCCCACACACCATCCCATCGAGTGCCTCACGAGGTACGTATTACTCTGCTCATCTAGGAGGCCCGGAGAATTCGGGTAAGCTCTCCCAAACCCTTCGCGCAGCTAGAGGACAGCAGCACCAAGGGCAGAGCCTGGTCACCTCACTCTAAACCCGCAGCCTCCTCCCCCACCCCCTGGCCGCGCCAGCTGCAGAGTCCCAAGACCGGCTCCGGTACGCGTGGATGCTCTGAGGAAGTCTCTGGCTTATTTATAGTTTATACTCCACTCACTTCCAAAGATAATTGGAACCATCTTACGAAACCCACAAACACACATACATAAGATGTTCAGAGAAGTGTTGTGTAGGCAGACCATGTAATGGGGGATTTTCCATTCCCCCCCTTCCCCCTGCCAGATTTCTAATCCTGGAGAGCTTTGTAAAAATATAATTTCCTGAGATTCCCATCCCAGACCTACTGAATCAGAATTGCCAAGAGAGGAGCCGACTTGTAGATACTGTTTTTATTCCACAATACAAGGAGATACAGGAGACTAGGGACAGATTTAAGAGAGAGAGAGAGAGAGAGATCATACATCGTATAGCCGCATGGACTGAGAAACTCTTATGGGCCCAGGGCAGCTCCCCATGTCCCAAAACAACACTTCCCCTGCGCCTGCTTGAGGGTGGACGTGGTCTATTCCGGAAACAACCCATCTTTGGGGCCCAAACAACCTTTCATCACCCAAGGACCAGAGAACACAACGATGCCCTGTGAACCACAGGTCTTTACCACACCTGCAGAACCCTGAATCTACAAGGAACAAAGCCTAGAATTCGGTCTGGGAAAGCACAATCGTTATGTGGTCCAAAACCAAACATCTCCGACTCGAGAATAAACGAAATGATACTAGACTCTGGTTTGAAGTGATCATTAATTGTTTAGCTGTGAGAATGCTGTTGTGGCCGTAGAGAAAATGTTCTCATTCTTGGGAGGTACAGGCTGAAGTATTTGGAAGGTGAAGCGTCATGACGTCTGCAACGTCAAATGACCGTGCAACCAAGTTTTTATATTTATCCAGGGTTAGAAAAATATAAGCCTGGATAGATCTATGGTATAGAGAGAGAAAGAGAGAGAGAGAGAGAAAGCAAAGGAAGAGAAGAGTTCATTGTTGAATCCATGTGGAGAGCATTAGGGGAGCTACTGTTCTATTCTTTCAGCTTTGTCTCTATTTCCAATTTTTCAAGATGAAAAATTGGGGGAAAAAGAAAGAATAGAGAACAAATGAGGGGAATCTGGTGAATAATTACAGTGAAAAGAACCACAATTTTTTTCCTGAAAAAATAAACAAAAACACAGACATTGTAGCCAGACAGAAACATCCGGCATGCTTGGCTGGCTGTCGGGCAATCAATTATTCAACAGGTGTTTATTACAGGCCTGTGCTGGGTCTAGAACTTCTCTAAACAGTAAAAAGGAAACCAAATTGTACACTATGGAGTTCCCGTCCCCGAGGCCCTGATGATTAAATTCCGTTTCATGAAACTTTTCTGCTCCGGATCTAACTCCTTGGGAGAGTCTAAAACGGCACCTAAGCTATACCTCTATAGGCAAAGACTTTTCAGTCCCAGGAAGACTGTCCTTGTCAGAAATTTAACCGGGAAGAGAAATAATACAGGACGTGCCAGGATGTCAGAAAGGAGAGGTTATGCTAAGAAAATCCCTGAATTCCCCCCAAAGGGCCAGATGTTCTGGAAACGTGACATGCTGTGTCTGGAAGGCCTAGGAAGGGAGGTGAGAGCCGAGCTGGGTCAACAGCAAGGGTGAACAACGGAAGCAAGGTCTGACCTCCGCCAGGATGAGGGATGCGGGGAGCCCTGGAGACAAGAGAGCTCAAGAGTGAGGCCTACAGGTCATGATCTTGCGGTCCGTGAGTTCGAGCCCCGCGTCGGGCTCTGGGCTGATGGCTCGGAGCCTGGAGCCTGTTTCCGATTCTGTGTCTCCCTCTCTCTCTGCCCCTCCCTCGTTCATGCTCTGTCTCTCTCTGTCCCAAAAATAAATAAACGTTGAAAAAAAAAATTAAAAAAAAAAAAAAAAAGAGTGAGGCCTAAAGAGCCTGTAGACGCGATGAAGAAGGTTCCTGAGAGAGGGACACAGCCAAATCCCGTCCTCCTCCAGGGACCAGCAAGGAACAGGGAAGGAGGGGGGGGGGGGTGAGGAAGTCTCTGGGAATCACGTCACCCTGGGGCTGGTCAGGCCAGGGATCGGGTTAACAAGCCTAGTGGTAATTTCAGGGGGCACTTTTGCTTACCAGGGCGTAGAAGAACATTTCTCCCCATGAAGTTAATTGATCATTCCCGAACATTTCGTGGAATAATCGGGGATAAAGGGTTCAGAGTATCAACTCCTACAGAGATCACAGTCACCCGTTCCGCAAAGACTTTTTTTTTTTTTTAATTTTTTTTTTCAACGTTTATTTATTTTTGGGACAGAGAGAGACAGAGCATGAACGGGGGAGGGGCAGAGAGAGAGGGAGACACAGAATCGGAAACAGGCTCCAGGCTCTGAGCCATCAGCCCGGAGCCCGACGCGGGGCTCGAACTCCCGGACCGCGAGATCATGACCTGGCTGAAGTCGGACGCTTAACCGACTGCGCCACCCAGGCGCCCCAAAGACGTTTTTGAGTATGTGCTTTGTGGCCAGGCTCTGCTCTAGATTACTGGAGCACACTGATGGAGAGAAAAGTCTCAGCCTTCAGAAAAACCTCATAGCATCTAGGGTAGTGTGCACAACAATTCACGGGTGAACAAGTAAGACAGCTTCCCCGACCCATCTACTCTAGACTGGGGCTGTGGGAGCAGGGACCTGGGGGGTACGTCCTCAAGAGTAGCCTGAGGGGCCTAAAGATGGTGATGCAGAGACGCCAGGCTCGGGGACAAATCTTCTAGGCTGCTGACACCCCCCCCCCCCCCCCCCGGTGACGGGCCTGTTGCCTTCAGCATCCGCGGAGACAAACAGAAATTGCGTTGAAGTATTTCTGACACGCAGCTGTAAGCAGGCGGCTCTGCTTAGAATGATTTATGAAGATGCTTTGTTTTTCTTTTTTGCACGTAGTTGACTTTGAGTAAATGAGCCTTGTTCCTGAGGCATTTCTAATCAAGGTATCGCCGTATAAAACAGCCTTTGCCCTCAAGGAACTTACGGCCTTGCTTGAAAGACGGAGCACACACCCGTGGAGTAGACAGGAAGGCAGTAAATAAAGCGACACAGGGCCGGGTACGGACAATTAAGGGGGCAGTGGAAAAGTTAAAATGCAATATCCATGATAGAGAGCAAGCCAGGTTGCTTTCGGAGTCTCTTTGGAATTTCCGAATGAAAAAAGGCTTAATGTGCTTAATCTCCTGCTGTATTGATCGGGCTCTAAATCAGAGGCTGCCCTGGATGGCGGCTATGAGAAGTCAGAGAAGGGACAGCCACGTCAGGGTGACCGCGACATCAAATTTGACCCAAGAGGCCATGGGGGAGCGAGATAGACCACAGGCAGCGTTTTACAAAAGATGGAATAATGGGTCATTCCAGGACGCCCTGGGATGGTCGGCTGCACCGAGGGGGTAGGAATGTTGAAGAAGGGAAGGAGGCTCGGGGTGAGAGAGGCTTCCAAAGCCTCAGAGTTCAGGAAATAGGAGGACATAAGGGAGAGTTCTATTTCTTCCTTCAACAGAAACCTGTTAGGCAGGGGCTCCTGGCTGGCTCAGTCGGGTAAGCGTCCGACTCTTGGTTTCAGCTCCGGTCATGATCTCACAGGTCGTGGGTTCAAGCCCCGCGTCGGGCTCCACGCTGACAATGCGGAGCCTGCTTGGGATTCTCTCTCTCTCTCTCTCTCTCTCTCTCTCTCTCTCTCTCTCTCCGTCTCTCCCTCTCTGCCGCTGGCATGCACGTGCTCTCTCTCGTTCTCTCTCAAAATAAATAAACTTAAGAAAAAAAAGCCCATTAGGCACATGCTCGGTGCCAGGCACTGTGCCAGCAACTTGGGTTACACCAGGGACAAACATACTTAGGTTCCTTCTGGAGTTTCTAGTCTAACAGAGCGATGAGACGAGGGAGGGGAGGGGTTGGCCCCAAGCGTTGTGTATAATCAGGAAGTAAACAGCATGCCGGGAGCTAGAAGGTGCACTGGACAGGGGACCGGCAGAACCAGGGAGGGGTGGGCCATGTGCGTGCGTGGTCAGGCAGGCCCCGTGGAGCAGGTGAGATCCAAGCCTGGATTGGGGGGGGGGGGGCGTGAGAAAACTAGCCAAGCAGGTACCTAGGAGAAGGGCCTCCCCAAGCAGGAGCCGGAGTGGCCAGTGCAAAGGCCCTGGGGCGGAAGCTTGTCTGGCGTGTGAGATGAACCTAGGGAGGCCAGTGTTGCTGGAGCAAAATGATGGTGAGGGGAAAGAGGTCAGAGGTGGGCCAAAGGCGCAGTTGAGAATGTAGGCTCCGGTGGGCTACCCTAAGGACTTTGGCTTCTATTCTGAGCGAAGCAAAAAGCCTCCAGGGGTGGGGCTTGGGGCAGCAGAGTGACCCGGTGTGGCAATGACTGCTGGGTTGAGATTTGATCGGAGGAGGCGGGGACGGAAGCAGGAAGATCCTTCCGGAAGGGACCCAGACGGGATGCTAGCTCAGACCAAGGTGGGAACAGTGGAGGAAGCGCTCTTGGGGGGCGGCCTCTGGATGTTTTGAAGGTAGAGCCCACAAGATTTCCTGCGGGGAAGGAGGTGGGACACGGGGGGGAAGGAGCAGCTAAGGTTGATCCCGAGGATTTGGCCCCGAGACCCTGCCAGTAGGGAGCTGCCTCAGCTGAGAAGGGAAAGGGGCAGGCAGGGCTGGCTCTTGAGGGCTGGTCAGGAGTTCACGGTGGGATGTGTGGAGTCTGAGACGTGTCCGAGAGTCCCCAGGGAGCAAGTCAAGGGACCGTTGGATGCACATGACTGGAGCGGGGAAGAGAGACCTCGGAGGGTCTGGCTGTAGAGGGGGCGTAGAAGGCAAGAGATGACAGAAAACACCATGAGGCAGGCCAAGGACTGAGCTCTCTCTAACATTACTTAAAAGTTAAATACGGCAGGGGCACTCGGGTGGCTCTGTTGGCTAAGCATCCGACTCTAAATTTCAGCTCAGGTCCTGATCTCAGGGTCATGGGATTGAGCCCCCATGTTAGGCTTCATGCTCAGCATTCTCTCTCTCTCTCTCTCTCTCCCTCTCTGCCTCTCCCCTGCTTATGCACACACGCTCAAAATCAAGAAGTAAACATTGTTTGGAAAAAGTTAAATACAGTCAAATCCACTGTAAGCCTAGGATGCAAATGAAGAGGATGGAGGAGGGGCATCGGAGGGAGAGAACTGAACGGACCCTGGCGTTTGGCTGCAAACAGGAACAAAGCAATGGGGCGATCGGTGAGCCGGGGATCCAAAAACGAGCATTGCATTTAACGACGGGGAGTCTGTGAACCAGATTGAACAGTGAGATGACTTTGAGTCTGAGGAGATGGCAGGCCATCTGGTGCAAATGCCAGTCACCGTCAGCAGTGTGACGGCCCCCTGAGAATGGCCATCGTATGGGCGGGGCCACTGGTGCCCTACTCAGCTGGGGCTTAGCCTTGCTCAACTGTGGATCCCAACAGTTGAAGTCGGAAATAGACGAGACTGCTTAACTCCTTCTCTACCTAAACCCATGGTGCTTATTTCTTATCGTACTTACTTGAGGCATTGATGAAGGTGTTTTGGGATGACCGGAACATCCCAACCTCTGGAGCAAAAGATGAAAGTCTGGTGTTTTATGAGGTCAGTTAAGGCTTGAGCCGGCCACTTCCCCGGGCTGCTGGCCCCGGAATGAATTTCCCCCTTTCTCTCACCCCAACCCTTGTGTTATTGCCTTCTCTGGCGACAAGTTTATCCGAGTTTGTTCTGCAACAGGGTTGGCGAACCCAGCCGGGAGCTACCCTTCTGATTTGTCCAGCTCCCTGGGGTCCCCAGGATGGAGCAGTTGGCCCCAGCAGTGCCCTGGGGCTCCCCCATTCATTTCCCCAGTTAGCCGCCATGATGGATTGGTCTCTGACATGAAGGAGGGGGCAGAAGGGAGTTTAAAATGGAGAGAAAGTGGAAAGGACCCCTCTACGTGGCCTGTCGAAGGAAGGAAAGGGGTGACACGGGGCTGGGGGAGCCTCAGCAAGAGACATCAGCCTTGTGTGTTGAAGGGCAGGGGCGGACTCCTTGGAAGGGTAGAGGCTGGCCTCGTGAGGAATGGTGAGAGCGGGCCCCAGACAAGGGGAATGGAGGTCTACAGTGATCAGTCTGCTGGGGCCTCCATGACAAACTATCACAGAGTCAGGCCTTCAACAAGTCATTCAACAACAGCTCTGGAGGCTGGAAGTCCGAGGTCAAGGTGTCGGTGGCCCTGGCTCCTCCTGAGGCCTCTCTCCTTGGCTTGTCGATGGCCGTCTTCTCTCTGTGTATTCACATGGCCATCCCAGGGGTTGTCTGTGCCCCAATGGCCTCTTATAAAGACACCAGTCAGATTGGATTAGGGCCCACCCTCACGACCACATTTTACCCTCTTTAAAAGCCCCGTCTTCAAACAGTCACATTCTGAAGAACTGGGAATCAAGACTTCAGCATAAGAGTTTGGGGGGTGGCACAATTCAGCCCATAACACATAGAGATTAGATGAGGACCACATTTCCTCCCGAGATGGCAAAGCCCGTGTCAGAATAAAGCGGCGGTGGAGCGAGGGGCAGATGCCGTCAGCGAAATCTCCCCTCCAAATTAAAAGTGAGGTCAAGAGCAGCCACGGTTAGGGGTCCAATAAACAGAATTCTCTCCGCTTAAGCAGAAAATGGGGGGACAGGAAATGTGGCCGGGCTCCAGAGGAACTGATTCTCGGAACTGAGAATCCCACGAACCGGCTTCTCTGCCCCTTGGCGTAACCCCCAGTCCTGCTCGTGGCTTCGTTCTTCTCTCTCAAGCATCTGTTTCCTTTCCTTTTCTTTCTTTCTTTCTTTCTTTCTTTCTTTCTTTCTTTCTTTCTTTCTTTCTTTCTTTCTTTCTTTTCTTTTCTTTCTTTCTTTCTTTTTCACTTATTTTAGAGAGAACATGCAGGGGAGAGGGACAGGAGGAGAGAGAAAGAGAGAGAGAGAGAAAATCCCAAGCAGCTGCCACACCGAGTGCAGAGCCTGACACGAGGCTCGATCTCACGACCCTGAGCTCATGACCTGAACCAACATCAAGAGCCGGAAGCTCAACCAACTGAGCCACCCGGGCGCCCCTCAAGCACCTGCTTTCTGCACTTCAGGGCTGACGAGACCAGGCGTGGCCCTCCTCGGCCTGGCCTCATGTGACTTCCCAGCCCTCCCACCTGCAGATTGTAGGGATGCTCTCTGAGGCTCAACTCTGAGGAACTGAAGATGTGGCTGGTTTGAGTAACAGGCATCCCCCTCTCCGCGTGGGGGAGGCACCACGGACAACAAATCCAAGCGAGGGTCCGTTGTAGGCTGCTGGTGGAGAGGGCACGGGCAGGTGAATTCGGGCGTCTCCTGGGGCAGGGAAGGAGTGGGGCGGGTGGGGTGGAATGAATCCGAGCCGGGGGCTTGCAGAAAGCCGGAGGCGCCTGCGTACAGATCAGAGGAGAGCAAGGAAAGCCAAGACGGGGTCTGAATGGCTATGGGAGTGTGAGACTCAGGAACACGCAAGAAAGAAAGTGAAATTTCCCCAGAGAAGGACAATTTAGGCTAGGTAATGCTTTGTCAAGTGTGATTGCGTATAATGAGGCAGAACAATGGAGAAATGAGTGAGGCCTCAGACACTTTGCAGGGGCTGCAACAAATATCTTGGTGTCGTTCCTTTCATGGGCTTAAAATACAGGCAACTTAATTTTTTCTGGATGGAATGAAGGGGGTGCGGGGGCGGGGCAATGCCGCGGAGAACGGGTTTATCGAGTAGTTCAGCCCCAGGGCAGAAACCCATCCACTCTAGAATGAAATGAATCTGCCTGAACCGCCAACAGGGGCTTCGCCTCGGGCGTGGCTACAGCTGGCTGGCTGCCTGGACCCGCTGGGGACTTGTCATGTCACGTGTATTTCAGCAGCAACTGTCAGTGACATTGACCAGAACTCCAGGAGCCGAATGCTACGGTGCAGGTTTATAGAAACGATTAGTTGAAACCACGTCTCCCACGCCCTCATTTGCCCAGTCAGCACTTTGCAGAGATGTATAGTCAGGGTCTCCTGGGCTTTACTGCTTTGTGGTCTGGACCTGGGGGCCGGGGTCCAAATGCCACATTCGCAGAAAGGTAGCGCGGCTCTCTGTCCCCAAGGGTTCACACACTAAACCCATTTTGTTTTTCATTCAACGAGTAAAATACATTCTGTTACTCCCCCTTCTATGTATTCAGCTCTGGTTCTCTTCCTTTGTCTCCTGCGCCCCAAGGGAGAATGTTCCAGATCCGCAATCCTACGCGGAGGGCCCGGGACGTATGGCCCCGCACCCGTGTGGTTAACACTAGGGCGCGGTCTCCCAGGTCAGCACGAGGGGTCTCACACCGAAGCTGCTACAAGCCTCCCGGATCCGGCTGGAATCTCTGGTTGCCGGTCCCGTGAGAAGTGGTGAATGACGTTGTTCGCGGACCCGGAAAGTCTGGCGATGGTTTACTGGATGCCTGTCTAGCATGGCGCCTCAAAACCCTTTAAAACGTCCTCCCTGAAGTTTGCCGGCCGCGTTGTGACTGCCGCTTTCTCGATGCGGAGCCTCAGCCCCCCTCAGCTGCCGGGGGACCTGAGTTCCACCCACCGGTTGTGTTCTCCTGGAGCCTCGATTGGGAAGTAGGGTGACCAGCCATCCTGGTTTTTGGCCTGGCACTGAGGACACGTGACACCGTCGATGCTAAAATCGGCCGAGGCCCCAGGGCACACCCCGCCAAGTTGGTCACCCCATCTGAGGCTACCTACGTGTGGCAACAGGCGGGGCTGGGGCATCCCGTTTGTTGGCCTGGGGCACAGGGTGATGGCGGTAGAAGCTTCCTCTTGTGCCGGTTCTGTTTGCGTGCGTTTGTGTGTGTGCGTGTGTGTGCGTGTGTGTGCACGCGCGTGTCTATAAGCCGCCTAGAGCCTATTTTCAGCCATGCTCTGGGCTTCCGAATGTTCTCTGTGGTATCACTTGCCCTGAGCTGGCTAGAGGGAGCTCGGTGGCTGACAAGACCGTGGCTTCTGGTTTAGTTCATCCGAGACTCAATGGCATCAGAGACCATCGTCGTTTCTCCGCTCAGTTGTCCAGCTTAGGTGGCTTCCCTTATGACTGTAGGATGGCCGTCGCATGCAACACGAGCTGTGGGTTTTCCTCATTGGTGTCTACTGGGCGAGAGAGTGTGTTTCTACCCCAGGATCCCGAGCAAGACTCTAGAAGTTCACCCTGCTTGGACGGATTCGGGCCATAGCCCCTCCTCCCCCCCAAACATGGACATGGCTCCGTGAATGGAAGGTGCCAATGGGCTTTAGGTGAGTTAACCGTTTGCCAAAGGACGTGGACTGTGCTGGCACGGAGGAGATAACCAGAATTAAAATCAGCTTTCTGTGGGGAAGCGGAAGGGTGGGCGGGAGTGGGGACCGGGGAGGCAACGAGGGTCGTCACATGTGGCTCTTGCCCCTGCGGCCTATGAGAACTGGAGGTTCAGCTCAAACGTGACCTCGTGCATGAAGCCTTTCGCAGACCCGACATGCAGGGACTCCCTCTCCCCTGGGCTCTGATTCTCTGCTTATTGGGTACGGCACGCTCACGTATGTCGGACGTTCGTATCCGCAGGTGATGATTCTTGTACCTGTTCATCTCCCCGCGTGCCCTGCAAGCTGAAAAGAGGCCAGGGCTCCGTCTCAAAACACCTCCGTGGCTTCTCCCAGCAGTCCACGCTTGCACGCTGCCTTGCCCCCAACGGCAGACAGTGAATGAATGAATGAGTGGATGAATGAAGAGCCCCCTCAAAGTCCTGGGCTTGTACCATGCGAAGTCTCTGCTCAGAGAGAGAACTTGTGTTATGAAACCAGGAACAGCTCAACTTTGTATTGACTTAGGCATCTGTTAGTTGCACGGCGCGGGGACTCAGGCCTCCGCTGTCTCCAAATACCCTTTGTCTCATTGCTACGGCTTCGTTAATCGATCATCTTGGAACATCTGCCTCCCGGGAGGTCTAGGCCCTTCCCTGCTCGTGCAAGACTGAGTGAGGTGGGGTGAAAGAGCGGTCAAGAGCTGGCTTTGATGTGGAAAGGGGCTCTCCAGTCGGCTCCACAAAGTAAGCGGTTTGAAGTCAAGGTGAGGGCTCATTATCGCCAAGCCTCCCCGTCACTTTCCCTCCTCGGTGGGGTAGGGAGGAGAGCGGAGAAGACGACTTCTTCTTCTTCTTTTTTTTTTTTTTTAAGACACCTCTAATCAAAGAGAGCTCAGTAGAAGGGCTGAAAGAGAAAAACCTGTCATTTTTAAATGAGCAGACCAGTTGTTTCAAAGGAAATTATTAGCATATTTCCAGAACAGCATTGTTAAAGCGGGCTGGAGAATGCGAAAGCAGGAAAATCAAATGCCGGATGTTAAGCGGAGATCAATCAGGTCTCAGTACCGAAGGGGCTGGATTCAGAGACCTCATCAGCCGGCGTTTTCCGTAATTATTTCTTAGTTTCACATGCAGCTAACGTGACTGCAGAGGGGCCGAGGCCTTTCCTCCTCACCTGAGGAGAGCCCACAGTCCCTCTTGAAAATCCCAGAGGAAGCAACCGCGGGAAACGGGAGAGACAAAACTCCACACACCCACTTCCCCCAAGACTGTTCCGGGCAGCACTTGTATCATGAGATGCTCTATAATCATCTAAGGTTGGGAAATGCTCCTTACTCTGAATCCCCTCCAGGTATACTACGGACATCGATATAGTAAAAGCCCTGAGAAGTCCTGCGGACAAAGGAAATCTGTTTCACTGCCGCTAGTCCCGGACTTCTCCAGACGGTTTTTTTTTTTTCTTTCACTCGTAATATGCCTGCGGAACTAGAGTTTCAATTTGAGAGATACTGCCTTGGCCCATTTTTCAGGCCACATTTTGGCCATCAGCTTCAGACCCTTCTCCTAGCAAAACTTTCTCAGAGAACCACTTTCCAGTTTGAAATTGGACTTTCGTGTGTTAATGTTACCCATGCTCTAGGGGCAGCAGAGGATCCCAAATACTGAGGTCGGGAGAACGCCCAGACCCCACTTGCAATGAAGTCCTTACTAAGAAGATCCTGGCCGGGGGGCGGGGGTCAGGAGCAAGTCTGGTAGCAACCAGGTGTGGGGTCCAAACAGAACCCCAGATTATGAGCTTGGAGTTTGAATGGCATGGCCCAGGCTCTACTGGAAAGGAGCAGGGACATGCAGGGATAGAAGGCCTGGCTGGTCCTGTAGATTAGACAGCCTTTGGTGGGGTGGGTGGGAAGCCATAGCCGTGTTCCCACAAGAGGCTCCAGGAACTCAGATCACCTTAAACAACCTGCATAGCAGACATTAGCCCTAGATTCCATATGCCCCAATAGAGAGGTAGTTTCTCCTAATACATTCCTTGTCTTGAACTTCATTGATTCAGGGGTTAGCAGTATAGAACAAATAGCCAGCAGGTAGAACCGGGGCCAACCCAGAGGGACAACTGTCCTGACTTATAAAAACCAGCAACTTGAGCGGCCGGGACCCAGCCTGGCGGGCAAAGCCATTATTAATTGCTAATGCCAAGAGAGAAGTTGGGAAACCAAGGCGGGAAGATCGAGGGTACCATGCCAGCTGTGTGCAGTTGTGTGGGTCGCACACTGTACCAGGGTGACTAGCGAAGGAGATGGGCAGGGGCTGAAATCTAGCCTACATCCACCTGCCAAGCTAGGAGCCCTCGTATGAGACTGTGTGTACTTCTGCAAAGGAGTATCTTTGACTCATTCGTGCAAAAGCAGAGAACTACACTGATGTGAAGTAGAACCTCGGCTTGTGAAACGAAAGACGAATGGGGGCACCCGGCTGCGCCCCTTAGCACATTTGACATAGCAAATTTGGGCGGGGCTTGGGAAATAAGCTGAGACTGTAGGCAAATCCAAAATCTAAAGCTGGCAGGGATTGCCAGGCAAACAAGGCAGAGAGGCAGGGCTCCACCTGTGGTCCGTCCAGGGGAAGCCAACCGTCTTGTTCAGACAGAGCCTCTTGAAAACCCCGAGTGCCCACCCCGTGGTGCCCTTTCATAAGAGCTAAAGGCGTGCTTCTGACCTCAGCGTCTGACCATGTATGAACTCCGCTCTATTTTTAATAGAGTGACAAGAGCCAGGGATTTTGGGAGGGCTTTACCGGCAGGCCTAGGAATGGGGCTGGAAATGTAGCCCTAATGGAGTTTAAGCTCTGGGGTGTCAGTCTTTGCTCGGGCTTCCGGTGGCTGAGGGAGCGTCTGGCTGTGACGTTCAACAAGGGTCGACGCAGGCAGACGAACCTTGGGTGGTGACCAGTGGCCTCGTGGCCAAGGGTTTTAGATGGGCTTTACTCCTGCCATTCAAGTTCCTTTTCTTTTTGTGCGCCACCGTTACGAACGTATGGGTCCCCTAATCTGGTCACCCATACTTTTTTTTCTCCCCCTCATTCGAGCCTGCTTTACCCTCCTTGCCTCCGGCAGTTATTCTTCAATTTTTTTTAAATTTGTTTAATATTTGTTTATGAGAGCCAGAGAGCATGAGTGGGGGAGGGGCAGAACGAGGGAGACCCCAGGATCCGAAGCCGAGGCTCCAGGCTCTGAGCTGTCAGCCCAGAGCCCGACGCGGGGCTCGAACTCACGGACCGCGAGATCGTGACCTGAGCCGAAGTCGGACGCTCAACCGACTGAGCCACCCAGGCGCCCCAAATCTTTCCATTTTCTAAGTCTGAAGCCATCTTTACCGGATTGCTGTGTTTCCCACATTTCAGAGAAAATAAATGTCCCCAGAAATAAGCTCCTTGAAACTTTCTACCCCAGTCTTGCTGTGACATTGTGATATAATTAGAAACACATGGGTTTTTTAAAAAATGTTTATTTCAGAGAGAGAGAGAGGGAGGGAGTTCACGCATGAGTGAGGAAGCGGCAGAGAAAGAGGGAAAGAGAGAATCCCAAGCAGGCTTCTCGCTGCCAGCACAGAGCCCAGCGCGGGGCTCAATCTCACGACCGCGAGATCATGATCTGAGCTGAAATCAAAAGTCAGACCCTCAACTGACTGAGCCACCCAGGTGCCCCTAGACATACAGATTTTGTCTGTGGTTCCTGGCCAGAGCCCCTAAAACCATTGTAATTTCCTAAGTGATAAGAGTAATGGGGGGGGGGGCGCCTGGGTGGCTCAGTCGGTTGAGCGGCCGACTTCGGCTCAGGTCACGATCTCCCGGTTTATGGGTTCGAGCCCCACAGGCTGACAGCGCAGAGCCTGGAGCTGCTTTGGATTCTCTGTGCCTCCCTCTTTCTCTGCCCTTCCCCCACCCCCGCTCTGTCTCTCTTTCTCTCTCAAAAATAAATAAACATTAATTTAAAAAAAAGAGTAATAGGGACATACTTCCATGATTATATTTGTTTTTTTTTTTAATGTTTATTTATTTTTGGGAGAGAGAGAGAGAGAGAGAGAGAGAGAGAGAGCTGGGGAAGGGTAGACAGAGAGGGAGAGAGAGCATCCCAAGCAGGCTCCGCACTGTCAGCACAGAGCCCAGTGTGGGGCTCGATATCATGAATTGTAAAATCATGACCTGAGCCGAAATCAAGAGTTGGATGCTTAACTGACTGAGCCACCCAGGTGCCCTGATAATATTTGGTTTTTGTCCAAGCTCAAGAGTGGGGTGAGAAAGGCGGAAGGAGTATCTTCTGTTGTTCTTGACAAATCCCATCGCCCACACGAGTTTATGTTAATGAAGTGGATTTCTGAAAGCTTCGAAGGATGGGAGACCGTTTTCCAGGGCAGCTAAGCTTATGACTAGAGGGTTGGAAGTTTCAGCCCCACTCCCTACCTCCATGGAAGGGAGGGAGGCAGGAGGGAGAGTTAATCATTAACAGCCAGTGAGTTGATCAGTCGTTTCATGTAATGAAACCTCCCTAAACATTTAACCCAAGGGGATCAGAGAGCTGCCAGGTTCATGACCACATTGAGGTGTTAGGAGGGTGGTGCAGACGGAGACGGTGTGGAAGCTCTGAGCACCCCCACTCCCAGACCTTGCCCTATGGCTCTTCCTGAGTTGGGTCTTCTACAATATATGAAATATAAGTAAGCGTTTCTCTGAGTTCTGTGAGCCATTCTAGCAAGTTATTAAACACAAGGAGGGAGCCGTGGGGACCGTGATTTACAGGCGATCAGTCAGAAGTAGAGATCACAGCCTGGGACCTGAGGTTAGTGTCTAACGTAGGGGACAACCTTGTGGGACTGAGCCCTTAACCTGTGGGGTCTGCGCTAACTCTAGGTAGTTATTGTAAGAATTGTCTCATGTGGGAACAAAACCGCCACGCATTTGGTATCACAGATACAGTGAGAGTACAGAAAAACAGTTGTTTTGTCTTTTAATTGCAAACTTGACCTCTAATGGTGTTTATCCTTTGCTCATTTTCTCTTGTGTGCAGGAGGTGATATCTTTTCCAGCCCAAAGAAAAAGATTCCCCTGATTCTAAGCTTTCAGTTAGTGTTTCCCCCGCTGTCTCCCCACCTCACCGCAAAACTTAAAAGAATATCATAGAAATCTGCTTTTCCCATGATCGAGGACGGGAACTGAATGTTCCTCCCTACCTTAAACGAAGTGTCATAGAAAGTTGGAAAGAATTATAACAGGCAATTCTTCAGACACAGGCAGTACATGACTGAATTGCTGAGAGAAGGGAAATAAACATGGTTAAGTCCTACAAGTGACCCGGCTTAGTGTCTGGAGAGAATTTCCTGGCTGTCTTGCAGGGATGGGGTTCCCAAACAGTCTGAGTTGAAAAGAAAGAAATGTGAATGATGGGGCAAGGTGGTTAGAATTCACAAGACGTAACACGGTGGGCGGGGGGAGGGGGAAGATCTTCACAGAGAACGAGGTCTGGGTATCTGTAGAAGTAACCAATCAAGTCTCTAGGTACCTACTGATATGCCCAGGTGGGAAAGGAAATTACTGGAATCTTGGTGGGGGTGGGGGGGAGAACCCTGTAAAACGGAAGGCCCCACATTCTTAGAGCTCACATGTGGGTAGGAATAATTTGTGTTCCCACCAGCCAGCGTGAAGGGACATTGTAATGCACAGGCCATCAGGTTTAGCCCTCAGGAAGATACTATCTTAGTCATTGGGATAAATTAGCCTCAACTAAAGACTTCTGAAGACTTGTCCTAAAACACTTAACAGCAAGCCTTGAAAGGAGGAGAGACTCCAAGCGACTTAACGGCCTTTTCAAACTAAGCCCAACACTTTTTAAAGGACCACACAAAAAAACCCCCAGCTCCCCCAAAATGTAAAATTCACAATGTCCCCTATCCAATCAAAATTCCTTGCAAAAGCAAGAAAATATGAACTCTGATTAGGGGAAAAGTCAATAGAAACAGGTACAGAAATGATAGAAGCAATAGAAATAGCAGAAAAATATACTAATAGTTATTATAAATATGATTCACTGTGCAATAAAGTACAGAAAAAGTAAATATGATGAGGCAAGAAATGGAAAATATAAAAATACCTGAATAGAACTTCTAAGGATGGTGAATACAATGTCTGAAATAAAAAATATATATACACTATAATTTTTTTTTCAACGTTTATTTATTTTTGGGACAGAGAGAGACAGAGCTTGAACGGGGGAGGGGCAGAGAGAGAGGGAGACACAGAATCGGAAACAGGCTCCAGGCTCCGAGCCATCAGCCCAGAGCCTGACGCGGGGCTCGAACTCCCGGACCGCGAGACCGTGACCTGGCTGAAGTCGGATGCTTAACCGACTGCACCACCCAGGCGCCCCTATACACTATAATTAATAGTAGATTAAATACAGCAAGAGGAAATATCAATGAAAGTAAAGACATAGCAATAGAAACTCTTTAAAATTGAGTGCAGAGAGAAAAAAAGAAAAGAAATAAGAATATCAGTAGTGTGTAAGAAAATATCTAGCAGTCTGATACACATGTAATTAGGGTTTCAGAAGGAGTGGGAAAGAGAGAGGAAAAAAAAACAATTGAAGAAATAATGGCCAAACGTTTCCAAATTTGATGAAATCTACAAAGCACTGATTTAAGAATTTCAACAAAATCCAAGCAAAAGAAATATAAGGAAAATGACACCAAGGAACATCATAAACTGCTGAAAACCAACGATACAGGGAAAATTTTGCAAGCAACCAAAAAACAAACAAACAAACAAAAAAACCACACAGAGGAACTTAAATAAGAATATCAGAAGAATTCTTGCCAGAAACCATGTAATCCAGATGACAATGGTTTCTTTTTATGTTTTTGTCCAAATAAAACATAAAGTTTTGACAAAACACCCTGACAATCTAGAACTTCACACCTTTCAAAATAGCTTTCAAAAATGAAATACAAATAAATTTTTTTTCAGATAAAAGCCGAGCTCTTTATCACCAGAAAACCTGCACCATAAGAAATATTACAGGCAGTTCGTTCTTCAGGGAGAAGAAAAATGATATTTGATGGAAATTTGGATCAATTTCCAGTAAAGTATTTGGAAATATTTGGAAATTAGACAACATTCTTGTAAATAACCCATGGGTCAAAGAAGTCACAGGGGAGTTACAAAATATTTGAACAACAAAAAAAGGAAGTATATCACATTTTTTTGGTTTCAGCTAAAGCAGTGCTTGGAGGGAAATTTATAGCATTCTATGCTTATATGGTATACGTGGACAGTTCCAAAACCCAATGAACTAGGGTTTCTTCTCAGTTAACTATAAAAGGAAGAGAAAATTAAGGCCAAGATAATCAGGAAAAAAAGGAAATAGTAAAGACAAAAGACATGAATAGAAGAGAAAATATAATAATAGAGAACAATGAGACCAGAAGCTGATTCTGTAAGAAGATCCATAACATTTATAATCCCCCCAAGCCAGACTGATAAATAAGCATTAAAAAAGATAAGAAATGAAAGAAAAATAAAGAATAAAATGAGAAAAGACACAAATTACTAATATTAGGAACGAGAGAGGAGCACTATTCCAGATTCTACAAACATTGAGAGGATATAATGGAATAGTACGAATAATTTATATCAAGAAACTCAACTCAACTCAATTCAATAAAATGTCAATTCAATAAAATGGGCAAAGACCTTGAGAAAACAAACCTCACTTGAGAAGAAATAAGTTATGGGGCACCTGGGTGGCTCAGTTGGTTAAGCGTCCGACTCTTGATTTCAGCTCAAGTCATGATCTCATGGTTTGTGAGTTCAAGCCCCACATTGGGCTTCACACTGTCAGTGCAAAGTCTGCTTGGGATTCTCTCTCTCCCTCTTTATCTGCCCCTCCCCTGCTTGTGCACTCTCTCTCTCTCTCTTAAAAGAAATAAACTAAAAAAAGAAAAAAGAAGAAGAAGTAAGTTATGGATAACCCTATACCTATTAATGAAATTAAATTTATACTTTAAAATTCTCTAAGAACAAAAAAAAAAGAAAATTTAGGGTAGAGAAACCTGCAAAGCACTATCTCAGCTAGGTGGTCAAAGTTAGTATCCATAGTGATGTTATGTTACTAGCATGTACCCTTAGTATGATGTGATAAGAATAGTACTTTACCTCTGTGGTCTTCCTCCCCCAAACTCAACACCACCGTCTAATCAGGAGAAAACAGTAAAAAACAAAAAACAAAAAAACCCAATTCCAACTGAGAGACACTCTACAAAATACCTAACCAGTATTTCTCAAAACCATCGAGGCCACCAAAAACAAGGAAAGTCTGAAACTGTCACAGCCCAGAGGATCCTAGATGACTAGATGCTCATGTGGTACCTTAGACGGGATTCTGGAACCAAAACAAAAACAAACAACAACAACAACAACAACAACAACAACAAAAAACCCAAAGGCAAAAACCAATGTCAGCTAATAGTTGTGACAAAAGTACCATATCAATGCAAACATCTTAATGGAGTATATGGAAGGTGTCTGAACTATCATCATAGCTTCTCTGTAAGTCTACAACCTTCCTAAAATGGAAAGCGTATTAAAAAAAGAAAAATAAAAAAACCTTCTTATAAAGAAAACTCAGACCCAGGAGGCTTCACTGGTGAATTCAATAAAACATTTTAGAGGAATAACACCAGGACACCTGGGTGGCTCTGTTGGTTGAGCATCCAGCTCCTGATTTTGGCTCAGGTCATGCTCTCAGGGTCATTGGATCGAGTCCTGTGTCAGGCTCCATGCTGACCGTGGAGACTGCCTACGATTCTCTCTCTGGGGCGCCAGGGTGGCTCAGTTGGTTAAGTGCCCGACTTCAGCTCAGGTCATGATCTCGTGGTTTGTGGGTTCAAGCGCCACGTTGGTTCTATGTTGACAGCTCAGAGACTGGAGCCTGCTTTGGTTTCTGTGTCTCCCTCTCTCTCTCTCTGCCCCTGCCCCACTCGCGCGCTCTCTCTCTCTCTCTCTCAAAAATAAGTAAACATCAAAAAAAGATCTCTCTCTCTCCCCAACTCGTGTGCACGCTCTGTCTTTAAAATAAATAAACAAACAAACAAATAAATAAAATAATATGAATTTTATACCAGCTCTTCAAGAAAATAAGAAGAAAGAACATTTTCCAACTTTTTCTGTGAGACCAATGTTGCCCTGATATCAAAACCATACAAAGACATCACAAGGAAAGAAAATTGCAGACTGAGATCCTTTGGGGACATAGAAACAATTCTTAGCAAAAGTTTAGTAAATAAAGTCTAGTAACATAATCCAGAATACGTCATTACCAAGTATAGCTTAAACGAGGAACGCAAGTTTGGTTCACCATGTGAAAAATCAATGTAAGTCATCATGTTAACATTTAAAATTTTTTTTCAACGTTTTTATTTATTTTTGGGACAGAGAGAGACAGAGCATGAACGGGGGAGGGGCAGAGAGAGAGGGAGACACAGAATCGGAAACAGGTTCCAGTCTCTGAGCCATCAGCCCAGAGCCTGACGCGGGGCTCGAACTCACGGACCATGAGATCGTGACCTGGCTGAAGTCGGACGCTTAACCGACTGTGCCACCCAGGCGCCCCCATGTTAACATTTAAAAAGAAAAACCATGTGATGATCGCAACAGAGGCAGAAACAGTCTTTGGCAGAATTGAATATCCGTTTACGGTTTTAGAAAACTCAGCAAACTAGAAATGAAAAGGAATTTCCTCACCCTGAAACAACATCATACTCAGTGATAAAAGACACATGCTCTACCCCTTAGATCCAGAGCAAGACAAAAATGTCTGCTCTTGCTTTTTCCATTTCGCTTTGTACTGGATGTGTTCACTGATCCAGTGAGTCTAGAAAAAGAAGCCAAATGCACAGAATTCAAACGCAAAAAAATAAAACTGGTTATATTCACGGATGTTGTGACATGATTGTTCATGTATCAAATGCTAATGAACTCACACTATTAGGTGAGTTGAGCAATATCAAGGTTCCAAAGTCAACTGTATTTCTGTATACCAGCAATGAACAATGACATTAAAAATATAACATCATTGGGGCGCCTGGGTGGCGCAGTCGGTTAAGCGTCCGACTTCAGCCAGGTCACGATCTCGCGGTCCGTGTGTTCGAGCCCCGCGTCGGGCTCTGGGCTGATGGCTCAGAGCCTGGAGCCTGTTTCCGATTCTGTGTCTCCCTCTCTCTCTGCCCCTCCCCCGTTCATGCTCTGTCTCTCTCTGTCCCAAAAATAAATAAACGTTGAAAAAAAAAAAACATCATTTATAATTCCATCAAAAACTATTTAGCGTTATAGTCCACAAAATAGGGGCAAGACCTGCACATTGAAAATTACAAACTGGTGTTGAGAAAAATTGGAGAAGACCTAAATAAATGGGGTGATATATCATGTTCGTGAACCGGAAGCCTCAATATTTTTTAGTGTCTCTTTCCCCAAAATTGATTTATAGATTTAGAGAATTCCAATCAAGATCCCAGCAGTTCATTGGGTAAACACTGGAAAGCCATACCAAAAATTTCTATGTAAACGCAAATGACCTAGAAAAAGCCAAAATAATGTTGAAAACTAAGATCCACGTTGGAATACTCACACTGCCTGACTTTAAGATTTACTATAAGGACACACGATTTGAGAGAGTGCGGCATTTGTGTTTAGGTAGAAGGTCAAGGGTACGGGATTTCAGCAAGAACGACAGATTAAGGACCTCTAAAAAGCCCTTCTTTCATTAGGGCGATGAGACCCCTGAAAAAAATGGGTCGGGTTCAACTTTTTCTGATCTGTGGAAATTGCCCAAAATCTTGCAGCAAACTGGGGAGTCTCTATTCAAGAAAAACAGCTGACTATCAGTCAGAACACTGAGTTTTGTGGCGTTGTAACTTGCCCTGTTCCCATCCCCATTGCCCCAGCTCTGCAATAGCTTTGAAAAGCAAACAGCTCGCCATCCCATGAAAACCAGCAGCCTGGTAGCCGCTAGAGGGGGCAGAACAAGGCTGGAACTCTTTGAAGCCCCTTTCCCAGAGAATTGTCGTCATTTGACCCATTTGGTGGTTCTTTAAAAAGAGACCACTCTCGAGGTTTCTCTTTATTTGATCTGACTAGGAGCTTGCCAAGTGTGAAAAGCCTTTTCTCAAGGGGTGTTTGTTAGAAACAGCCAGGGGTAATTGCTTAACCTTGCAGCTGTCTGAAGCAGTGGATTAGCATTTGGGGAAAACAAAAGGTTACCCAGAAGCTTAGAAGTAAAAGCTGGGGAATGAGATGTCTATAAGAAGCTTTGAAAAGCTCTGAGATATTCCTGGGAATTTAGAAGTTCACATGCACCTGTAGGGCTAGGCGCCTGCCCAGGCCTATGAGAATCCTCAGAAACGACCTGAGAAGGCTCTATACTCTCACCTCTGGCTGACCTTGAGGCTGTGTGTGACCTTGGGGCAAGCAATCAGTGAAGGCCAGAGCAGAAATGTAGGCTGCCTGGCTGCGGGTCGAATATATTCCTCGACATAGATACACAAAGCCCCACAGCAGAGATGGGACACTTACTGGTTCCAAGCGTTTAAGAAACTTTCTGATGAGCTGACCATTAAGCTGTTCACGCAGAGACTTCAGAGGCCACACATGACAAAAACTGCAGCCTCAACAGAATTCGTTCAGAGAAGTCACGAAACAAATAACAGCAGCGATAGCCGTCGACCCTAGAAAGGGGTAGATTCTGACTTCCAGAATTGCCCCACTATATTAACGAAAAAGAACGAGACAAGCAAAGGAACAAGAAAGTCTGGGACATGGACAGGGCAAAAAAGGAGTCAGCAAAACTCTAATGGATTATAGACATTGGACTTACTAGACGAGATTGTAAATCAGGTAGTTTGAGTATGTTCAAAGAACGCCTGAGCAAGAGAAAGAAAAATGAAGAAAACAAAACAGAGCCTCAGAGAACTGTGGGATACTATCAAACATATCAATATATGCATAATAAGACTTCTAGAAAGAGAGGAGAAAATAAATCAGCAGAAAGAATATTTGAAGAAATAATGGTTTAAAACTTCCCAAATCTGATGCAAAACATTAATCTGCACACTCAAGAACTCAGTGAAGTCCAAGTAGGATAAATTCAAAGAGATCCACACCTAGACACATCGTAATCACACTGTTGAAAGTTGAAGACAAAGAGAGAGCCATGAAAGTGGGAAGAAATAAACAATTCTATTGAAACTCAAGAAGGTTAACCGTGAACTTCTCATCGGAAACCATGGAGGCCAGAAGGATGGGATGACATATTCAAAGAGCTGAAAGACAAAGAATGTGAATTAAGAATCCTACATCCTGGGGCACCTGGGTGGCTCCATCAGTTAAGCGTCTGACTTCAGCTCAGGTCATGATCTCATGGTTTGTGAGCTCGAGCTCTGCATCAGGCTCTGTGCTGATGGCTCGGAGCCTGGAGCCTGCTTCGGATTCTGTGTCTCCTCCTCTTTCTGCCCTCCCCTGCTCCTGCTCTGTCTCTCAATAATAAATAAATGTTAACAACAACAACAAAAAGAATCCTATATCCAGCAAAACAATCTTTCAAAAATGAAGAAGAAATTATGACATTCCTATATAAACAAAAGCTAAGAGAATTGCTTTCTAGCCAACAAGCTCTCCAAGAAATACCGATGGGAATATTTCAGCCTAAGTGATAGGGCAAACAGTAATGTGAATCCACATGAAAAAATAAAGAGTTCTAGTAGGGGTAACTTCATGGGCAAATACAAATATAAATATAAAATAGGGGTGCCTGGTGGCCCAGTTGGTTGAGCATCTGTCTCTTGATTTCAGCTCAGGTCATGATCCCAGGGTTGTGGGATTGAACGTTGCGTCGGGCTCCCATGCTTTGTGGAGCTTGCTTAAGATTCTTTCTCTCTCTCCCTTTATCCCTCTCCTCTGCTCATGCTCTCTCTCTATATATAAAAATAAATAAATAAATAAATAAATAAATAAATAAATAAATAGAGTTTTAGACCATGTTCAATATTAATTCAAATTGGATAATAAACCTGACTTAAGAATAAAATTATAGAGGACACTCAGAACAAAATAGGAAAACTTTTGACTTATGTTGAACAAAAATTTCTTAGGACACAAGAATCGTCGACCAGGAAGAATAAATATATTGGGCATCATCAAAATTAAAGATTTTGCTATTCGAAAAATGCTGATAAGAAAATGAAAAGGCAAGCTGCAGCCAGGGAAATGATATTTGCAAAACATATATGAGATAGAGTTTGAATCTGGAATATATAAATAACTTTTACAGCTCAAAAAGAAGACAACTTAATTAAAAAGTAGATGACATTAAAAAATTTTTTTTAACATTTATTTATTTTTGAGAGACAGAGCAAGACAGAGCACAAGTGGGGGAGGGGCCAAAGGGGGTGGGGGCACAGAATCCAAAGCAGGCTCCAGGCTCTGAGCTTCAAGCACAGAGCCTGACACGGGGCGCGAACTCACGGACCATGAGGCCTGAGCCGAAGTTGGATGCTTAACCTACTGAGCCACCCAGGCGCCCCCCAAAATAGATGACATTTTGAATAGACACTTCGCCAAATTAGATACGTAAATGAGCCTCTGAAAAAATGTTCAACATTATTTGTCATTAGGGCAATATAAATTGCTATCCCAATGATACTCTACCACATACCCAGTAGGACAGTTAAATTTAACGAGATTGCTAAAATCAAGCTTTTTGGTAAAGATGAGTGGCACCTTTGCCTAAATTTGCCACTTTGGGGGGGAACTCTCACCCATTGCTGGTGGGAATGCAAAATGGTATGGCCACTTTAATGAACAGTTTAGCAATTTCTTCTAAAGTTAAGTGCAAACTTCCCTTATGCCTAGAAAGCTTTTTTTTTTTTTTTAACGAGGTGTTTGCAAAATAGAAATGAAAATATTGTCCACATGGCCTTGTATGTTCCCGGAAGCTTTATTCATAATAGCCCCAAACTGGTAACAACCAAATGTCCATCGGCTAATGAATGGATCAACACCTTGCGGGATATTAGAAATGTAATATATTGTTTGGCATGTTAGGGAAGGGTATTCAGCAAGAAAAATGAGCAAACTGCCCCGACACACAGTAACATGGATGTATCTTCACAGCATTATGCTGAGTAGAGAAAACCAGAAACAGAACACGACATAATGAGTAATTCCATGTAAATGAAATTCTAAAAAAAGGCAACACTACAGGGACAGAAAGTAATAGTTTGATCCGTGTTTGCCAGGGGCCAGGAGGGGAAACAGAGGATTGACTGAAAAGAACACGAGAGAATTTTCTGGTATCATGAGATTGTTCCATAGCATGGCAGTTATACTGCTATATATATTTGCTGGAAGTCATCAAAATGTGCGCGTAAAATGGGTGAGTGTTATTGGCTATAACATTACACCTCAGTAAAGCTGAATAAAAAAACACATCCACAGGGGCGCCTGGGTGGCTCAGGCGGTTAAGCGGCCGACTTCGGCCCAGGTCGTGATCTCACGGTTCGTGAGTTCGAGCCCCGTGTGGGGCTCTGTGCTGACAGCTCGGAGCCTGGAGCCTGCTTCGGATTCTGTGTCTCCCTCTGTCTCTGACCCTCCCCTGTTCATGCTCTGTCTCTCTCTGTCTCAAAAATAAATAAACATTAAAAAAAAATAAAATGCAATAAAATGAATAAACGTTAAAAAAGAAAAGAAAAGAAAATAAATAAAATAAAAAACACATCCACAGAGCAAGTAACTTGACATTTGTTCTACTTTGCTCCCTGCCACGGCTCAGCCCACACAGTCATCGGCTCTGTCCCCACCTTTCTACGGAGACTTCTCCGGGTTCATTAGCCGCCTCTGCCTTCGTTCGCCAGGTACGTGTTTTTGATCCCTCCCTCCTTGCCGATGTTTTCTCTGCCGGCTCTCGTAACCGCCCTGTCTCCTGGGTTGTTCTCACCTCTTGCTCCATGTTGGCCTTCTTTCCACGCTTCTTCTCCGTCTGCCCCTCAGAGGTTGGTCTTCGCTGAGATGCTTCTGTTTTCAGTCCTCCGCTCTCCTCTAAATGCTGGGCATGACTGATCTCATCCCCACGTGACCTCGCTCATCGTTTCCAAACATAACAACCCAGACCAACTCAGTCTTGGCATCCAGCGTGTCCTAAATCATGTCAAGGGATATAAAGAAAGCCTGAGACGAAATGGATTCAAGTTCGCTTCAATTAAACCCAGCCTATACCCACAACTGGAAGAGATCTGTGAGCAAAATCCAATGAACGTTAGTGTTGCAACTCCAGGGAAAGGTTTATAATCGTGGCTTCGAGCTAGGTGAAGTCTGAAGTTCAGCCACACAGACGAGACCCCCACCTGCCATTGAATGATGGCGGAAGCCCCCCCAACTCCTTCTGCCCCCTCCCCCCATACGCACAATGTAATTCATCACGACAATTCTATTCCTTCTTAGGCTGAGTCCTCAGCTCACCTTCATAGCTAACTGTGAGATGAGCTGCCCACTGGGACTCTTTTCCAGACGGGAGAACTCCCCTTTTGCTGTTCCTTCTCCTTTCGGTTCCAGGGCATTTTTTTTCAACCAGGAGACTACCTCATAAAGCAATGTGCCTGCCACCCTCCATGAGTCAAAGGAGCATGTCACCGTGAATTTCGGAAAATAAAATCACCAGTCCACAGGGAAATGGATTTAACACAGTGGTGTTCATAAAGCACCTCTCCTCAGCTTCTTAAGCCCAGACTTTAATAATTCAATGTTTTTTCTGCCACGACGCTAAGATTTTTCTGAAACAGAAAGTCAGCAGTAAGACGAAGCCTACATCCTCCCCCATTACCAAGGCCGCGGAACTAATGCCTCTTCTGTAACCTTGTGCCGTGACCACGTGGAAATCTTCCCACCAGTGTGCCGATTTCGGACCCCCGTCACCTCCCTGACTCACTGGGATTAAAGCCCCGGTTCTCAAAAAGGTAGGCAAAGCAAAAAGATTTCGGTCTATGCACGTGGTCGGACTTCTTCTGAGTCATTTCAAATCATGAGCCTTTGCCCTGAACCCCAAAACACATAGCCCATAACAGGGTAAAAACAGGGGTGCCTCCCTGGCTCAGTTGGTAGAACATGCAACTCTTGATCCTGGGGGTTGTAAGTTCGAGCCCCGTGTTGGGGGTTGAGATTGCTTAAATAAAATAAAATCTTAAAAAATAAATCAATAAAAACAAAAACAAAACAAAGCACCTGGTAACCTGTCATATTGGCCAGACAGATGTTTCGGAATCGGTTTCCTTCTTATGGGCTTATTATTAGTAGTAAACATTTCTTGGGGCTCCTGGGGTGGCTCAGTCCAGTTAAGCACCTGACTCTTGATTTCAGCTCAGGTCATGATCTCACAGTTAGTGGGATTGAGCCCCAAGTCGGGCTCCGCGCTGACAGCAAGGAGCTTTCTTGGGATTGTCTCTGTCCCTCTCTCTCTGCCTCTCCCCTACTCACGCATGCACACGCACGAGCTCTCTCTCTCTCGCTCTCTAAATAAACTTAAAAATTTTTTTCTAATTAAAGCTATATATCCAAGGTTTTAAAAATATACAAAAACTATGTAAACACTTCTTAAAACATAAAAAGTAATAAATGTTCCCTCTGAAATTTGGGGAAATGGAGAAAATACAAAGAAGAAAGCTAAAATTACTCATAATTCCACCGGTAAAGGACTACTGTTAACATTGTTTTATAGCTTTTCGGTTTTTTATGGACATGTACAACTGATTTGCAAGGATTTATGTGGTCGTGCTATATCTACTGTTTTATAACCTTCTCCTTTTAATAATTCACATTTAGTGGACTTAGTCTTCATATACTCTTCCAAAATAGTGTTTTTAATATCTATGGTAGCATTCCATCATATGCCTTGTATCATTTCTATAACTAGATCTTAAATTTAAAAAAAAAGTTTCAGTGGTTTCTATTTGCTTATAAATATCATGTCCTTGCATAGTGATCTTTCATACACACGTATGATATGCCTACAATTTTTGACGAGATGAACCTAGGAGTCTGAAATTCCCTTAAGGTCTGGAACATTCCAATTAAGAGCCTGTGCCTCTAATACACTCTTCCAAATGAGTCTTCTTAGAGCTCAGCTGTAACCCTGCCTCTTGCGGAAGGCCTTCAAGGGCACGTACTGAATTAGCTGTTTATTCCTTAACCTGGCGTTCCAAGACCCTTTCTCTAGTTATGTACCAGGCACTTTACACACATTATCTCTAATCCTCACAAGTGGTCGGAGGCAGATATCATTTTATGGTATGGAAATTGATATCGAGAGAAGTCTGATACCTTGCCCAAGGTCATATCCCTAATTAATGGGTATTTGAATCCAGATCTGCAAAGCCTGTATTCTTTTCCTCGGTGACTGTCGCTAATGCTCACCCAACCTCCACGGGAGAGAGGAACCTGTCATATGTGCGGAAGCCAGTCTGCCAGGATTCGGACCCTGGGCTGACATCTAGCTTTGTGACCTCACGCGAGTTACTGTCTCTGTCTGTATTTGTGTCCTCATCTCTAAGATGTGGGTAATAACAGTAGCCACCCCATAGGGGTGTGGTAAAGATTAAATTAGTGACTATACATAAAGTGTGCAGACTTATGCCTGGAGCATTGGAATATTAATTACTTTCATTATCATTACCATCACGTCATCATCGTCGTGGTTCTTACTGTTTTTTTTTTTTTTAATTTTTTTTTTCAACGTTTATTTATTTTTGGGACAGAGAGAGACAGAGCATGAACGGGGGAGGGGCAGAGAGAGAGGGAGACACAGAATCGGAAACAGGCTCCAGGCTCCGAGCCATCAGCCCAGAGCCCGACGTGGGGCTCGAACTCACGGACCGCGAGATCGTGACCTGGCTGAAGTCAGACGCTTAACCGACTGCGCCACCCAGGCGCCCCCTTACTGTTTTATTTTAAACAGGTGAAAAATGTTCAACCTCCCGGGTAAGCTCGAGAAATGCAAATTAGGCAATATATTACATTTTTTTCTTTACAAATTAACGCAAGAAATCGTTCAAACCGCTGTAACACTCAGTGCCGGTGACAGGGCAGCAGGACAGGCATCGTTTATTCTACTGCTGAAGGTGTAAGTGGGCATAAAGTTCTTAAAGGCATTTTTTTCAACATATGGGGGAAGATGTTTTTTAATTGTTATTTAAAAAACTCGTTTCTTATTTGAGTGTAGTTGACACACAATGTTACATTGGTCTCAGGTGTACAACAAAGTGATTTGACAAGTTCATACATTATGCCGTGCTCAGCACAAGGATAGTTCCCATCTGTCACCATACAAGGCTATGACAATGTCATCGACAATATTCCTTATGCTGGGCCTTTTTTCCCCCGTGACTTATTCATTCCATAATGGGAAGCCTGTGTCTCCCTTTCCCCTTCACCCGTTTTGGCCAAGCCCCCACTCCCTTCGTCCATGGCCACCGTCAGTTTGTTCTCTGTGTTTCCAGGTCTGATTCTGCTTTTTTTTGTTTGCTTATTCATTTGTTTAATTCCACAGATGAGTGAAGCCATTTGGTATTCGTATTTCTCAGTCAGACTGCCGGTTGCCATGGGGGCAGGAGGTGGAGGGACGGGCAAAATGGCGGAAGGGGAGTGGGAGATACAGGCTTCCAGTCCCAAGAGCGCTTGTGTTGTTTCCGACGCTTGGCCGTTGTGAACAATGTTGCAATAAGCATAGGGGTGCACGTATCTTTTCGAACCCGTGTTTTCACCTTCTTTGGGTAAATACCCAAAATGGAATTATTGGATCATGTGGCATTTCCATTTTTAATTTTTTGAGGAAACTCCACACTGTTTTCCACAGTGGTTGCACCATTCCCACCAGCAGTCTCTCCGCATCCTCACCAACACTTGTTATTTCTTGTCCTTTTGATTTTCGCCATTCGAACAGGTGTACAAGGGTATGTCATTGCGGTTTTGATCTGCATTGCCCTAATGATGAGCGATGTTGGGCATCTTTTCAGGTGTCTATTGGCCATCTGGATGTCTTCTTTGGAAAAATACCTACCCAGGTCCTCTGTCCTTTTTGTAATTGGATCATTTGGTTGTGTTTTTTTGTTTGTTTGTTTGTTTGTTTTGCTGTTGAGTTGTAGAAGTTCTTTATATACGTTGGATATTAACCCCTTACTGGATATATTATGTGCACATACCTTCTCCCATTCAGTAGGTCGCCTTTCTGTTTTGTCGATGGTTTCCTTCATTGTGCAAAATGGCGTTCCTACTATTCCATTGCAGGAAAACCAGCCTTGCTGGCCATTTCCCAAACATAAACTGATTCCTTGATCCACGCCTTTGCTCACACTGTTTTCTGCCCCTGGCATGCCTGTCTCATCTCTTCTTAAGACTAAACTTTATGGCTGGTATTTATTGATGAGGCTGGTAGAACTGAATCCTCCTTATCTGTACAAAGCTACTCTCTTTCTTATTGTTGCATAATCCCTCCCTTTTTCTTACCCCACCTGTGACTATATTTTTCATCCCGTCTGTCCGCTTTCAGAGCTGTGCATGTGCCTGCTTACTTTCTTCCTTCACAGAAAGCTTGCTGAGACGTTCCCAGAGACAGTTCTGGGAACCGTCACATACGTAGCATGGAGAACAGTGTGAAATTGAGCCAGACAGTCTGCGTTTAATTCCCAAGTTTGCCCTTTACTACCTCGCGAATTGTTGGACTTCTCCATGCCTCAGGTTTTTTTCCCTCTGTGAAATGGACATGACAATAGGACCTACTTTGGGGGGTTGGCAGGGGGATCAAATGCGTACATATGTGTAATATGCTTGGAATCATGTCTGAGGCATAGCGAGTGCTCAGTAAATGCTTGTTAATGCAATTTTACACGATAAGCCCTGAGGAGGTGCTAGTGGAGTGACTGGAGGCCCTCAGGAATCATGATTAGTCACTAGACATTTGTCTGAGCTGTGCGGGCTCTCTCTGGCTATTATTTGCTATCGTCAGGAATTATTTCCTAGAATGACTCTTGGTGGTGGTGGTGGTGGTGTTGTTAATGGGATTCAGAGTAGTCGTGGTAATTACTGAACTCTAATCTCTGGGTCAAAAAGTGAAGGCGTAAGTAAATCTTGGAGACGTAAGAAAGAAGATAGCCTTTGGCAGATGACTCTTCAAAATGTCTCCAGAAGCCAAACTGCTTATTGCTCTTCATGTGTATTTGTTTTTGAGGGAGAGGGCGAGCAGGAGAGGGGCAGAGAGAGAGGGGAACGGAGGATCCCAAGTGGGCTCTGTGCTGACCGCAGAGAGCCCCATGCGGGGCTCGAACTCATGAACTGTGAGATCGTGACCGAACTGTGAGATCGTGACCTGAGCTGAAGCGGGATGTTTAACAAGCTGAGCCACCCAGGCGCCCCAGTCAAACTGTTTCGGAGAGCACAGGCCCCCCGCTGATGCCGACCGTGAACCCTTCCCCTGCTGAGGGCGTCCTGGGGCTACAGCAATAGTATTGTTTGGCTTGTCGTGCTGTGTATAAAAAGGTGATCAAATATAAGCAGGTATGAGACAAGCTGCAGTTGTCCAGTACATTTTGTTGCCCTAGAACTTTTGCTCCCATCGGAAAGAGCAACATGGCCACCCATCCCACGGGCTCGTTTGCCTGCTGGTGCTCTGACCTCTCACTTTTGAGCTCCTGACCAGTTGGAGCTCCGTCTCCAGCTCTCAGGATTTTCCAGCTGCCCCCTCTTGGCGGGGGAGTTATGCAGGATGTTTCTATGCTTTCAGTGGTTACCCCAGGAATTGCAACCTACGTTCTTAATGTATCATGAACGAACGTTAATCCGTACCGTTACCCTCCTTCTCTGCCAAAATTATTGCATTGTATCACCCGGTACCAAAATCCGCTTCTCTGGACTAGCGACGAGCCCTTCTGCCATTAAAGGGGCTATGCCAAGGAAGAACAGCTTTCGGTTTTCGTGCCAACATCAATCAGTTAAGTAGGAACCAGAGTTCTGAAGCGATCTTCAAGGTCAGAGGGGAATATAAGCCCTGGAGAGTGTTAGGAGACCAGGAGGAGCCCAGTAGCCATCAGAGACTGGATAAGAGAGGAATCAGAAATAAGATCGTGTTAGAAAAATACAACCCACCAAGATCAAATCATGAAAATTGAAAATCTGAGCGGACCAGTTATCGTAAGGAGATTGAATCAGTGATCAAAGGAATTCCCAACAAACAAAAGTCCATGGCCAGATGGCTTCAGTGGTGAAATTCTCCCAAACGTTTACAGAAAAGTTCGTTCCAAACCTTCCCTAACTTGTGCCTGCTTAAGGTTCTCTCTCTCCTTCTGCCCCTCTCCCCCTTTGTGATTGCATCAAAAAGAATAAAATCCCTAGGGTGAAATTGAATCGGAGCAGTGAAAGAGAGGTATGCTGAAAACTATCAGATGTTGATGAAAGAAATTGAAGAAGATACAAATAAATGGAAAGATATTCTGTGTTAATGGATTGGAAGAATTAATATTGTTAAAATGTACTACTATAGAAAGCCACCTACAGAGTAAATGCACTCCCTATTAAAATTCCAATGGCACATTTCCCAGAAATAGAAGAAAAACCATTCCAAAATGTGTATGGAACCACAAAAGACTGAATAGCCAAAGAAACCTGGAGAAAGAAGAATAAAATTGGAAGTATCGTATTTCCTGATTTCAAACTATATTACCAAGCTATAGTAATGAAACAATACGCATTGTCATAAAAGCAGACACATAGATGAATGGAACAGAATTGGGAGCATAGAACCAGGCCCACACATATGTGGTCAACTACTTTATGTCGAAGGAGCCAAGAATATTTAATGGGAAAGGGACAGTGTCTTCAATAAAGGACGTTGGGAAAACTGGACAGCCACCCATAAAAGATGAAACTCGACCCCTATCTCACGCCATCCACAAAAATCAACTCAAAATGGATTAAAGACTAGAACCTAACACCTAAAACTATAAAACTCCTCAGAGAAAACATAGAGGGTAAACTCCTTGACACCAGTCTTTTTTTTTTTTTTCAACGTTTATTTATTTTTTGGGACGGAGAGAGACAGAGCATGAATGGGGGAGGGGCAGAGAGAGAGGGAGACACAGAATCGGAAACAGGCTCCAGGTTCTGAGCCATCAGCCCAGAGCCTGACGTGGGGCTCGAACTCCCGGACCGCGAGATCGTGACCTGGCTGAAGTCGGACGCTTAACTGACTGCGCCACCCAGGCGCCCCAACACCAGTCTTAATAGTGGTTTTTTGTTGTTGTTTTGAATTTTATAGCAGAAGCCAAGTCAACAAAAGAAAAAACAAACAAATGGGACTACACCAAACTAAGAAGCTTCTGTACAATGGAGGAAACCACCAACAAAATGAAAGAGCGATGGTACAGAGTGGGAGAATGTTTCTGCAAATCATCTATCTGGCAAGGGGGTAATACTCCCCAAATGTAAAGAACTCCTACAACTCAATAGCAAAAAAACCAATCTGATTAAAAAACGGGCAGAGGAACTGAGTGGACATCTTTCCAACGAACACGTATAGATACATGAAAAGGTGCTCGACATCACTGATCCTTAGGGAAATGCAAACCAAAACCTGAGTGAGATAGCACCTCACAGTTGTCAGAATGACTGCCATTCACAAGACAAGAATGTTGTCTTCGCGTTGGCCAGAACGTGGAGAAAAGGGAGCCTTCGTGCATGGTTGGTGGGAATGCAAACGAGGGCCGCCACTATGGAAAATGGTAGAGAAGCATCTCCAAAGATTAAAAATAGAACTACCGTGTGATCCAGTAATTCAACTTCTGCGTATTTATTTATTTGTTTTTAAAGTCTATTTATTTATTTGGAGAGGGAGAGAGAGCCAGCATGAGCAGGAGAGGGGCAGAGAGAGAGAGGGAGAGAGAGAAAATCCCACGCAGGCTCCGCACTGTCAGCACAGAGCCCGACGCGGGGCTGGAGCTTGCCAACCGTGAGATCTAGACCTGAGCCTAGATCAAGAGTCAGATGCTTAGCCGACTGAGCCATCCAGGTGCCCCTCCACGTCTGGGTATTTAAATGAAGGAAAGGAAATCGCTGTCTTGAAAAGATATCTGCACCACTGTGTTCACGGCAGCGTTAGGCAACCAACGAATTAGGTAATTAACCAAAACATGAAAACAACCTAATGTGCGTGTATATGTAGTGAAATAAGTCAGAGAAAGACAAATACTGTATCATATCCCTTATATGTGGAATCTCAAAACAAACAAAAAAAATTCACAGATACAGAGAATGGCTTGATGCAGAGGCGGAGCGGGCATGTGTAAGGCGAGCAAAGGATGTAAACATCCAGGGCAAGATAACTAAGTCATAGAGGTGTAAGTTACAGCACGGAGGGTAGAGTTAACGATCCTGTATTGGCATATTTGAAAGTCGCGAAGAGAGTAGACCTGACGAGTTCTCAGCATCACCGGAAAAAATAATTACAACGCAAGAAAAACTAATTATACGTAGATGTTACCTAAACGTGTCCTGATCATCTCACAGGACATACATATAGCAAATCGTTCTGTTGTACACCTTGGACTGACTCCCTGTTTTATGTCAATTACATCCCGATAAAACTGGTGGGGAAAAAAAGATCTGGCTCATGAGAGACCTTAGCAGCTCAAAGGCTTCCCTGGGGTTCGTTTTAGGGTTTCCTGGATTACTGGCGACTCAGTGCAATATAAAAGCGTGCGCCGTCTAGGGGAAGGGGCTGTCGGAGGGGCACGACAACACATGGAGACCTCTGAGTGACGTCCTCAGGCTGGTTGCCATCACACTGGGGGAACTAAGACGCAGAACAAGGAGCTAACAGGGAAGTGACGGAAAATACCGGAGCGGGATGGAAGGCCGTTCATCCTGAGTGGTGCTTTGCATCTGCGAATAAAAGGCGGGACAGCGGCTAAGTGGACGGGGTGGGAGTGGGGCTCAGCCTTGAGGTGGCCTTTGGAGGACTGGTTCTGTGTCTTCTGTTGCTCGACATGCCACAGATTTCCTTAAATTACTGTGGTGTCAGGTGGAGAGGCAACAGTGTTAGCCACGTGTGTGGAAAAAGATAAATCCCCTGCTGGATGTGAGCCTCTGAAACTTGAGGCCCCAGGTTTCCAGACCCTCCTAGGGAAGCACCTGAGAGTTCCCAGGGGATTCTTCTTCCATTCAGTTGGTTTGCTCACAGGATAATCAGACATCCAAGAACAGGGCTGAACTAGGCTCTTGTCCCTGCTCCCCATCTCAGCGTCTGGGGCGGGGGTGCAGGGGGCAGGCTTTGAAATCACAGGGGGCAGACAGTTAAATAGAATACATGAAATCTAGAGAAGTAGGCTTTGTCCAGAGAAAGATCCAGCACGCTGAGGCTTGCAAACATAAAGCTCCAGGAAGCCATTGGGTAAATACAAATTGAGAAAGCCAAGCCCTTCTTTAAATTGCTTTTGGAAGAGAAGTAACCACAGGATGACATTGTCCCCCACCGCCCTCACTGCCTCCCTAGGCATAAAATGAACACACTGAAGGAGAAGCTTGACCCGAAAAAATATTAAACTTAATCGGTGTCTGGTTCTTAATCTTTCTAGGGTGTAAGCTGGGTACCACTGAGAATTGGTGTCTAACTGGACTGATATGCAAAACTAAGGTTGTTCTGGGCCTCTGTCCCACCCCCCACCGGGTACTCTCAAAGAAAAACCAAGATTGCCAATAATACCTTAAGGTGTGAGTTGCCCCCATGGACATTTGCATTTAAATGTACCAGGGCCCTTCGGTGGCTCTGACAGTTAACCTTCTGACTCTTGGTTTCAGCTCAAGTCGTGATCTCACCGTTTGTGGGTTCAAGCCCCACATTGGGCTCCATGCTGGCAGCGCGGAGCCTGCTTGGGATTCTCTCTTTCCCTCTCCCTCTCTCTCTGCCCCTCCCTCGCTCACTCTCTCTGTCTCTCTCTCAAAAACAAATAAATAAACTTAAAAAAAAATAAAAATAAATGTACCAAACCTTTAGGGGCACCTAGGTGGCTCAGTGGGTTAAACATCCCAACTTCAGCTCAGGACATAAACTCGCAGTTTGTGAGTTCGAGCCCTGCATCAGGCTTTGTGCTGACAGCTCAGAACTTAAAGCCTGCTTTGGATTCTGTATGTCCTCTCTTCCTGCCCTCCCCTCACTCTCTCTCTCTCTCTCTCTCTCTCTCTCTCAATAAATAAACATTAAAATAATAATAATAATAATAATAATAAACAAATGTACCAAATCTTCAACCTGAAGGACATGTCCAAAAAAAAGAGTTCTTTGGGCACCCAGAGTCTGGGACTCCACCTGTGACCCAGGATGGTTCTAGAGAAAAATGACTGGGAACCCCTTTTTTGAGTGGCTCACTTGAAGCCAATATAAATGAGCCCCATTTTTGTGTTCTTTTATTCCTCCTGTTCTCCACCCTGGCTGTCCTCAAGCCTGATCATCCTAAGTATTCATGCATCAGCCAATTTATTTCTGCATTTCATCTGACTAGGGTAAAAGTTAATCTAATTAAAAACTTAATCAGGCGAAGCAACCAACACAATATGGAAATCCAGGATTTCTACCCTTTGCATAATGTACAAACAAGGAAAAAATATAGTTACCTGAATAATTAGCAGTTTCAAAGTGTCTAATAATTACCACTTGCTGGGAACAAAACTCTTGGAGAAGAGGGAAGGTGGAATTAATTTAGGGGGCTGGTCAAGAATGTGTTGTGGATTCCCTGTTTTAAAAAACAAAGTCAACTGAAAAAATGTGAAGATCTAATTGTCTTTATTAATCGATTCATGAATCCGGCAGCATCCCATCTAGCTAATAGAGAGGAGCTCTGTGGAGTTGTACCAAATGGAAGGTTTCTATAGGAAGGAGGATGGGCGAAGGAGTTATCAGCAAAAGAAAAGAAAGGATTGTTTACCAGCAAAACAAACAAACAAAAGGCTTGTTTCAGGCAAGGTCACTTTCCCTGGTCAGAAAATTCCTGACCAGTTAGAATTACATTTCTGGGAGAAGTTGAAACTTGTCTTCAGTGATACCATTTTGGGTCCGTGGTTTTCTTTTTAACACCTGGTTATTGGGGAATAATGAGGCGCCCGCCTACTGAACAAGAACCCCTGGCCCAGGCAGACCAGGAAAACCTGCAAAAATTCAAGGACAAGCAAGGACATCAAGAATGGGCTAGGACGACCATCTGTTCGTAACAGCTTGTGGGGCCAGTGGAAGGGGGAGTGAATTTTGCCTCTGGAAGATCTGTCTCAATCTCTACAACTCCCTGCAGGATCCTCGGTTTTCTTATCTGGCCAATGGGGACCCAATCCCTACCCATCTTGTTCTAGGCACTGCCTGGGGGAATGAACGGATGTCCGAGAGCGTGATAAGCTCTAAAGCACTACAGCGATGTTAGATATTTTTAATAAATGACACTGCTTGTATAGTAAACAGGCATAGGAAGCAGTTGAATAATCAACAACGTGTATTGGAACCTTGCGATGGCAGAGAACAGGGAACGCAATGGCACCCAAGGACATAATACCCAGCATGCCTAGCCGTCTTGAAAAGAGTCAACTAGGGGGTACCTGGGTGGCTCGGTTAAGCATCCTACTTCGGCTTAGGTCACGATCTCGCGGTCCGTGAGTTCGAGACCCGCACCGGGCTCTGTGCTAACAGCTCAGAGCCTGGCGCCTGCCTCCGTTTCTGTGTCTCTCTGTCTCTGCCCCTCCCCTGCTCTCACTCTGTCTCTCTCTCTCTCTTTCTCTCTCTCAAGAGTCATAAATATTAAAAAAATATTTTTCTTAAAAAAACCAAAAGGGTTCAACCAGGAAGTTTGGACAACGGGTGTTGGATTAGTTCTGAAAAGTAGGTAAAGTTTGAAGAGCATGAGGGTTTTAAATCCATGAGGCCAAGGAAGGCGCTCTTCTGGGCAGACGAAAATCACAGTATTCATTCACTCATTTAAAAAATTATTTGCTCAACAAATGTCTATTGTGTGTTTGATCTGTATCAGGCAGAGGAGCAAATGCCTCAAGGCAAGAAATGTGCAGTGCATACTTAAACCTTCCGAGCCAGCTCTGAAAGCATCCAAAAGAAAGAGACAGAGCGGCCGAGAGAGGAGGGGAGAGAGTGGAAGAGCCAACAGGCAGGTTGTGGCCCGATCAAGGAGCCCGAATGAGTGTGCGGCTTTGATTCAGTGGGTGCGGAGCCGCTGCCCTTGAAGACAGACCCAAGGAGAATGAATAAATCTTTCCTTGTGCTGTGGCGGACGTTCACCTCCCTAACAGCCATATGTGGGGAGCAGATTAAGAGGCATGTGAACGGCAGAGCGCCCAGCTCGGGGGCGCTTCTGAGAGCTCCTGGAGGGAACCCAGGAGAAGTTCCAGAGCTGTGCCAGTTCAGGCGGCCAGATTACAGATCACGTGGCTGCCTTGAGCCTGACAAGAGTCTGTGACCGCCCCCCCGCCCCCGGCTCCTTCTCCCGGTGGAAACCCTAGTTCCATCTCCCCAAAGCCTTTGACTTTTTGAAGCTTCTTAAGATCGAGACGATTCCAAGGAATAAAACGCGTCAGTCTGGGCAGAGGGCTGCACAAGGGCAAAACCCAAGGCACTTTTGAATAGCCCCCGTCAGCCCAGATCGGCTAGTAAGAGGCACCTGCCGCGAACGGGCGGGCAGAGAGGCTTAAACTGGCTCACTGGCTCTCAGTTTGGAAACAAGATGGAAACTCGTCCTCTTTGTTTCCTTATCCCCCACGTATACTACTGGGTGGAAGCAAAAGAGAGGTGGCCACTGTCGGTTGAATCGGTGCAGTGGTCGAGATCAGGAGGTCGGGATTCTGTTGCGGGATTCTTATTGGTGGGTGGACTCATGACCTTGGGAAGTCACCTTGTCTTTCTGCGTATCTGTTCACTCACTTTCAAACTGAAGATGTTGGGATTCGCGCTGTAGCCCTCATCTGGAAGGTGGGTGATAGAGGGATGGGGACATCGGCCTCTCAAAGGAGGGCAGGGCGGGTGTGTGCAAATTAAGCATTCCGTTCATGCAACTGTAACAACACTGACTTTCCCCTTCCCGACAACCCCCCCAGGCACAATTTCTAGCTGCCCGTCTGAGGTCAGACCTAAACAATGCTGCAGGTGCGTGTGGGCTAGATGAGGGTCAGAGGGTGGGGGTCCCTGGGAATCTGTCCCCTCACCCTGATGTCCCAAAATTCCATGTTGACTTTTTCAGCTCCAGGACCCTCAACCTCTGTAAAGCAGCATCGATCTTCCTGTCTCCAAAGAGGAAATCTACAAAGGAGTGACACCTTACAGGAAACAGCTGAATCTTGAGTCTTCGAGGACGCTGAAACGCAAACCATTAATCCCCCAATTTCAGGGCATTGTGACAAAGCTGTAATTAAAACAAAATTACACTAACCTGAAGATCCCTCCCCCCCACCCCCACCTCTGGGAGTTACATCGTCCAAGCCTTTTGTGGAAATGAATTGGAGGGGAAGTTTTCAACTCTGGTCTTGCCCCGGGCTTTGATTCCGGTTTTCTCTTTCCACCCCCTCCGTGATGTGTGGTCCAGTCTCGGTGGCCTTTCTCCACTTGTCCCCATGTGGTCTCTGTCCTTACGGCCCTCACTGGGCTCCCAGGCGGGGTGCAGTGAACACCTCACCGGGTTCTGAGGGCCCTGGTCTCCTTGTCACAACCATTGCACTCACACCTTCCTGTCACTGAGTATTTCCAGCCCCCATCATTTTCCTCAAACCTCCCTGTGCCTTCTTCGTAGAACAACATTGCCTCTTTTTTTTTTTTTAATGTTTATTTATTTTTGAGAGAGAGACAGAGACAGAGTGCAAGCAGGGGAGGGGCAGAGAGAGAGAGGGGGACACAGAATCGGAAGCAGGCTCCAAGCTCCGAGCTGTCAGCACAGAGCCCGACACGGGGCTCGAACCCATGCCCCGCGAGATCATGACCTGAGCTAAAGTCGGACGCTCGACTGACTGAGCCACCCAGGCGCCCCTGCAGGTGCCTCTTACTCCACAGGGGAAATGGAGCCCATCTGGAAGCGGCATTCTCCTGTCCCCGTGCTCCCCAAGCCAGCCAGCCCCCCTCCTGTGCCTCAAGGTCTCCACCCTGGACCCTCCCCCTCAGCCACCTCCATCTAGGAACTACCCACTTCTCCCTTTCCTGCCGGTTCATAAGTACCCCATCCATACGTAGCATGAAGAGGAAAGGCTGCCTTTCCTTAACGGAAAAATAATCACACTCCCTGCTTGGCCATCAGGTGACCCTTAACCACAGAAGGGGCCTCTTTCCACCCTCCCCGTAGTCACCCCCACCAGCATCTCCCACTTGGAAAAGTGAACCCATCAGCAGGCTGTCGGTGATCTCTTGCTCACTCTCAGCGGCCGGCCAGCCCATGACACCTCGCCGTAGCATTTCTCTCAAATGGCCCCACCCACGTTTCCCAGTGCCCGGTGGTTCGATTCAGTGCAGAGTCTTCGATTATGTTTGTTGCCGTTTGGCTCTTGCAGAAGACATGCCCTCTTCCAGTGCCCAGGCCGTAGGGGATCCTCGTTTCCTTCCGTCTGCAAGTGGATCCTTCCCCGAAGTCTCTGTGTCTCAGTATTGCTCGTCTGTCCTCATGGCTCTACCCTGCCATCTCTTCCCTTATAATTTTCACACCGCAGTGTGTAACTTGGAACCTGCCCATGGAGCTCCGGGCCCCCAACTCTCCATACCTATCAAATCTCCTGTCAAATGGCCCTCGGGCACTTCAGGGTTGATCTCTCCCAAATCGAACTCGTTGCCCTCTTTTCTAAATATTCTCCTAATGTTTCTTCTCTTTGATGAATGCCGCCGCGATTCGTGATGGCACCCAAACTCACCTCCCAATTGTCTGGTCGCCTCCTCTTCATCCACGCCACACCTGCGTTCTGTGGGGCCTTCTCGTTCCCCTGTAGCAGATGACAATTTCTCTCCTCCAGACACTCTCCATGCTGCTGCCAAGATAACCTTTGTAAAACCACTCCTGGGATTTAGACCTCTCTATGGCTCTCTATTGACTTATGCCAATACAAAATCCAAATCTCTGGGCGAGGCCAAGAGGCTGTTTGTGATCTGAACAAGGTGAAAAGCCAGAAGACCCAATGATATGTGAGCCAAATAGTCGCCCTCTGATCTAAGCTGTCTGGGAGCAAACTCAAAAGCCTAAGGAACTTGGTTTTGTTTCTTAAACAAAGGAGACCAGTAGAGATATGAAGGTGCATAAAAACCAGAGCGTCAACCTGGGCTGGTCGGAACGCCAGAGCGACCAGGACGCAAGCAGGGCAGACCGTCAGCTGCTCAGGCACACTCCCATCTTCCTCCCAAGTGTCTGCTCCAACAGCGTCTTGTAGTGTGGTTACCATTCTCCCTTCCAGTCGCTCCTTCGAATTCAACTGTTTGTTTTCTTTTTCCTGGAATGTCTTCTGGTGCCTTGTAGTTGTGCAATACAGCTCTCCCGTAACACGCGTTCAGTAGGTATGTTACCCACTCTTTGAATAAATGGATGAATGTGTCTTCTAGATCAGGGAGCTCCTAGTAACCCACTCGTACCCAACAATAAATTAGGCTGGGTGAATTTACCCTAAAAATCAGGGATCAAGTGGTCGGGCAAAGATCACAGAACTTGTATGGGGAGGAAAGGGGGGCAGTGGGTTCAGGGAAAGAGGAGGAAGGTTCATAACAGGGTGTGATTCTCAAGGAACGGGTTGGGATAGGCCTGGTGAAGGGGTTCTGGAAAGCACGAAGTCGCAAAGTGACTGGGGAGTAGCGCTGTGTGGTACAGTTAATGAGGAAATATAAGAAAAGGGCATCAGGCCCTTCCTGGTCCCATCTGCCCCTGGCCCTTGCCAGTGCACCAGGGACAGGCCCACAAGACCTTGTGTTCCTGCTCCAGCCACGCTGGCCTTGGTAGTTTCTGGAGCTCACCAGGTTCTTTGACGTTAGTGCTCCTGGAACCAGGAGTGCTCTTCTCCCTTTGTTTTCAAATACAGATTTTATCACTCTTCAGCTATCGTGAGGCCCACAGATCAGGAGTTGATGCTATGGAGAAGAGAGTTTCTTACTGCCATGGACTGAACTGAATGTTTGTGTGCTCCCCCCGGCCCCGTTCCTGTCTTGAAAACCTAATGCCCAGTGTGATGGCATTTGGAGATGGGGCCTCTGGGATTCAGAGCCCTCATGAATGAGACCAGCGTCCTTATAGGAGAGGCCCAGAGAGTGTCACCGGTGGGAGAGTCTGGGTTGTGCGAACGGAGGTCTCCGTTCTCGGGTTTCCCAAGAGAGGAGAAGATTTACATGAGGATCCACGCTTGACAAAAGACAGCCGGGAGGAAGGTATCGAGCACAAAGCAGTTTATTAAGGACAGCACACTCTCAAGATGGGAGAAGAGGCAGGCCCAGAGGTGGCAACTGCCCTGAGGCCACAGGGGATTTTCCTTTTCTGGGGTCCTGGCCGGGGTGGTCTTTAATGGAGGCTGCTTCCAATCATTTGAGGGACTCTTCCCATAGGTCAGGAAGAGGGAGGTTTTGACCCTACAAGGTTTGTACCAAACTGTCATGGCAGCCTTCCCCCACGGTGGGGGGGGGGGGGGGGCATGACCACAATGCAACGGAATTATAATGAGTCTAGGGGTTACTCTGGGGCAGAGGTGGAAGAGGAGAGAGCATGTCCTGCACCTGTGACTCTTGATATCTTAGCCCCGGAGTCTCAGAAGCCACAAAGTCAGGATGTTGTGCCCTTAGGCTTCTAATGCATAGTTTATGTATCACTACCCTTGCCTCCAGCTCACTGCCTACTCTACCATAAGCTCCTTCGCTTCCTCTGCTCTGTAAGGACACAGTGAGAAGATGGCTGTCGATGAACCAGGAAGGGGGACCTCCCCCGACATTGGATCTGTTGGCACCGTGATGTTGGACTTCCAGCCTCCAGAGCTAGGAGGAATAAGACGCTCATAGTTTATGAGCCACCTGATCCCTGGAATTTTGTTCCATTGGCCTCAAGACAGATATACAAAGAGTCATACTCACAGCTTTCAAGAGGAGGGGGATGCCACCCTATGTGGGACACCAGCACCAGGGTCGGTCAGGAGGCAGACAGAGCAGGGGGAAATGTGAACCTTGACTGTAGTTTCCATGGGAAAGAACAAGTAGGGGAAGAAGGCTCAGGACTGGCTAATTTGAGGGCTCTGGTTCCCTTAATTGTCTGGTACCTCAGTTGGGGCGATTAGGGCAAGAGCCCAGCCTGTGATAGAGAAATGCCCAGCAACATCAAGAAAAGTAAATCGGCATGTGGACTCATCAGATTGAACCTACGGAATACCCGACCTAAAGACCTTAAAAACAACCACAGAAAACGAGACAGTAACAAAGTAAACACCATTAGAGCGACAGCACAGTCCTCAACAGCGACAACAGAACATAGACTCCACTGGAATTTCATTAAAATTTTTTTTTCCAGCGTTTTTATTTATTTTGGGGACAGAGAGAGACAGAGCATGAACGGGGAAGGGGCAGAGAGAGAGGGAGACACAGAATCGGAAACAGGCTCCAGGCTCCGAGCCATCAGCCCAGAGCCCGACACGGGCTCGAACTCACGGACCGCGAGATCGTGACCTGGCTGAAGTCGGACGCTTAACCGACTGCGCCATCCAGGCGCCCCTGGAATTTCATTTTATTTTTTTATTTTATTTTAAAAAAAAAATTTTTTTTCTACGTTTATTTATTTTTGGGACAGAGAGAGACAGAGCATGAACGGGGGAGGGGCAGAGAGAGAGGGAGACACAGAATCGGAAACAGGCTCCAGGTTCTGAGCCATCAGCCCAGCCATCAGCCCAGAGCCTGACGCGGGGCTCGAACTCACGGACCACGAGATCGTGACCTGGCTGAAGTCGGACGCTTAACCGACTGCGCCATCCAGGCGCCCCTGGAATTTCATTTTAAAGTACAAAGAGGAAATAACCGATAGCCTGGAAATCTACGTCCATGTAAACGTTATTTACGAGTCGGGGAAAACAAAGGTGTTTTCGTACAAACAGGGATTACAATAATTTTTTGCCAAGAGAAGCTCACCGAAAGAATGACTAAGTGTATGTGTCAGGAGTAAGGAAACTGAACCGGGAAGGAAAGAGTAGGTTACAGGGCGCACAAAGGCAAAGTAGGAGATTCGTAAACAAAGGAATAAATCTACCCAAACATTCGACATAAAACAGGTAGACCTTGAGCCACATTCTCAACGTGCTTTCCTCCAACAAATATTTATTGAGCACGTAACATGGGCCGGCCATTGTTTTAGATGTTGGTAAGATAATGGCAAATAAAACAGACCAAAATGTCTGCCCTGGATACGGGTTATAAATAAATAAGCAGAACATTTAGCATGCTGCAGGAGAAAAATTAAGCAGGGGCAGGGGATAAGGAATGTTGGAAAGAAGGGCAGGCATAAATAAAACTTCATCCTCATGGTTGGAGGTTGGTCAAAGAAACGGGTAAGTGTGCACAGTTGGCAAAATGGCGTCACTCAGGTCAAGTCATCAAAGCCGGGTCTTAGCCTCATTGCAATTTCAACCTCCCCCAGAAATTTAAGTCTTAACTGGCCAGTCAGGAATTTTCTGAGCAGCACCAACGAGGTAACCTGTTGTCTTGGCCCCCTCCATCCGCCAAAGGAAGATGAGGCGACCCACCTGACAAGACCCCCTTGTCCGTTCAGGCAAGGCGAACTTGCCTGAAAACAATCCTTTCTTTTCTTTTGCTGATAACTCCTTGCTCACCCTCCTTCCTATCAAAACCTTCTACTTTGTACCGCTCCTGGGAGCAGCCCTCTACTTGCCGGACGGGATGCTGTCCGATTCCTGAATCATTTAGTAAAGCCGCTTAGATCTTCCAATTTACTTGGTTGAATTTTGGTATTTTAACAGGTGTAAGAACCTTTGGTTCTCTCTCGGCCTTCACCATGGTAGAGGCAGGACTGCCTTTTTTCCCAACGAATCCAAAGTGACTTAAAAAAAAAATAAGAAGAAGGGGACATTAGGAGCGGCCATCCCTGACCCTTGAAAGAGACAATCTGTGAAGATGAGTGCAAGGTCATGGGCAGTGAGGGAACTTGCCATCAGGCAGTGTGGGGGTGGAGAACTGTGGGGAGCCAACTCTGTACTTCCCAGCTTTAGAGAAAAAGTAACAACCCAACTGCGCGGGGGCCCATGGACCTGAGAGGGTCTTGGTAAGTTGGAGTGTTATTAGAATTTAACGTTTGGAAGGGTTTGAGAAGAAGTGTGCTTAAATCAAAGCCTTTTTGAGGGGAAGTAAGAAACAGATTTTGTGGGTTGTGGCCAGTCGTAAATTTGTTTTAGTGCCAGAGTTTTTAAAAAGTGGATTTTACTGCCTATAAATCAGTTTTATTTATGAACTTCAACTTGATCCATTTCCTAACGGTTCCTTTGCATAAAATGGGCTCTGCCAGCCTGATGTTACTTGGACTGTGAAGCAGCACAATTGTGAAATATGAGAGACCCCCAACTTCTAAAACTCGAATTTGTCTAATTTGGAAACAATATTGATGAACAGTTTCCAGGACGGGAGCTCCTGTCCTCTGACTTCCTGGCCGCTTCTGGGAACTGCCCTCCCTGTCCTGGTCCTGCCGCGTTGAGCCAGGTGGGGAGCACCTCCCGCGCTCCAAGCTGAATCAAGAGCCAGAGTAATGAGGGGGGACACTCTGCCCTGTTCACGTGGCCCCTTGGAACTGATGTCCATCTACTCCATGGGTGAAATGTTTAGAAGCTAGATCTCACGACAGTGAGACCATGACCTGAGCCAAAATCGAGAGTCTGATGCTGAACCGACTGAGCCACCCAGGTGCTCGGCCCCTGGACTCATTATAATGTATTTGCATTGAGGATACAGCTCCTCCTCCCATCTCATGAAGAAAGGCTGCCATGACAGTTGGCAACCTTGAGGGGTCAAAAAGTCCCCCTCCCAACCTATGGAAGAAGTTTCCCAAATGATTGGAAGCAGCCTCCATTAGAGACCACCCCACCGTAGGTCAAAGCTCCTCCCAGCCTAGAGGGACCCAATACTGTCTAATCCCAGAACAACCCAAGGGCCAGTTCCACCTAGAGGAACCTGCTCGCTCTCCCATCTTGAGAGTATACTTTCCCTCGAATCAACCGCTTGGTGCCTGCTTACCTCCTGGCTGTCTTTATTCGAGCGCAGATCCCCCCCGTAAATCTTCTCTCGGGGAATCCAAGGACCTAGACCTCCATTCACACAACGTGGACTCTCCCACCGCTGGCAAAATGGACTTCATTGAACACCGTGCTGGCAGTTAGCTTTCATCCAGGTAGGGGCTCCGTGGGAAAATGAATTCCGAGCTGCAAACAGCTGAATTGAATCAACGTTTGCAGCTCACACTCACGGAAGGCGGGCAAAACCCGATGACAATGATAGAAGAACAGGAAGAAAGATTCCTTGCTTGATGGGAGGGAACATGCCTTGCTCTCCAGCCCCAGAATACTTGGTCGAATCTTGGAGAGCTGAACTTGGCTCCGGGTCGGGGGTGGGAAGAAGCTCATATCCATCAAGCTAAAGAGAATGAGTCGCTCCCTAACAGGAGGGCAAGCAGCGGGTGCTTTAAGGAAACCAGCTAATCAAACACAAACAGTGTGCCGCGCCCTAATTCTCCCCTAAGCAGGTGACCACTCACTTCCTTTTTGGGAGGGAGTGGGCCCGGGGCTGGCAGGGGTCATCCCCTGAGCCACCTGGCCAGGGGTGGGGATCTGGGGTGCCCGCTGCCGCTCCTAGACTTGGGCAATGCTCTCCTAGAGGGGTTCAGGTCGACTGTGGGTCAGGGTCAGCTGTGCTGAGTCTCCCCTCTCTTGTCGACTGAGCCTTTGTGAGAACACACCTGGGAAGGGCCACCGCTGACGGAACCAGGGACCTGAGACCTGAAGTCTCTTACTTCTGGCGTAAGGAGATGGGAACCTGCCTGATGAAAGGGAGACCTGAGCGAAATAAATTCTGCTGTCTTCATGCCGGATACCGGGCAATCTGATCGTCAGCATCACGTGGGGAGCTTTAGAAAAAAAGAAGCATGCAGCTATTTGGACCCCACCCGGGACACACTGGATCCGGAATTCTGGGGGTGGAGTCCAGGAATGTGTAGTCTATCAAACTTCCCAGGTGATTCAGATTACAAACCAGGCTCGCAAAAATCTAATATAATGAATCCAAATAGAATTCTCACACCGGTGAGTCAATCACTGAAACCCCAGGGACGTACAAAGAACTCTTTGAAATCAATAAGAAAACTATGGCCAATACCACGGAAATAAAGACGACGGCGGTTTGACTTAAAAAAAAATGCAAACCGTCAATAGCTCCGTGGAAAGATGTTCATCCTTACTATCAAAGAGATGAAGCAGCCAGATGTAACGGTTTTTACCCAATAAATTGGTGACAGTGAAAACACTAGATTATTCTTAGCATGGCAGGGTATGAGGAAGCCCATACTTCTGCAGCCTGTTAGCGGGAATGTGAATTGATATAATGTGTCTACAGATCCATTTAGCCATTTCTGCCAAGATTATAAATGAATGTCAAAATTTTAAATAAACGTGGCTTTCGTGAGACAAAGATCTTATTCTACAGGTATATTTGAGGAAGCACGCAAAACAAATAATGGTCCTTGCAGCCTTGTTTATAATCGCCAGTTCCGGCAACAACCTAAACGTCCATTAGTGGAAGACGGTACGTATATTGAGGGACAGCCACGCGATGGATTCCTGGTCAACTGTTAAGAATGAGCTAGATCTCTGTGTGCCGATAAAGGCACAATCTCTGGGAGATGTTATTTCATGAAAACTGTGGTTGGAATTCATTTTGGGGAAAAGCAACATGGGTGGAAATAGGTATTTGTGTTTATACGTGCACAGAATATGGAGGAGGGAACGTGAGAAACTGTAACATGAAGTTCCTTCTAGAGACTGGGAATCAAGGGTCAGAGAGGTGCTTTTATTTACTTTGCCTTTGTCAACTTTATAAATCACTTGAATTTTACCACGAGCATGTGTTACTTTTGTAAAACAAAAGAAGGCAAATAAACGGAAATAAAGAAGTGAAGGGGCCCCTGGGTGGTTCAGTCTGGTAAGCGTCCCACCAGCTCAGGTCATGATCTCGTGGTTCATGAGTTCGAGCCCCGCATCAGGCTCTGCGCTGACAGCTGGGAGCCTGGAGCCTGTTTCGGATTCTGTGTTTCCCTCTCTCTGCCCCTCTCCCGCTCCTGCTCTCTCCTTCTCTTTCTCTGTCTCTCAATAATAAATAAACATTAAAAAAAAAACCAAACAATTGCATAAACTTACAGTAATCCAGATATCGAAGATCAATCTTTCCTTGAGGTAGAATTAAATATGCATCACCGAGTTGTTCCCATGGCAACTGGATGGCCAAAGGAAGATTTGAGGGTTGAGAACCAAAAACTAGTTCAGGTGCTTAATTATTCTAACGAGCAGTATCACAAGATCCAAATAAGTATGGAAGAGAAAGAAAAAACACTATAGTTAAATTAATAACATATATAATCTATAATATAATATAATTTATTATATTATATGTCAATATATAATATATAATTATTATATATTAATATATTGATATATAATATAATAAATTATATTATATTATAGATTATATATGTATATATATAATCTATAATATATTTTATATATATAATATATATAATATAAATTTTATAATTTATATAATATATATTTTATATAATTCTATATAAATATATATATTATAAATTATAATTTATATATTTAAATATATATATTATAAATATATTATATTAATATATAATAATTATATATATGTACATATTATATTCTATTATATTATAGATTATATTATATATAATATATAATTTATATATAATATATATATTTATATATTATATATTTATATTTATATATAAATATATAATTTATATATAAATTATATATTATATATATAATATAATCTATAATATAATATAATATATACATATATAATTATTATATATTAATATAATATATTATATATAAATACAAATATTATATAATATTATATATATCTAAAACCAGACCTACCAGGGATTTTTGGATGGCTACAACGTGTCTTTCCTTCCTAATGGTGTGGCCTCCTCCCTAGGTGGCCTTGCCTTTGGAATATTAATGCTTGTTGGTCTAATACTCTTTGTATGTCATTTGTAGAAGCTGTTGCATATTCCAGAGAGATAAGACGTGCAAGAAAATTCTGCTGGCCCAGATGCTCCAAACACCCTCCCATTCTATGGGACCTCTGAATGACCTCTGAACCTGCCCTGACTGCCCTTCCCCTGTCATTGTCCCCCTTCAGCAGGAAGCAGTCAAGATCGGTCGTCGCCCCACTTCCTAATGGCAGTTGGGAGTCACGTGTTCAGAGGGGGGAATATGATAGGAGAAGATAGGAGAAAATAGGCAGAGAGGGAAAGGATAGGACCTGAGGTCCCTGGGTGGGGAAAAACACAGATTTTGGAACGATGCTGGGAATGTGTGACGATAGCAAACCCCCTCGGGTATAAGGTCCCTGTTAAGAATGTAATGGGCCCCACCTACTCCCCTTCAGGTCCCTCCTCAGGAATTTGACAAAAGACCTAATCTCACCCCTCACACACTGGAAACGAGCCAATCAGGAACGGACAACCCAGCACTTAGAGGTAGCAGGCCAATGAGGGGGAAAGGAAGAGGGAGGATTGACCAGAACCTTCTAAAACTAGGACTCTTGCCTATAGTCCTTGGGCATTCGCTCTCGAATGTCCCCTCTCTGCAAAGAGAGCTTTCGTATTAACCTTCCTTTCTAATTTTATACTCTAATATACTTTTGCCTGCTGAAAAAAAAAAAAGCAAAAACAAGAAAAGAAGTGAAGACTGACACGTACACAAACACACAGGCTCCGTGGGTACGGCGGCCTCACTTTCTGGTCTTGTTCCCTGTAGCAGACGCCCCTGGAGGGCCCATCGCACCTCCTGGCCCACCCCTGATTTTTGCTACCATGAGTTTAGACTTACTTCCAGCAATTAGCATCTGCCACAGGACTGTGTCCTTCCTCTTTCTACCCCAGGACCTTTACTGATGCCCCGAGTCTGACCCCTAAGAGGTCCCGGTGGCATTCTTCTCAGATGGCCTGACATAGTCAAGCCTTGAGAACCTACCCTTCCTCCCCAACTCCCTCTCTCTGCTCCCTCACGCCTCCTGCTTTGGGATCAACGCCCGAATAAACCACTCACCCACGTACTGGGCACAGGATCTGCCTTGCAGGGAGCCCTGAGGAAATCGCTCCCACAAGAACTGTTGGTCCTCGGAAGCCACTGTTCCTTAAGGCTGGGGCACGGCTGTGCGGAGGTGACCGCTGACGGTGGTGGTCACATTAACAGTGACCATGATTCAGCGACACGGCAGGCCATCGGCTGTGCGGACAGCTGTGTATCATCACCCCAGTGACGTGAAGTGGAAATTATTCGGATCCCCATTCTATTGGGAAAACGGGGGTGACTGGGGTCACTGGGTCTGAGTCTCAGAGAGCCGGGGTGGACAGGCAGGCGGTGCCCCAGCTTTAGATGGGCCAGCTCGTGCTTCTGGGGCCCTCGCCTGCAGAGTATGGTGGTCGCAGGACACATCCTGTGGGGCCCCGGTCAGGGGAAGTAAGAGACTGAGTGCAAATCTAAACTGGACCGGGGCACCGGGTGGCTCAGGCGTTTAAGTGTCCAACCTCAGCTCAGGTCATGATCTCACGGTTCATGAGTTCGAACCCTGTGCCGGGCTCTCCGTGCTGACAGCTTAGAGCCTGGAACCTGCTTCGGATTCTGTGACTCCCTCCCTCTCTCTCTGCCCCTCCCCTGCGCTCTCTCTCTCTCTCTCTCTCAAAAATAAAGGAAACCATTTAAAGACAAACAAACAAATCTCAACTGGACAAAACTAGGCCAAGAGATTATGATGCAAGAATCAAGCAGGGTGGGAGCTGAGTTGTAAAGATGTAGAAAGCATATCCTCTCAGGACGGAGGAATCCCTTCAGCTAGGATCCAGGGAATCCTCCCTTTATGCCCCCACCCCGAATTCCCCGCTTCCCATCGATAATTTGGAGCTCCCTTTGGAGAAGGCGGGGAAGGGGGCTCAGCGAACGTGTCTTACCCTGTTCAGAAACTTCTAACAAGGCCCAGGTGGCAAGCGCTCCGGGGCCGGGGCCAAACTGGGGGCGGCCCCGTGGGGGTGGCGCCATGGCGACGGGCATCACACACCTGGTCGTGACTCCTCTTGGCGGTGGCCTCCCTGCGGGCATCACGCGTGGCACGTCTCTACAGATCAGCCCTCCGGGAGTCTAGGAGGACAAACCACTGTCAGACATGACAAGTCCCTTGTCCTGAACCACAGGGTGTCCTTCCAAAATCTCATGGATGAGGGGTCCAAGAAGGGTGCTGAGCAGGAAGGCAATTCAGCAGGACAAAGGAAAACAATTTTATTAGCGGCGAGCGCCAAGAACAGAGTATTTGTTCTTTTACACGGACCAAAGCTCCAAGTGTTCTTTGAGTAATATTTAATCAAAGGATTGTTTTAGGTGGGTAGAGAAGCAAACATCTGAACCCAGGATTGACTAAAATTCCCTCCCAGGAAAATATCCTGGGCATGAAAAGCATCTGTTCTCAGGGGGTTTCCTGTCTCCATGGGCTTCAGAGAAAGAAAGAATAATGAGCCTGTGAGCCGTTGGCCCAGCCAGGGCAGCGGGCCGTGATCTGGGAACTGGGGCTTTGTGGCAAGGTTTTGAAAGAGAGACGGGAGGGATGTTGTGGGTTGAATTGGGTCACCCCCAAATTCCCAGGTTGGAGGCACAGCCCCCGGTCCCTCAGAGTGCGACCTTAACTGGGAATAGGGTCAATCAGACGGAATTCGTGAGGTTGAGGTCACCCTGGAGGAGGCTGGGCCCTAACCCGGGATGATTGGTGTCCTTTTTAAGAGGGGAAATTTGGACACAGACGTGGACACAGAGAGCGCGCCATGGGCAGATCAAGACGGGGATGAGGATGATGCTTCCACGAGCCCACGGGCGCCCCAAATTGCCAGCAAGCTGCCGGAGGCTGGCAGAGGGGCCTGGAACACAGCCCTCGGGAGAAACCAGCCCTGCCTATACCCTGGCTTTGGGTTTCTATCCCCCAAAACTGGGAGACAATGAACTTCTGTGGTTCGAGTCACCCAGGCTCTGGTACATTTTTCCCCGCGGCGTGAACAGACTAATACAAGGGTAGGGGCCACAGTGGGGACAGTGGGAGGACAGAGGCCACCCGAGGAAGCTGCCCAGGGGGCCCGGCAACCAATAAGAATGAGCAGTCCCGAGGGCAAGTCCCGGCTTCTCCAAGGGAGTGGGGCCCTTCCCCTATCTGCACATGTGCCCCAGATAGAAAAGCAAGCTAGGTTCCTGCCATCTCCCGCCGGCAATCTGCTCACACCGTGAAGGAGGAAGTAAAGATGATTCATATTGTTATCTGAGGCCGGAGGGAGACAAACACACTCTGGGTGAGACCCAGCCACTGGAAAGAAATAGAAACGCCCATCACGCCTCGCCCACTGCTGGCAGAACTCAGTATTTTCTCTGCCCCCAACCTGCCTTCTTTTAGGATTTGCTGGTGGGTCTTGTCTCATGCCATGTGGAAAAACCCTTGTGAGAATTCACTCTTCTTCCCCAGAGTCTCCCTGAAAGGAGTTCCATTATCTAGAGTGGCAGTTTCACGGAGGCGTAGGGAGGAAAATCCCAGAACACCGGATATGACTATCTGGAGGACGGAGATCTCTGATGAACAGCAGTGATTTTCGTCTGAGAACACAGCACATCGGAGCGCCCTTTACTGACACCGGGACTGCCCTGGGAATTGCCCTCATGGGTGGTGGGTACAGGGAGGGTCTGGCCGGGCCGGGCTGCTGTCCACTGCCGTTTCTGGGGCCCCGTGACGTTGGTCTCTCCCTCTTCTCCCTCCCCAGCCTGTGGTTTGACCTCGTGCCAAGTGTTGTGACCCAGTGGCCCCAGGTCGGCTGTCCAGCCTTGTCAACCTCTGCTACTGTGGGAGCCGAGACCTGTTCTAACGCAATGGTGCCCATCTAAACTTGTCTGTCCCCTTGGCCATCTCCCCAACACGCACAGACACGCGCACCCACGAATGCCTCCTCTTTCCTTCCTTACTCGGTGAATGGCACCGACGTCCTCCTGGTCGCCCAGTCTCAAAATCTGTAATCTTGCTTCACCCGAATCTGCCCCGTGCGAGCCATTGGCAATCAATCCGTGGCAGTCTACCTCCCGCGTGTCTTCACGCCTTTCGCATTCCATTTGGCTTTTCCAGGGCCAAGGTCTTCACCGTGTCTCCCTTAGACAATGCAACGGCCTCCAGATTTCACCGCTGCCTACCCCCAGCCTTCCCGACCCTGATCCATCCGTCCTGGACCCCAGAGGCATCTTCAGAAAGCACAGCTGCCCAGCCCAGATCCCTTCCTTCAATGGCTCCTCACTGTCGTATCTGAGACGCTCTGCAGTCTGGGGAGGGGAATCGGCACGGCAGGTGCAGGTGCGTGAGCAGGGAGTTTTCCCCTCCCTGCCCCGTGTTGCTGGGTGGTTAGCAAAAGAAAAGAAGGAAACTTGCTAGTCCTTTCGCATAACGCTGCCCCAGCATGATGCTCTAAGGAAAGCAGAACCATCTAGTACCCTTTCCACTCTGAGACACCTGAGGGAACATGGCAGGGGAAGAAGCAAAGTGGGCCCAGGCAGGCCAGGGTAGGAGTGAGGACAGAACTAGGGGCACCCACGTGGGCCCTCAGTTTCCAGGTCCGTATGGATGCAAAGTCAGGTCCGAGCCTATAGTGAGAGCCCAGAGAAAGGGGCACTGTGCCCCAGGTCCCCCGCCTGCCACGGGTGACGATGGGCGGAGGGCAGTGCTAATGGTTGGGGTTAGTGATTCCCTTCTTCCCCTCTTGCTTCTGGTGGAACCAGGGCAGGGCTGCAACTTGGCAAAGAGAGATGGTGAGTCCAGCCGGGGGACTCGAGGATGCGGACCTGGGGCCAACCGACAACCCTGAGCAGGGACCAGCTCTTGTCTTAGCACCTCTCACACCCCAGACAGGCACCCGGCCACCCTGGGGCCACTCGGGACCCTCCTGACCCATTGCTGCGTTCGCAATTGCCTCTGTGAGGCTCCTCGCCACCTCCAAGTGCTAAGAGTCCAGCCGCCACGTAAGACCAGCTCAAGCGTGGCCTCCTCCAGGAAGTTGTCTCTGATCTCCTGAGTCAGGATTAACTTTCCCTTCTCTCGCCTCCCTTGGGGCTTTGCTCATCTGGCAAACCACTCATCACGTTTATGTATTTTTGTATCGGAGCGTGCAACTCCCCAGCACTTGGCGCGGTGCTCGACAGTCGGTACCGAAAAGATGCTTATTGACCGAATAAAGGAAAGAACGAACGGATGAATGTAGTGAGAGCCGCCTTTATCTGGACTCCTCTGCAGTAACCAGCATGGCCTTACGTCTCATTGCTTCTCAACAAACGGCTAACTTGTTCATTTCACGGAGCTTGTGATTAGCATCCTCTTATCTCATGCTATGATTTGTTTTTTTGTCCCCACCTCCTATGGGGGAGAACAAAGGGAAATGCCCAGGGCTTCCCACAAATACGCCTTCTGAATATTCCCAGCAGCATCGACCACTTGGGGCTCTGTGCCCTGCGCTGGGGTGCGTGGGGAAGGCTGGCTGGCCGGGCTGCCTTCTTGGAGGATGCCCAAACACCTGCTAACCTGAGCGGCGTGAGCTCTGGGCAGTACCCTTTGGCTATTTTCCAAACTCTGCGCACATCCTTGATCTTATTGAGTCCGCCTGACCCTGGAGGGGGAGGCAATGCTGACCATGGCCGCCTTGCTTTCTAGACGAGGAGAGGCACTTCTGAGGAGTGAAATAAAGGGCCTGCCCCGGGCCGTGGATGCCGTTAGCTAAAGATCTGGCCCTGCCCAGAGCCCAGGATGCTTCTTGTCCTGGCTGGGGCAGCGCAGGCTCCCATCAGCTCCCCAGTCCTCGGTGACAGGATTCCTGGGGCCGCCTCGCTCTCTTCCGTGGATCAGAGGCTTGTCCCTGCTCCTGAGATCCGGAGGCGAGAGACCAGGATTAGTCTGGCTCCAGGCCAAGGCAACCTTGCTGTCCCCTCAGAGCGGCAGCAGGGCCCGGACACAGCCTGGGCCGCCTGGGGCTTTGTCTAGAAACTTGCACCGACCTCCCCCATCCCCACCCCGTGGCCCGTTACCCGCCCTCCTCCCCCAAAGTCTGACTTTCTTTTCAAACCCGCAGCTTTTGCAAAGCACTGGAGAGAAGAAATCGGTCTGGAATGTTAAGCCTCTCAGCATAGTTGGCTCTGCCTGCAACCCCGGGGTTGGGGGTGGGGGGGGCGCGGAGGGGGGAGGCTGAAAGCAGGGATGGGTCGCCCTCCAGTCTCCTCGCTCCCGCTCCGGGGTGGAGGTGGGGCTGGTGGTTCCGACTGAGGTCCGAGGCCGCTGCCCGATGCCACTTCCTTGCAGACAGGGCATTGCCGCCCTCCCAGCTCCTCCGGCCGCACCCCTGGAGGGGGGCTCACACTCAGGACTGCCCGCCATGTGCCAGGCACTGTGCAAAGCACCTGCAATGCGCGTTCCCTCATGTCACGTGCACAGTCAGCCTCGTGCAGCCTCCTCCCCTGATGGGACGAAGGCTCAGAGTGTTCAAGGTGCACGTATAAACCCACCCTGTCTGACTCCAGGCCTGAGCTCTTAACGGGGCCGGGTTTTAGGATCTGGCTATGGCGGCCCCAGGGGAGGAGTCTGACCCAGGGAGTTTGCCTTCTGGAAGCCTCTTTCCTTCCTGCAGACTTAGATCAGACCCTTCTCCTGATGTACCTTTTTTCCTTGCCTTGGATATAGCGTGCTGACGTTAGCCTCTACCAGCTCTCGTGAGACCCTCATTTGTCAACACCCACTGTCACTGTCTCAAGACAAAGGAATGGGGTGACCCAGCGTGAGAGGCTGGGAACCAGGGTGGGATAGAGGTTCACAGTAGGACCTGGCAACTGGCCTGCCCGGGTCCAAGGGCTGGTCCTGCTTTCTGTACGACTTAACCGCTCTGTGCCTCGGTTTCCTCGTCTGCGACATGGCAGTGCTATTTTTTTTTTTTTTTCATAAACCGTATCTCCCCGGTCAATCAAAAGCGAACGGTTGTGAAATGCACAGACAAGAGTGAAACTCTTGAGTGTCACTCCCAGGCGGGACTTGACTTTTCTTTGGGCCCCGAGTTAGAGGAGGGAGGGTCTCTGTGGCCACCTGCCGGCCCGCTTCAGCTTTCCGCCTCTCCCCCTTCCTCCTCCGGCTCAGCCTCCCTCTGCCCACCAACCAGCACTGGGCCCAGGGCTTCCAGAGAACATAGCTGGAAACCCCCAGGATAACCAGTAGTGATTTACCTCATGTCAGGCAAACACTGAACGTGGGACCAAAAGTAGCACTGGCCGCTGTTCATCAGTCAAACGGAAGCAGCATTTTCTCTTGTGAGTTTTTGCAAGTCGTGTTAACTCTTCCAGACCCTTCTGATGGAGCTTTCCAGGGGCGCCTGACCTGGGCAGGCTGGGCGGGTCCCGTCCCCAGCGCAGGCACTGGGCCAGAGGAGCGGACTTCCCGAGAACCGAGCTGGGCTCTTTTAGCGCAGGTTTTCGGGGTTCCCGTGCCCATCCTGAGACCCCAGGGCAAGCCCTTGTGCAGAAGTACGTCCCGGCGTGTTGGGCCAGGGAGAAACGAGGGAATCGGCACAACCCAGGTCTTCTTCTCCCGGCCAGGCAGGTCTCGCCAAGGGGGAACTGACATCCAGGTGTGGAGATGGGGCTTCTCCTCGGCCCAAGGACATGTGACCTCAGGCACATCCTGGCACGTCGCTGCTCCTCGCTGGCCGCATTACATGGACCCCACTCGCACAAATACCTGTTGGTTCTAGCTGTACTGTAGGGAGATTTCTAAAAGAGACCCACACTTTCTGTTTCCCAGATGCAAAAGTACACTGCAATGCATATCCTCTTACATTCTTATTGCTCCCGACGGGGCCGAACCCTCCTCGCTTTCTCCTACCTCCGTGCCAAATAAATAATTCACCGCAGGCGGAAATCAAAGATGTAGTCAAAAGAGAGAGAAAACCAGGGGGGCGGAAGTCAGGCCAACTGGATGGTGGTGTTCGCTTCCACGAAGCCCGTCACAGCGTCTCTGGGGGGCGGGCGTCCTCGACTGGCGGGTCGCCAGGATGCCCGCCGCCCGAGGTCTTTCCGCGTTTGCTCGGCTGCCTCATTTCAGCAAGGACGGTTCAGCTTCTGAGGGGCAGGCAGGTATTTCTGGAGGCAGCTCGACCGCCAGGCTCGATGGTGAGGAGACAAAAAATAAGCCACCAGGGGAAAGAGGGAGCAGGAGAAGGGACTTCTCAGCGCGGCATCTCCTTTTCTCCCTTTGGCAGGACTAACGCTGAGGAAGGATCGCCAGGATTATAGCATCTGCTCGAGGGAGGCCGTTGAGTACGAATTCCCCATTTCCTTTCCCCTTCCTCCCCGCCTGCCCCATCACGGGAACGTCTGGATTTTCCCTTCACGAGTCATGGCACGGGCCTGTCCTTGGCCGGCAGTCAGAGCTGCTTCTGACAAGGTTCTGGGATTTCTTCGAGACCACTTCTCAGAGCTTCCGAAAAAGACACATAATCCAAGTGACTCAGGTTCTCCCCGTGAAAGTGCTCTGTCTTCATTTTCCCATTTCACAGCTCAAAACGAGGGGCAGCGAGGGGTTGCAGGCCTCTTCCAGCCGGTCTGGCCTGCACCTCCTGAGATCGGGAGCCGCGTCAGGGGAGCACCTGAGGAAAGGCTGAGAAGAGACGCTGGCTTGACATGTCCTCTCCTAAAAATTGTTATTCCAGGGGCGCCTGGGTGGCGCAGTCGGTTGAGCGTCCGACTTCAGCCAGGTCACGATCTCGCGGTCTGTGAGTTCGAGCCCCACGTCAGGCTCTGGGCTGGTGGCTCAGAGCCTGGAGCCTGTTTCCGATTCTGTGTCTCCCTCTCTCTCTGCCCCTCCCCCGTTCATGCTCTATCTCTCTCTGTCCCAAAAATAAATAAACGTTGAAAAAAAAATTAAAAAAAAAAATTGTTATTCCAGCTGCTCAAACCCCAGGGAAGCCATCATCCATGGGAAGCGACTGGGCAGAGACCTGCTGCCTGTTGGGTGCCCTCTTGCCGCTGAAGGCATGGGATGGACCACTGGATCCGAAACCAGGAGACCCTGCTTGGCCCCCCGCCACCACCTACACTCTATGGTCCCAGAGTGACTAGTCAGTCACTGCCCTCTCCGGACCCTTGCTCTGACATGATTTCTCAGCAGGGAGGGCCCAGAAGTTGCACACAGATGTCACCGGGTTAGCGTAGCATCCCCACCCCCAGCTCGGCACTTTCTATGCATTTATTTTGGACCAGGTCACGATAGCAAATACTTACGTGGCATTTACTCTGTGCTGGACCCTCCTCGAAACGTTAAAAAATTTTTTCTAATGTTATTTATTCTTGAGGGAGAGAGAGGCAGAGCGTGAGTGGGGAAAGGGCAGAGAGAGACACACACACACACACACACACACACACACACACACACAGAATCCGAAGCAGGCTCCAGGCTCCCAGCTGTCAGCACAGAGCCCGACGCGGGGCTCGAACTCAAGAGCCATGAGATTATGACCTGAGCTGAAGTCCGACACTTGCCCTACTGAGCCACCCAGGCGCCCCCTCAAAACCTTTGCGTATATTAATTCATTTAAACCTTACAATGAGAGCTGCTACCGTTACCATTTCCATTTACAGATGTGAGGCACAGAGAGGTTAAGGTTAAAAAAAAAAAAAACACAACCGGACAGGTTAAGAGATTAAGCACAGAGAGATTACCTTCGCAAACTCAGTTAACGACAGGGGGCAGAGCTGGGATGGGAAGGCAGCCTCAGCCCAGCTCAGTGCCCTCACCCTGCCGTCCTCACAGCTCTGTCCTCCAGTCCTGACTCTTCTCTCTGGAGGCTACTACTCTCAATAAATTTATGTATCTTTTTAAAAAATCTTGCCTCACGTTTTTACATTTATACACACACACACAGGCTCATAAATAGTATATTTATATATAAAACATAGGTGTATATCCTTTCTTTCTTCAGATGAATAGTAACATTTATACTCCCTCTCTCTCCTTTTTTTTTTTTTTTTTTGCACAAAATACAAGAATGCGATCTTTCCCTAACAATTTATTCTTTCTAACACCTGCATGGTATATTTCATTGTATCCGCTGTAACTTATAAACTACAGCCTGCTGATTCACATTTAGGCTGTTTCCATTATTTTACCATTGCAACAATGCCGCGATGAACATTTTTGTAGATAATAGCATTTCGTGCAAATGAGGCCAGTGGTGAGTAGGCTGGCTCTCCCCTCAAGCCGTTCATGCTCTCTCTAATCCCTGTAACTTGTGAAAATGCTATGTTTCCTGGCAAAAGGGACTTTGCAGGTGTGATTACAATTACGGCCCTTAAGGAAGAAAGACTGTGGTGCCTGGGTGGCTCAGGTGGTTGAGCATCCGACTCTTGGTTTTAGCTCAGGTCATGATCTCATGGTTTGTGAGGTCAAGTCCCATGCCGGGCTCTGCGCTGACCGCGTGGAGCCTGCTAGGGATTCTCTCTCCCTTTCTCTCTGCTCTTTGCCTGATCACAACACACACACTCTCTCTCAAAATAAGTAAATAAAGATTTAAAAAAAAAAAAAAAAGAAAGGTTATCTTGGTTCCTCTGGGTGTACCGTTCAATCGCATGAGCCATTAAAAATTTTTTTTCCCAGCCGGAGGCAGGAGAGATGAGGGGATGCCAGAAAGATTTGAATCACGAGAAAGACTCCGTCCCCCATTGCTGGCTTTAAAGATGGAGGGGACCATAAGCCAGGGAATGTGGACAGCTTCTAGAAACCAGAATGAGCCCTGGCCAACAGCTAGCAAGGAAAGGGGGACCTCAGTGCTACAATCACGTGGCACTGAATTCTGCCAACAGTCACAGTGAGGCTGGGGCTAAATTCTCCCCCAGGATCTGTACATAAGAGCACAGGCCACCAACCCCTTGGTTTCAGCCTTGTGGGACCTGGAAGAGAGAAACCAGCGGAATCTTCTTCTTCTTCTTTTTTTTTTTTAATGTGTATTTATTTTTGAAAGACAGAGAGAGAGAGAGAGAGAGAGAGAGAGTTTGTGCAAGCAGGGGAGGGGCAGAGAGAGAGGGAGACACAGAATCTGAAGCGGGCTCCGGGCTCCGAACTGTCGGCACAGAGACTGACGTGGGGCTCAAACTCACGAACCGCGAGATCACGACCTGAGCCGAAGTCGGACCCTTAGCCGACTGAGCCGCCCAGGTACCTCCAGCTGAGCCTTCTAACTCTCCAACCACGAGATCATAAACCTGTGTTGTTTTAAACACTACGTTTGTGGTAGTCAATTACAGAAGTAATAAACACACTGCGGGTGTGGGTCAGAGCTGGGTCAGAGACTATAGCATTTAACATTTCGATAGATACTGTGACACTGCTCTCCCTGGAAGTGTAACCAATTTACAACTTCACCACTTCTATCGGAGGAGCTGTCCCCCACTCTTCACTCACTTAGTATGTAATCAAGCTTTCAGAACTTTGTCAATTAGATATAGGAGATTGCCCTGAATTTGTGCTTAGGACAGCAAGACCATTGCTTCAATTTAGATTCCACGTCCACCTGGAGTCGTTTTGGGTGCAGAGAGATGCCTGATGGAAAATGCCAGGGCTCTCCGGGCACGTCACTGTCAAACAGGCGTAGAGGGACGGCTCAGTTTCTCCTCCTGTGCAATGAGAGGCAGGTAGGGAGGGTGCTGGGATTGGCCCCCGCTTGGGTAGGGGAGCTTGGGGCCCTGGGGTGTCAAGTCAAGGAAGACTGAAGTCGGTGGCCAAGAGCAGCTGGGCACAAAAGAGGAGTCCGGACTTTGTCTCCTAGGGAGTAAGGACAAAGGCCGTCTGAAGCCAGTTGCAAAAACTGGGGTTCAGGGCACGTGTCTGTCAAGCGCATGGGACAGCAGTGTGCAGAGGGCAGAGCTTTCGGAAGAGCCCCAAGACCCTGCTTGGGCTTGGAGCCAGCAGTGAAATGGCTGTGATTTCTGCAAGAGATCTGGGAGGGAGAGGAGTCTGGGGCAGGCTGACTGAGAAACAGGAGCTCGGCCCCAGACCCGGTGGGGTCAGTTCAAGGTGGGAATCTGGGGCCTCAGTCCTTCCCTGTCCCGCCAATTCCGGAGGGAGGAGCAGACGGGAAGGTTGGGAGAGTGAGCAGCCAAGTGAGGGTCCAAGGGAGGGAAGCAAGCCTAAACAACAAGAGCGCAGTGACAGCTGGGGGTGAACCCAGCCACGCAGCGGCCAATGGAGCGCCCCCTAGAGGCCCAATGCTAGAGGACCCGTGAGAAAACCAGAGGGAAGACAGGTTCCAGCCACAGTCTTTCTAGAGACTCCACTGCAGTGGTAAGAGACCGCGGGAGGAAGAGTCTGGATTGTGAAGCTGGGAAGAACTGAATTCGCATCCTCGCTCTGGAACTTGAGTTTCTGTACCCAGTAGGTGATTGTAAGGATGTGAAATAAACATACATATAAACGCAGTATACATCTACGTATGTGCATGTGTATTTGTGTGTATATACTTATATGCATATATGTATACATATATATGCACACAAATTTACACACATATACACATACATGCCACGGGTACACAGTGGTACATATGCATGTGCACATACACGTGTGAACACCCACCCGTACAAGAAAGTGAGCCCTCGCGTACTTTGCACACTAGGCTTTCGGAATTAATTAAAATGTGTCTGAAAAACCACTTAGTGCCTTTACAGATGGAGAACAAATCTGGTGATATGCCCGGGGTCACTCCCCGAAAGACACGAACGCTGATCCCCTAGGCCCCAGCGCTGTGCATTTTCACGCTGCTCACCTGTGTCCAGGTGCCCAGGGACAATGACAAGCCCCTTTGAAGAGGACAGACACCTTTCGAGGGAGAGCACCGCCCCACAGGACCCTTTAGCTCAGTATCAGAGATTGTTCCGGGGTGGTTATGACGCTCCCCCTGCAGATGGCTAAGGGGGGGAGCCCCAGGTTCCCTTGTGGAGTTGGGATTTGGCCAGCGAAATACAGAACTCAAAGGAAAATGTCACCACGGCAAACAAAAGTTGCAGAACCAAGGCATTTTCTCTCTCGGACAGAAATAGAAAGGATTATTATAATTGACCTCTCCCTGGGGCAGGGCGAACTCTAGAGAAAATGAAACTTGGA